>NC_080552.1:10993354-11293354 GCF_028640845.1 Ahaetulla prasina
GGCTTACTTCATAGTACGTCAGGGTTCCATTGTTAACCTGGCTGCAACTCTTCTTTTCTATTTTTATTTTTTTTAAATATTAATAGAATCTTTTTGGAATCAAAACTGAAGTAGGACCATTTAAGAGCCTGAATCTGCAAAAAAATAAATTTTCAGCTTGCAGTCTACTGGTGCTGTAAGTCTCTTTTTTCGGGGGGGGCAATGTCCCAAAAACACTGCATAAATAAAAGCTTGAAATCTTTCCCCCGGGGCTTGCTGATGTTCCAGTGTTGTCATTTATTTTATTTTATTTTGTTGAATGGCTGACTTTATTGAGCTTCTCTTGGGAACTTGACAGCTGTACCAGGGAGATGCCTTCCGTGACAAACACTTTGTGTCATGCCCTTCTAGAGCCAACTTCAGAAGAAAAAAAAAACCTTTTCTCTGAGCAAACAGATTCTTTTAGAACAAGGTGGGTACCCTCTAGAACCATGATGGCGAACCTATGGCACGTGGGGCATGCAGAGCCCTCTCTGTGGGCATGCCAGCTGTCACTGTCCATCGCACATGCATGCCAGCTGGTCTTTGCCATGCATGCATGGGGGGCGGGGCACATCGAAGCTATCGAAGTGCTGTCCCGGTGTCTGGAAGCCGTACGGGTCTGGATGGGGAGAAACGGGCTCAAGCTCAATCCCTCCAAGACGGAGTGGCTGTGGATGCCGGCACCCCAATACAGTCAGCTGCAGCCGCGGCTGACTGTTGGGGGCGAGTCATTGGCCCCAGTGGAGAGGGTGCGCAACTTGGGCATTCTCCTGGATGGACGGCTGTCTTTTGAAGACCACTTGACGGCTGTCTCCAGGAGAGCTTTCTACCAGGTGTGCCTGGTTCGCCAGTTGCGCCCCTTTCTAGACCGGGATGCTCTATGCACGGTCACTCACGCTCTCGTGACATCTCGTCTGGATTACTGCAATGCTCTCTACATGGGGCTCCCCTTGAGGAGCACCCGGAGGCTCCAGTTGGCCCAGAATGCGGCTGCGCGGGTGATAGAGGGATTTGATTAAATACAGGGAGTCCTCGACTTGCAACAGTTCAGTTAGTGACTGTTGAAAGTTACAAACGGTGCTGAAAAAAAAGGGGACTTAACAACTGCTTTTTACACTTAATGACCATTGCTGCATCCCCATGGTGAAGTGATCAAAATTCAAATGCTTGGCAACTGACTCATAGTTATGACGTATGCAGCGTCCCAGGCCAGTTGCATCCCTTCCTTGACCGGGATGCCTTATGCACAGTCACTCACGCTCTGGTCACGTCTCGGTTGGATTATTGCAATGCTCTCTACATGGGGCTGCCCTTGAGGTGCACCTGGAGGCTGCAGTTATTCCAGAATGCGGCTGCGCGAGTAGTAACAGGAGCCACTCGTGGCTCCCACGTAACACCACTGCTGCACAGTCTGCACTGGCTTCCTGTGGTCTTTCGGGTGCGCTTCAAGATTTTGGTTACCACCTTTAAAGCGCTCCATGGCTTAGGACCCGGGTACTTACGAGACCGCCTGCTGTTACCTTATGCCTCCCACCAACCCGTACGCTCTCACAGAGAGGGTCTTCTCAGGGTGCCGTCCGCCAAACAGTGTCGGCTGGCGGCCCCCAGGAGCAGGACCTTCTCTGTTGGAGCTCCGACACTCTGGAACGAACTTCCCCCTGGCTTACGCCAAGTGCCTGATCTTCGGACCTTCCGTCGTGAGCTAAAAACATACTTATTTATTCAAGCGGGACTGGCATAATAGTTTTACTATTTTAAATTGGGTTTTTACTATTTTAGGGTTTTTAAATTTTTAAATTTTAAGGTCGGCCTTTTTTTCTGTAATTTGCTTTGTTTTGACTTCTGGTTTTAATTGTATATATATTGAGTTTTATTCTTGGCTGTACACCGCCCTGAGTCCTTCGGGAGAAGGGCGGTATAAAAATCTAATAAATAATATTATTATTATTATTATTATTATTATTAATAATAATAATAATAATAATAATAATAATAATAATAATAATAATAATAATAATATGTAGGTGGTCCTTGACTTACGACCACAATTGAGGCCAAAATTTCCACTGCTAATAAGACATTTATTAGGTGGGTTTTGCCCATTTTACAACCTTCCTTGCCACAGCTCTTAAGTGAATCACAATAGTTATTAAATTACTAAGAACCTAATTAAGTGGAAGTGATTTCCCCATTGACTTTGGTTGTCAATGGGAAAATCACAAAGGTAGGAAGGACGCAAAAGGGAATCGCATGACCCCAGGACACTGCAACCGGCGTAAATACATGCCAGTTGCCAAGCATCCAAATTTTGATGACCTGATCATGCTGCAACCAATCATAAGTGTGAAAAATGGTAATTTTGTCCCCCAATGTTTGTTGCAACTTTGGTCACTAAATGAACGGTCGTAAGTCGAGGACGACCTGTAACTGTATTGCTTCGCTCTCTTACAGCCCAAGTGGGGAAAACATCCTTGATCATGGCTCTGGTGGGGGAGGAGTTCCCTGAAGAGGTGAGTACAGGTGGCTGTTCGTTGCTGTTATTCTTATTCTGCCTTATTATCTGATTCTTATTCTTGCAGCATTAAAACTTTCCCGTAGAAATTTATAAGCAGGACAAACAATGTACCGTATTTTTCGGAGTATAAGACACACTTTTTCCCCCCCCTTAAAAGAGGCTGAAAATTTGGGTACTCTGAATGCAGCCCCGCCGACCTCCATCCTTCAGCTTCCACTCATCCTCTTCCTGGCTGCAGAGTTTGCCACAGACAATGGCTTGAATTTTTGGGCTCCGCGCCTCGCATTTTCAGCCTCCAAACGCTCCGTTTGAGAGCCCTTCAAGGCTGCGGAGATTGCCAAAGCACAACGCTGCCTCGGCGCGTCACGTTTTCGGCCTCTGCACATCACTTTTTAGGCCTCCGCATGCTCCATTTTTGGCCTCTGTGCATTGCATTTTCGGGCGGCGGGTGGCAGTGATGTGCTTTGGCGATCCCCACAGCCTTGAGCGGCTCTCAAATGGAGCGTTTGGAGGCTGAAAACGCGAGGCGCAGCGCCTAAGACGGCAACCCGGAACAGCTGCTGCCTTGTCTTACCGCTGCCGTGCTTCGCCTGCTTTACTCACTGGAGCGCCCGCCGACGATCAGCTGTGCTTTTGAAGCTGCTTATCAGCCTCAATGAGGCGCGTGGGAGCAAAGCGAGCGCTAGCACACGTGCGCACTCATAACCAGCGAACTAATGTGCTGAAGCTCAGCAGGCTAAGGAAGCTAGCCAGATGAATACCTAATGAGCAGGGTTTTTTTTCCTATTTTCCTCCCCAAAAACTAAGGTGCGTCTTATACTCCAGAGCAGTGATGGCTAACCTTTTTGCCATCATGTGGGGGGGGGGACACACGTGTGTGCCCACACCCATAATTCTATGCGCCCCGCCCCCACGCATGCGCCTGCGACCCCCCTCCCCCGCTCCTGGCATGCGATGGCCCAGTAGGACCATTTTTTTCTCTCACCTGGCTCCAGAGCCTCTCTATGACTCTGGGGAGGGCGAAAATGGCCTTCCCTGCCCCACTGGAGGCCCTCCGGAGGCCCAACTTCTGGTTGGACAGAAAGTGACTTTTTTGCTCTCCCCAGCCTCCAGATACACCTAGAAAGGTCTGGAGGCTGGGGACATCAAAAAAGTCACTTCCTGTCCAACCAGAAGTTGGGAAACGGGCCATTTCTGGCCTCTGGAGGGCCTGGGGGGTGCGGGAAAGGCCGTTTTTGCCCTCCCCAGACTCAGAGAGAGGCTCTGGCGCCAAGTGAGAGAGAAAAACGGGCCTTCCCCACCACCTGCAGGCCCTCCAGAGGCAGGAAACAGCCTCTTTCCCTACTTCTGGTGGGCCCAGAAGGCCCAAAAATCAGCTGAGCTCGCGTGCTCACTGATATGGTGGCACATGTGCCATAGGTTCGCCATCGCAGCTCCAGAGCATCTTATACTCTGAAAAATAAGGTAAATAAAAGTGCACTATGACATACGAACGAAGAAAGAAGAAACCTCAAGGGTCCTCCTTGCCCTGGATGGTGGGTTTTGTTTGGTCAACTATTTTGAAATTCACATAAGCCTTTATCTTAATCTGAGTTATGCCAGAGATAACCCTTCCCCCCCACCCCACCAGGTTCCTCCTCGAGCCGAAGAGATCATCATCCCTGCAGATGTCACTCCTGAGAAAGTCCCCACCCACATTGTAGACTATTCAGGTAGGTCACAGGTATCGCTATTCTAATAGCAAATCCTTCGTGAAAAGTTACTGCATTACGTTCTTGATTAAATTATCTTTCCGTTGATACGTAATTTTATGGTACCACTCCAAAAAAAAACAAAAAAAACTGTGTTATTCGCTAGTTTTAGAAAGTGCACTTTTCCCAAAAGGTTCCCACAATTTTGGCCTACTGCTGTATTGGTGGATCGGATGCTTCTCACTTTGCACATGTTTGAAAGATTGCCGGGCCAAATCGCGTCCCTTTTGTTTCTCCTTTTCAGAAGCCGAACAGACGGAAGATGAGCTCCAACAAGAGATTGCCAAGGTGATCTAAGGTCTGGAGGGGTGGGCTGGACCTGGAGCAGCTTCCCTCCCCTTCCTCTCTTTGCCTTCCTAAACCAGGACACCAAAACTCTTCCCAAATCCCACCCAAAGCCTGGTGGGAATTAACCTGATCTTGTTTTATCTTTTTGTTTCATTCATGCATCTCAGCAGTGGCGCCGTGGGCGGGGTTTAACCTACCAGCTTAAGAGAGAACCAGGCAGGAGAAGACTCAGGAGAGGAGCAGGCCTACTTTTTTGCAGAGAGCATGGATCACTTAGCTTCAGTAGGGCAGGGGTGAAATGCTCCCGGTTCGGACCGGATCGCCTGATCCGGTAGCGATGGCGGCGGGTGGTTCAGAGAACCAGTAGCAAAAAAATCCTGCCCCTCCCATGCCCAGCTGAGCCATGCGATCATCAGAGGGTTGTGTTTTTTTTTACTTTTAAAAGCATTTATTCTTCGGCTGACAAAATGCTTTTAAAAGTAAAAAAAAAAAAACTCTGATGATCGCGTAGCTCAGCTGGGTGCTAGCCAAAAAAACAGGGGGTGGGGTGGTTCATTTTTGAGAGAGAAAGAAAGGGAGGGAGGCAGGGAAGGAAGGAGTACAAACCTGGCACTAGATGCAGCTTCAGAGGATAATCCAGGGCTGGAAGGGACCTGGAGGTCATCTAGTCCAACCCTGCTCCAGCAGGACATCGTTAGTGAGTTTCTGTCTTTTGATCCCCCAGTCACATGGTTACATAGCCACACCCACCCAGTCACATAACCCCTCCCTCCGCCAAGCCACGCCCACAGAACCAGTAGCAAAAAAATTTAGAGCTCATCCCTGCAGCAGGGTTACCATATATATAGCTGTGTTGCCATGGGAAGCCCCAAGCGATGTCACAAAGCACAGTGGACATTGAGTTGCAAAGAGGGACATATAGCTCCCTGCAGATGGAGAAAAAGGGACTCAGCCTATAGTCCAAAGGCAGGACAAGAAGCAGCAGATGGAAACTAATCCAGGAGAGAAGCAACTTAGAACTAAAGAGGAATTTCCTGACAGTTTAGAATCAGCAGAACAACTTGCCACCAGAAGTTGTGGGTGCTCAACAGGCATTTTTTGGGCTGTGCTAGATTTGCCTGGCAGTATTCCAGGATTTGAGGGGCTGCCACAAAGAAGAGGGAGGTCAAATTATTCTCCGAAGCACCGGACGGCAGGACAAGAAACAATGGATGGACACTAACCAAGGAGAGAAGCAACCCGGAATTAAGGAGGAATTTCCTAACAGTGAGGACAATTTAACCAGTGGGACAGAAGTTGCCGTCAGAAGTTGTGGGTGCTTCACCACTGGAGGTTCTTAAGAAGAGACTGGACAACCAGTTTGTCTGAAATGGTACAAGGTCAGCTGCTTGAGGGGTGGGGGTGGGGGGGTAGACTGGAAGACCTCCAAGGTCCCTTCCAACTCTTCTTATTAGAGCGTATTAGAGAGTAAGATCTCAGTTTTAGCCTCACTAGATGGACCAGACGAAGAATTCAACTCCAGAGGAAGACCAAAACTACGTTTATTGAGATCGGCAACAGTTAACAGGATCTTGCAAGTTTGAGTGCTCTGTGCCCCCTCTTCCTTCTTGTGTTCCATGTGAATCGGGGAGGAAAGTGCTCGGACATCTTCCAGGTGCTTATCTCACTGTTCTAGATTTTTTTTTTTTTAAAAAATGACCCCTTTTACCTGGGTAACAGTTCCTGCATATTTCTGTCAAGGCCATTTTTCTTTCTACGCTCAGCAGAACTGTCTCTTTGCCATTGCTGGTAGTCCTAAGTGGGAGGGCATTGTTGAAGTGTGCCAACACACTGGAGCAGTGCATCAAACCTAGAGCTAGCTTGTTGTGTCTTGCCCGCCCTCAGAGCAGCCGGGGCCTTCTTACCTGCTCCCGAACACTGAGGAATGTATGCCTCCCGGCCCAAGTCCTGGCTCCATGCCCACACAAACTGCAGAAGAAGGAGCACCCCCCGGCCCCAGCCCTGACTCCATGCCCAGGCAAACGGAGCAGCTAGACCCCTCCCCCTCCTCCACAGGATGTGAGCCTGAGGAAAGTTTACTTCCAACAACAGCTGATTGGAGTGACCCTCGCATCAGAAGACTGGATAGGCGGAGGCAACAGAAGGAAGGGAGGGGCAGGCCTTAATGAGTGCTGAGTCATGGAGCCACACCCCATGGCCTATATAAAGGATCTGCTTTCTGGCAGTCTCTGAGTCTTGCTGAAGTCACTTACTGGTCTCCTGCCTGCTCTGAGGACTTTGCTAGGACTTTGGGCAGAGCTGCAGAGGCAAGCCTGATTCGGATTTCCCTGACCCGGCCGTCAGCGGAGGAGTGGGACACGACATCGCTCTTGTCGATGGTGCTAAACCCAGCATTGGGTTGCGAGTTCTTGGCAACAAAAATAATCTGCAGAGAAGCCTTGAGATGGAAATTTCCATGTGTGTCAACTCTGAATCGAACCTGGCTGAAGCCATCTTTTGCTGCTTCACAGTTGCCATGCACTTTGGGGGTGGGTGGGGGGAGGGAGGAAGTTAATAGACTGGCTCACAGACATAAGAAAAGAGTTCTTCCATGGGAACCAAGGTCATCCCAACAGGTGGCAGTTGAAGGAGGAAAGGAGGGAGCAAGGAACCCGCCAACTGCTTTAATTGGACAGTGTGACTTGTGAAACTTGGAGAGGGAAACAGTTACTCTTTTTATTCTGCTATAATCGTGGGAAACTTTCAGAGTTGGTTGTCAATAGCTGTCCTGATATGATGTATCCAATAAACATGTTCTTTGAGGAATCTTCATTTTGTGGTCCGCCAGCAGCCTGTGGAGCTGGCAGCGGAGTTGGACAGTGAGGAGGCTGTCCTGGGCTAGTCCTGGAGTCTGGGGAAGGCTCGGACGAGGGCTCTGTGTCAGAGATAGAGATGGGGCCAGGGCCATCTGGGAGTTATGTGCTGACTCCAGAGTCTGACATCAGAGAGGCAGAGGAACAGGGGGAGACTGTTCCCAGTATGCGCATGTGCAGAGCTGCCAGAAGACAAGAACAAGGGGCGACTCGGGAGTAAGGCTCGGAGATGATTGGTCCCTTCCATAAGACATAAAGGTGGAACAAAGGGACATGAGCCTTTGCAGGAAGCAACTTTGTTCATTCTGGTCGGTTTAAACTCTGAAGCTCCATTTTGACAGCTAATTGGAATTAGATATTTGGCAGCGTGTCAAGGGAGATAAAGGTGGGTGTGTATCTGCCTTATCCCGAAAGACTGTGGCAGACTTCTGTCGGACTCTTTACCAACTCTTTGTGACTCATTATAGGCTGTGAATGAACATAATTCACAGCCGTCGCAATAAAAGAGGGTTTTTTGGGGGACTAAAAATGTGATTTATGCTTTCTCAGGAAGCTTAGATCAGAACACTTCCCACCTCGGAGTTCTGATTTCTTTGGATCCGTTACTCAGAACCCGGATATTAAACCAACTCTGAAAGTTTCCCCTGGTGATAGCCTAAGGTGTTTGTTCGAGCTCTGTCCCACTTTTCTCCCTTGCAGGCCAACGTGGTGTGCATGGTCTATGATGTCACAGAGGAGGCCACCATTGACAAGGTAACCTCAGTGGGCCTCTTAGCTGCCCGTCTGCAAGTCCACCAGTGCAGGGGTCTCCAACCTTGGCAACTTTAAGCCTGGAGGACTTCAACACCCAGAATTTCCCCAACCAGCTTTGCTAGTTGGGGAATTCTGGGAGTTGAAGTCTGCCAGGCTTAAAGTTGCCAAGGTTGGAGAACCCTTGCACCATTGTACTGCTTCTCCCTGCTTTGACTTTCCTAGGCAAGGCCCTATGAACGCCCATGAGTTCTTCTCGGTATCTCATGACGTTTCTTTGAAGGGCATCTACTGCACTGGGTGGGGGTGGATCTCGGCTGAAGGGAAAAGACTTGATGGCATGGTTGGACTTGGGTGTCTTTCTCAAGGGTTAGTTTTTTTAAAAAAAAAAATTGGGGAATGAGGGGTGCAGAGATTCTCTCAGCCACTTGCTTTTTCCCTTCCTTGTTTCCCTAGATTCGGACAAAATGGATTCCGATGGTGAATGGTGGCGTTGAGAGGTGTGCCAGGTATCTATTGTCCCACAGGGTGGGTTGGGGTGCTTTTGGATCTCATGGGTCTCTCTTAATAAATCCCTTTTGGGGCGGCTGCTCAGTGGCGCAGTGGCTTATGGACACTGGATCTGTCGGCCAGGGATCCCTTCTCCCCATGCCACCCCACCCCACCTCCAGAGGAGATGGATGGATGGTGAGAGAAGAGACAGAGAGATTGTGGATGGATGGATGGATGGATGGATGGATGGATGGATAGATAGATAGATAGATAGATAGATAGATAGATAGATAGATAGATACCGTGTTTCCCTGAAAATAAGACCCTGTCTTATATTTTTTTGAACCCTGAAATAAGCGCTTGGCCTTATTGCCATGCGCTCAAAAGCCTGATTGGGCTTATTATCAGGGGATGTCTTATTTTGAGGAAAACAGGGTAGGTAGGTAGGTAGATATAGACAGATAGATTGATAGACTGGATAGAGAGAGGTGAGAGAGAGTTGAAAGATGGATGATGAGAGAGAGAATTGATACATAGAGAGGGAGAGGGAGAGAGAGAGACACAGATTGATAGACTGGATAGAGAGAAATGAAAGAGAGATGAAGATTGGATGATGAGAGAGAGAGAGAGAGAGAGAATTGATACATGAGAGAGAGATTATGGATGATAGATAGATAGATAGATAGATAGATAGATAGATAGATAGATAGATAGATAGATAGATAGATAGATAGATACATACATACATACATACATACATACATAGATACATACATAGATACACAGATACACAGATACATAGATACAGACACATTGATAGATATAAACTGATTAATAGACTGGATAGAGAGAGAGAGATGAAGGAAGGATGATATAGATTTAAAGATAGACTGATAGATTGATAGACTGGATAGAGAGAGATGAGAGAGAGAGATTATGGATGGATGATACATAGATAGATGGATGGATGGATGGATGGATGGATGGATGGATGGATGGATGGATGGATAGATTTTCTGCCGCTTTAACTGCAGCCTATCTCCCATCCTTGATAAGCCTCCCCCAAATGTTTCTTCTTTTCAAGGATCCCCATCATTCTCGTGGGAAACAAGTCTGACCTGCACACCGGGAGCTCCATGGAAACCATCCTACCCATCATGAACCAGTTCTCTGAAATCGAGACCTGCGTGGAGGTGAGGAACTGTTCGGATGCTGGAGGGAAATACCTTTGATTGGGGTGACGGAATACTCCTTTATGACAGAGGTCCCCAAGCCCTGGGCCATGGCCCACAACTGGGGAGGAATGGGACAACTTGCCACACAGCCAACTTGCTGTAGCCAATTCACCATGGCCAACTCTCTGTGGCAGGGGTCTCCAACCTTGGCAACTTTCAGACTTGTGGACTTCCACTCCCAGAGTTCCTCAGCCAGCAAAGCTGGCTGAGGAATTCTGGGAGTGGAAGTCCACAAGTCTGAAAGTTGCCAAGGTTGGAGACCCCTGCTCTGCGGGTCAACTCACCATGGACAGCTTGCCTTGGGGACAGCTTGCCTTGGGGACAGCTTGCCGCCGGACAATTGAGCAATTCTATTTCATCATTTAAAATAAATAAATTTAAATTCTTTTAATTTTTGCCATTCGCATTTCACTCTGTCCCTCCTTTAATGATTCTATTCCACCATTTCTTTGATATTAGTGTAGCTCTTGCCCCGTACCGAGTTGTCTTGTGGCAAGATGGACATGTGGCGGGTTGGCCGTGGCGACTTGTCGGAGACCCTACTCCCAAGCCTTGAGTTGGGCCCTGGAAGTGGCGGACAAGCCTCGCATGTTGTCTCCATTTGTGTGAGCAGCAGGCGTGCAAGTCCGCCGCTTGTGCGAACAGAGTTGCGTGTGTGCCCACCACTCGCGTGGATCCATCCCTTCTCCCCCCACCCCACTGGGCCGCAAAGCTGGAAAGTTTGAGGAACTCTGCTTTACGAGAGTTGAACTAGAAACCCTGTCCACCGATTTAGCGGTAGCACATATTTTGCATCTAAAAAGACCCCAAATTTAGGCCAACAGCTCCTCGGCTTTTTCTCCTTTCTGATGATACCGCGTCAAAACTTTTTCTTTCAGTGAGAATTGGAAGGAAAGAGGGTTCGCTTTTAGGCTCTTAATTTGAGCCAGCCTCAGAACGAGGACTTTGAGTGTCATTTCAGTATGTCTGTTTTATTGACCTATGAGCAATGAATCGGCTTCTCTTTCCCTCTTTCTACACCAGTGTTCAGCAAAGAACCTGAAAAACATTTCTGAGCTCTTCTACTATGCCCAGAAAGCTGTTCTCCACCCAACTGCTCCTCTCTATGATCCAGAGGAGAAACAGGTAAACATCTGCCTGATAATGTTGCTAGAATAGAATAGAATAGAATAGAATAGAATAGAATAGAATAGAATAGAATAGAATAGAATAGAATAGAATAAGGAAAGAGTAGAATAGAATGAGTGGAGTCAAACAGAACGGAACAGAACAGAAGAGAAGAGAAGAGAATAGAATACGGAAAGAGTGGAATGGAATGGAATAGAATAAGGAAACAGAATAGATTGAGTAGAGTGGAATGGAATGAATAGAATAGAATAGAATAGGATAGAATAGAATAGAATAGAATAGAATAGAATAAGGAAAGAGTAGAATAGAATGAATGGAGTGAAACAGAACGGAACAGAAGAGAAGAGAATAGAATACGGAAAGAGTGGAATGGAATGGAATAGAATAAGGAAACAGAATAGATTGAGTAGAGTGGAATGGAATGAATAGAATAGAATAGAATAGAATAGAATAGAATAGAATAGAATAGAATAGAATAGAATAGAATGAGTGGAGTGGAACGGAACGGAACAGAACAGAACAGAACAGAACAGAATAGAATAGAATATTGGCCAAATGTGATTGGACACACAACGAATTTGTCTTTGGTGCATATACTCTCAGTGTACATAAAGAAAAAATAAAATATTCGTCAAGAATCATAAGATACAACGCTTAGTAATAGTCATAGGATATTAATAAGCAATCAAATCGTACTAGGAAACAATAAAAACAATATAAGCTGTAAAGATACAAGCAACATGGATGTAGCCATAAGTGGGAAGAGATAGGTACTAGTAAGGATGAGAAGAAGAATAGTAATACATTCTTAGTAGTTAATTTGACAGTGTTGTCAAATTAGTTGTTTAGCAGGGTGATGGCATTCAGGGGGAAAAACTGTCCATGTAGTATAGTAAGAGCAGGCAGGCCTGGAATCCATTAGACAAGCTTGCATGAACTTCTGGTAAGTAAATTTCACGAAAGAAAAATGAAAATGAATGTATCAGCATCTACTTCATATTCCCTCTCTTTAAAATCGCACCTCTTTGCTTTTCGCTTCTGTCCTTTTCAGTTAAGGCCAGCATGTGCCCAAGCGCTCACTCGCATTTTCACCATGTCTGATCAGGACAACAACCAGATCCTGAGTGATGATGAACTCAACTATTTCCAGGTACCAGGTTGTTTTCAATGGGGGTTGTTGAGGGTAGAAGAAGCTGGACATCTTTTGTGTATTCTCAGAATGTCTGTTGGTATCAAATCTGATGCCCCCCAACTGGATATGTTGACCTTTGTAACATCAAGGGAGCTTCAGGTCCTTATGCTTTCCATAGGCATAGTTCTTTAACGGCAGTACAGATATTCCTCGACTTATGACCACAATGAACCCCAAAATTTCTGTTGCTAAGCAGAACATAACGTTGAAGTGAGTTTTGCTCCATGTTACCATCTTTCTTGCCACAGTTGTTAAGTGAATCACTTGCGCTTGGTAAGTTACTAACACAATCGTTAAGCGGATCTGGGCTCCCCCATTGTTTTTTCTTGTCAGAAAGGGGATCATTGTGACCCCGGGACACAGCAACGGTCGTAAGTGTGAGCCAGTTGCCAAGCATCTGAATTTTGATCACATGATCATGGGGAGGCTGCAGTGCTCGTAAGTGTGAAACAACGGTCACAAGTTGTGGCTTCGAGCGGTCACTAAATGACCTGTTGTAAATGGAGGACTATCCTGTTTTCCCCAAAATAAGACATCCCCTGATAATAAACCCAATCGGGCTTTTGAGCGCATGGCAATAAGGCCAAGCACTTATTTCAAGGTTCAAAAAAATATAAGGCAAGGTCTTGTTTTCGGGGAAACCCGGTACCTGCATTCCAGATCTGAAAGCAATTTCCAGACATCATTTGATTCCTCAGTCATTGACTCTGAGAGAATTTGGAATATCCTGAGCTGAATATGGAACATCCCAGGTTTCCAACAGCAGCTGAGCTGTTAACCTTCTCTCTGAGTCCATCTGATGCTTCTATTTGTTCTTTATGGATAGACCTGTCCAAAGATGGTATTCAGCCAGGGGTGAAATGCTCCCGGGTTGGACCGGATCACCCGATCTGGTAGCGATGACGGTGGATGGTTCAGAGAACCGGTAGCAAAAATCCCTCCCCCCCCCCATGCCCGGCTGAGCCACGCGATTGTCAGAGGTTTTTTTTTTTTTTTACTTTTAAAAGCATTTTGTCAAGGTTCCAAGGAACACCCCCAACGAAATAAAGCTCTAAGGCTTGAGGTTCCTCAAAGTTCCAATTTATTAGAGATGTCATGTTGGCACAGCTGGGAAAACCCGAAACTGAAAGCTTCCAGGTTTTCCACACCCAGTTGACAGTTCACAGCCCTGCCCCACATCCACAAGTTCATCCCATTGTCCAATCAACTCTTCACACTCAACTGGATACAATCTTCAGGCAGTCTACATCAGACGCAGGCAAAAGTCCTTGAATATGGAATGTTGTTATGACTAACTTTCTACCGCTCCAACAACAACCCCCTCCCAACTTCCCCAGCTAAAATATGTGGCAGTTAAGAAGCAAAAAAAAAATTGTCTTCCAAAACTGACATTTTTTTTCTTTGGCCGGAAAAATGCTTTTAAAAGTAAAAAAATAAAAAAAGCCTTCGATGATCATGCAGCTCAGCTGGGATTGTCAGAACCTTTTAAAATCATTTTTTCTACAACCTCTTCGGCCAAAGAGCTTGTAGAAAAAATGCTTTTAAAAGTAAAAAAAAAAAAAGTTGGCCACACCCACCCAGTCACATTACACCCCCACACACACACACCAAACCACGGCCACAGATAGTAAGAAATTTTACATTTCACCCCTGTATTCAGCCGGTTGGCAACTGCGAATGGGCCCGGCCCCCCTGCCCCGGTGTAATGCCGTCCTATTTAACCACGTTTTTGAGGCTGGGCGCCTGTGCGAAAGACACAAGCAGAGCGAACGTGCGCGCGGAGGGCGAATTGGTGGTAAGAATAGGCGAAACTCACCGCTGGGCCCGTCCCCATTTTGTGACTGATCTCCTTTGCTTTTCTCGGGAAGTAGAAGTCCTGCTTTGGAAACCCGTTGGCTCCCCAGGCTCTGGAAGATGTAAAAATGGTGGTGTGGAAGAACACAACAGACGGTGTCCAGGACAATGGCCTTACGCTCAACGGTAAGTACAAGCAATCCACTCCTCTTTAAGTAGCTGGCCCTGGAAGTGATATTTTAAAAAAAGGATGTCGAGACTCTAGAACCGTGATGGCGAATAGAATAGAATAGAATAGAATAGAATAGAATAGAATAGAATAGAATAGAATAGAATAGAATAGAATAGAATAGAATTTTTTATTGGCCAAGTGTGATTAGACACACAAGGAATTTGTCTTGGTGCATATGCTCTCAGTGTACATAAAAGAAAAGATACGTTCATCAAGGTACAACATTTACAACACAAATGATGGTCAATATATCAATATAAATCATAAGGATTGCCAGCAAAAAAGTTACAGTCATACAGTCATAAGTGGAAAGAGATTGGTGATGGGAACTATGAGAAGATTAATAGTAGTGCAGATTCAGTAAATAGTTTGACAGTGTTGAGGGAATTATTTGTTTAGCAGAGTGACGGCCTTCGGGAAAAAACTGTTCTTGTGTCTAGTTGTTCTGGTGTGCAGTGCTCTATAGTTATGAAGAATATATATAATATATAGAGAGAGAATATATATAATAATATATATATATGCCATAGCTTCTTCATAGCACGCAGAGCCATATCGATGGGCACACGAGCTCAGCTGCAGAATGCGCCGGCCAGCTGATTTTCAGGTCTTCTGGGCCCACCAGAAGTCGGCAAGCGGGCTGTTTCCGGCCTCAGGAGGGCTTCTGGGTGGGTGGGGAAGGCCATTTTTGCCCTCTCAGACTCCTAGAAAGCCTCTGGAGCCTGGGGAGGGCGAAAAACGGGCCTACCGGGCCCACTGGGCCATCATGTGGGCTGACCCGTGCATGCATTGGGTGGAGCATAGAATTATGGGTGTGGCACGCACATGCACGACACACACACACACACACACCGCACTCCTCCCGCTTTTGGCATGCGAAGGCAAAAGGATTGGCCATCAGTGCTCTAGAAATAAGACGGTTGCAGGAATTGGGTATGTCCGGTTTAATGAAAAGAAAGAGTAAGGATGATATGATAGCGGCGTTCCAATATTCGAAGGGGCTGCCACAGAGAAGAGGGGAGTCAGCCTATTCTCCAAAGCACCCCGAGGCAGAAGCATGGAAGGATGGAAACTAATCATGGAGAGAAGCAACCTAGAACTAAGGAGAAATTTCCCGGCAGTTGAAATCAATCACTGGGACGGCTTGCCTCCAGAATTTGTGGGCGCTCCAACACTAGAGGTTTTGAAGAAGAGATTGGACAACCATTTGTCTGACGTGGTATAGGGTTTCCTGCTTGAGCAGGGGGTTGGACTAGAAGACCTCCAAGGTCCCTTCCAGTTCTTGTTATTCTGTTGTGTTCTGTTCTGTGTTGTAAATGTTGTACCTTGATGAACGTATCTTTTTTTTTTTTTATGTACACTGAGAGCATATGCACCAAGACAAATTCCTTGTGTGTCCAATCACACTTGGCCAATAAAAATTCTATTCTATTCTATTCTATTCTATTCTATTCTATTCTATTCTATTCTATTCTATTCTGTTGAGGTTGAGACGACTCACATCTGTCCCTATGGGGTAGCTTTGCTGTGGTTGCCTCTTCTGAATGATATTCTTGTGCCTGACCGCTTGTCTCTTCCCCAGGCTTCCTTTTCCTCAACACCCTCTTCATCCAGAGAGGGCGTCACGAGACTACATGGACCATACTCCGTCGCTTTGGCTATGACGATGCCCTGCAGCTGACAGATGACTATCTCTGCCCAGTGTGAGTCAGCCTGAACACTCCTGGGTTTTTAGGTTCCTGGAAAAGAGAGGCAGTGCAGGAAGAGCCATGGTGGCGCAGTGGTTAGAGTGCAGTACTGCGGGCTACTTCTGCTGACTGCTGGCTGCCTGCAATTTGGCAGTTCGAATCTCATCAGGTTCAAGGTTAGAGTCAGCCTTCTGTCCTTCTGAGGCCGGTAAAATGAGGACCCAGATTA
The DNA here is from genome assembly GCF_028640845.1 of Ahaetulla prasina. Lineage (NCBI taxonomy): Eukaryota > Metazoa > Chordata > Lepidosauria > Squamata > Colubridae > Ahaetulla > Ahaetulla prasina. The sequence goes on from NC_080552.1 coordinate 11,009,522, forward strand.
TTGGGGGCAAGAGGCTGATTCTAAACCACTTAGAGAGGGCTGTAAAAGCTACTGTGAAGCAGTATATAAGTGTAAGTACTATTGCTGTAGATGATTGGATGTTGCATTAAGAGCCCTTTTGGTGCGGTGGTTAGAATGTGGTATTGCAGGCTGATCTGGAGTTCGATCCTGACTGGCTCAAGGTTGACTCAGCCTTCCATCCTTCCGAGGTGGGTAAAATGAGGACCCAGATTGTTGGGGGCAATAAACTGACTCTGTAAATTACTTGGACAGGCTGTAAAGCATTGTGAAGCGGTATATAAATCTAAGTCATATTGTCCTTCCTTCCTTCCTTCCTTCCTTCCTTCCTTCCTTCCTTCCTTCCTTCCTTCCTTCCTCTCTTAATCCTCTTTCTCATTCTCCTTCCTGGTAGTGCAGTGGTTAGAATGCAGTATTGCGGGCTAACTCTGCTCACTGCCAGCAGTTTGATCCTGACCAGCTCAAGGCTGACTCAGCCTTCCATCCTACCGAGGTCGGTAAAATGAGGATCCAGATTGTTGGGGGCAAGAGGCTGACTCTGTAAACCGCGTAGAGAGGGCTGTAAAAGCACTGTGAAACGGTAAATAAGTCTAAGTGCTACCGCTAGTTCTCGATGTACAACAATTCATTTAGTGACTGTTCAAAGTTAGGACAGCGCTGAGAAAAGGGACTGATGAACATTTTTCACAGTTACGACCTTTGCAGGGTCATGTGATCAAAATTCAGATGCTTGGCAGCTGCTTCATATTTATGACCGTTGCAGAGTCCCGGTGTCATGTGATCCTCTTTTGTGACCTTCAGACAAGCAAAATCAATGGGGGAGCCAGATTCACTTAACGGCCGTAATTGAACAACTGCAGTGATTCACTTAGCAATGGTGACAAGAAAGGTCATAAAACGGGGCAAAACTCACTTAACCACCCCAACGAAGCGGTCGAAGTGCTGTCCCGGTGCCTGGAAGCCGTATGGGTCTGGATGGGGAGAAACAGACTCAAGCTCAATCCCTCCAAGACGGAGTGGCTGTGGATTCCGGCACCCCGGTACAGTCAGCTGCACTCGCAGCTGACTGTTGGAGGCGAGTTAGTGGCCCCAAAGGAGGTGGTTTGCAACTTGGGCGTCCTCCTGGATGGCCGGCTGTCCTTTGAGGAACATCTGGCGGCCGTCACCAGGAGGGCTTTTACCAAGTCCGCTTGGTCCGCCAGTTGCGCCCTTCCTTGACCGGGATGCCTTATGCACGGTCACCACGCCTGGTTACGCCTCGCTGGATTATTGCAATGCTCTCTACATGGGGCTGCCCTTGAGGTGCACCGGAGGCTGCAGTTAGTCCAGAATGCAGCTGCGCGAGTGGTAACGGGAGCCGCTCGAGGCTCCCACGTAACACCACTGCTCCGTAGTTTGCACTGGCTTCCTGTGGTCTTCGGGTGCGCTTCAAGATCCTGGTTACCACCTTTAAAGCGCCCATGGCTTAGGACCCGGTACTTACGGGACCGCCTGCTGTTACCGTATGCCTCCCATCGACCAGACGCCTCACAGAGGGCCTTCTCAGGGTGCCGTCCGCCAAACAATGTCGGCTGGCGGCTCCCAGGGGTAGGGCCTTCTCTGTGGGAGCACTGACGCTCTGGAACGAACTCCCCCCTGGCTTACGTCAAGTGCCTGATCTTCGGACCTTTCGTCGTGAGCTAAAAACATACTTATTCACTCAAGCAGGACTGGCATAAATAGTTGATTTTAAATTGGGGTTTTAGAGATTTTAAATATTTGTAAATTTTTAAATTATCGGCCATTTATTAATAGTTTCTTTTAATTTCTTTTAATTGTATATACTCTGTATTTTATTTCGGCTGTACACCGCCCTGAGTCCTTTGGGAGAAGGGCGGTATAAAAATCTAATAAAATAAATAAATAAATAAATAAACCAAGGTCTCACTTAACCTCACTTAAGGAATGTTGGGTTCAACTTTTGTCTCTGAATTTAACACTTGATCACGGGGGAATGCTGCAGTGATCGTCAGTGTGAAAAATGGCCACAAGTCACATTTTTTTCAGTGCTGTTTGTATCTGTGAACGGTCACTCAATGAACTGTTGTAAGTCAAGGACTACCCACATTGCATTGCAATACAGTTGTTGTTGGGTTTGTTTGTTTTTATGTCTCAGGATGGCTAATGGTTTGTAGTAGTTGGAACAATTCATCGGACTGCAGATCCGACCTTAAATTCTGCTCTGGTCTCCTTCAGGATCCGGGTCCCCCAGGACTGTTCGACAGAACTCAACCACTTCGGGTACCAATTCCTGCAACGGATGTTTGAGAAACATGACAAGGTAAGCGGCGAAGAAGCCGAAATAGAACGTCTTCATTGCATGTCAGGCGCTTTTTCCCCCACATAGAGGCTGCATAATGGTTGAATCAGTGGTGGGTTGCCCTCCCGGTTCGCACCGGTTCTATAGAACCAGTAGTAAAACCGGCAGGAGGCTCCGCCCACTGACCCGAACATCATCAAAAGTGATCTGCGCTTACGCAGAAGAGCATGAGCGAAGCAAGTGTGCGTGGGCACGATGCGAACCGGTAGCAAAGGTAAGTAGAACCCACCCCTGGGTTAAATCCCATATCTTGTCAGCGACCCGATTGCCAGTTAGGACAGCGCTGAGAAAAGGGACTGATGAACATTTTTCACAGTTACGACCTTTGCAGGGTCATGTGATCAAAATTCAGATGCTTGGCAGCTGCTTCATATTTATGACCGTTGCAGTGTCCCGGTGTCATGTGATCCTCTTTTGTGACCTTCAGACGAGCAAAATCAATGGGGGAGCCAGATTCACTTAACGGCCGTAATTGAACAACTGCAGTGATTCACTTAGCAATGGTGACAAGAAAGGTCATAAAACGGGGCAAAACTCACTTAACCACCCCAACGAAGCGGTCGAAGTGCTGTCCCGGTGCCTGGAAGCCGTATGGGTCTGGATGGGGAGAAACAGACTCAAGCTCAATCCCTCCAAGACGGAGTGGCTGTGGATTCCGGCACCCCGGTACAGTCAGCTGCACTCGCAGCTGACTGTTGGAGGCGAGTTAGTGGCCCCAAAGGAGGTGGTTTGCAACTTGGGCGTCCTCCTGGATGGCCGGCTGTCCTTTGAGGAACATCTGGCGGCCGTCACCAGGGGGGCCTTTTACCAAGTTCGCTTGGTCCGCCAGTTGCGTCCCTTCCTTGACCGGGATGCCTTATGCACGGTCACTCACGCTCTGGTTACGTCTCGGCTGGATTATTGCAATGCTCTCTACATGGGGCTGCCCTTGAGGTGCACCCGGAGGCTGCAGTTAGTCCAGAATGCAGCTGCGCGAGTGGTAACGGGAGCCGTTCGAGGCTCCCACGTAACACCACTGCTCCGTAGTTTGCACTGGCTTCCTGTGGTCTTTCGGGTGCGCTTCAAGATCCTGGTTACCACCTTTAAAGCGCTCCATGGCTTAGGACCCGGGTACTTACGGGACCGCCTGCTGTTACCGTATGCCTCCCATCGACCCGTACGCTCTCACAGAGAGGGCCTTCTCAGGGTGCCGTCCGCCAAACAATGTCGGCTGGCGGCTCCCAGGGGTAGGGCCTTCTCTGTGGGGGCACCGACGCTCTGGAACGAACTCCCCTGGCTTACGCCAAGTGCCTGATCTTGGACCTTCGTCGTGAGCTAAAAACATACTTATTCACTCAAGCAGGACTGGCATAAATAGTTGATTTTAAATTGGGGTTTTAGAGATTTTAAATATTTGTAAATTTTTAAATTATCGGCCATTTATTAATAGTTTCTTTTAATTTCTTTTAATTGTATATACTCTGTATTTTATTTCGGCTGTACACCGCCCTGAGTCCTTTGGGAGAAGGGCGGTATAAAAATCTAATAAAATAAATAAATAAATAAATAAATAAACCAAGGTCTCACTTAACCTCACTTAAGGAATGTTGGGTTCAACTTTTGTCTCTGAATTTAACACCTGATCCACGGGGGAATGCTGCAGTGATCGTCAGTGTGAAAAATGGCCACAAGTCACATTTTTTTCAGTGCTGTTTGTATCTGTGAACGGTCACTCAATGAACTGTTGTAAGTCAAGGACTACCCACATTGCATTGCAATACAGTTGTTGTTGGTTTTTTGTTTTTTTGTTTATGTCTCAGGATGGCTAATGGTTTGTAGTAGTTGGAACAATTCATCGGACTGCAGATCCGACCTTAAATTCTGCTCTGGTCTCCTTCAGGATCCGGGTCCCCCAGGACTGTTCGACAGAACTCAACCACTTCGGGTACCAATTCCTGCAACGGATGTTTGAGAAACATGACAAGGTAAGCGGCGAAGAAGCCGAAATAGAACGTCTTCATTGCATGTCAGGCGCTTTTTCCACCACATAGAGGCTGCATAATGGTTGAATCAGTGGTGGGTTGCCCTCCCGGTTCGCACCGGTTCTATAGAACCAGTATTAAAACTGGCAGGAGGCTCCGCCCACTGACCCGAACATCATCAAAAGTGATCTGCGCTTACGCAGAAGAGCATGAGCGAAGCAAGCGTGCGTGGGCACGATGCGAACCGGTAGCAAAGGTAAGTAGAACCCACCCCTGGGTTAAATCCCATATCTTGTCAGCGACCCGATTGCCAGTTCTGGCAAAGCGGTTGCTAGAGATGCCAGGAAAAGCCCTTTGTAATTCAAATTAATTATTTGTTTGTTTGTTTGTCAAACATGTACAAGATAACAAGTATAGGTATGAACATAAACAGAATAGAATAGGATGGGATAGAATAGAATAGAATAGAATAGAATAGAATAGAATAGAATAGAATAGAATAGAATAGAATAGAATAGAATATTGGAATGAAGAATGGAATGGAATTTTTTATTGGCCAAGTGTGATTGGACACACAAGGAATTTGTCTTGGTGCATATGCTCTCAGTGTACATTTATTTATTTATTTATTTATTTATTTAATCACATTTATATACCGCCCTATCTCCCAGGGGACTCAGGGCGGTTTACAGCCTAATAAAAACATACATATAAATACAGAATAAAACACCAATTAAAAAAAAACTTATTAAATAAGGCCGAATGTTAAAATTGCAATAAAAATAATAAAACCCCATTAAAATCAAATTAAAATTTAAAATTCTAGTCCAGTCCTGCGCAAATAAATAGATGTGTCTTAAGCTCGCGGCGAAAGGTTCGAAGGTCGGAAAGTTGACGAAGACCTGGGGGAAGTTCGTTCCAGAGGGTGGGGGCCCCCCACAGAAAAGGCTCTCCCTCTGGGCGTCGCCAGTCGGCACTGCCTGGCTGACGGCACCCTAAGGAGTACATAAAAGGCAAGATACCTTTATCAAGGTACAACACTTAATGATAGACATAGGGTACAAATTTAACACTTAATGATACAACATAGTCATAGGCTACAGATAAGCAATTATTTATTTATTATTTATTTATTTATTAAATTTTTATACCGCCCTTTTCCCGAAGGACTCAGGGCGGTTCACAGCCAAATAAAACAATAAAAAGTGCACAATAAAACGGTAATTAAAAAACTTATTAAATATAGGGCCAAATTAAAATCCGTTTAAAACAATAAAACCCATTAAATGAAATTAGAATCCTAATATTAAAAACTATTAAAAATTCTATGCCAATCAGTAAACAGTATCAGTATAAATCGTAAGGATACAAGCAACACCGTTACAGTCATACAGTCATACGTGGAAGGAGATGGGTGACTGTTGTGTCTTGCCCACCCTCAGAGCAGCCGGGGCCTTCTTACCTGCTCCCGAACACTGAGGAATGTATGCCTCCCGGCCCAAGTCCTGGCTCCATGCCCACACAAACTGCAGAAGAAGGAGCATCTCCCTGCCCCAGCCCTGACTCCATGCCCAGGCAAACAGAGCAGCTAGACCCCTCCCCCTCCTCCACAGCAGGTGAGCCTGAGGAGGGTTTACTCCCAACAACAGCTGATTGGAGTAATCCTCGCATCAGAAGATTGGAGAGGCGGAGGCAACAGAAGGAAGGGAGGGGCAGGCCTTAATGAGTGCTGAGTCATGGAGCCACACCCCATGGCCTATATAAAGGATCTACTTTCTGGCAGTCTCTGAGTCAGGCAAAAGTCGAACTTATCTTGCTGAAGTCACTTTCTGGTCTCCTGCCTGCTCTGAGGACTTTGCTAGGACTTTGGGCAGAGCTGCAGAGGCAAGCCTGATTCGGATTTCCCTGACCCAGCTGTCAGCGGAGGAGTGGGACACGACAGGTGACGGTTAAAGGAAGTACAGATAAATGGGGACACTAAGACGGGGCGGTAGGCACGCTGGTGCGCTTATGCACGCCCCTTTTATGGACCTCTTAGGAATGGGGTGAGGAGGTCCACAGTAGACAGTTTGAGGTTGAAGCTGTGGGGGTTTGAGGCTATAACAACAGAGTCGGGTAGAGTATTCCAGGCGTTGACCGCTCACCCTGTTGCTGAAGTCGTATTTCCTGCAATCGACTTTGGAGCGGTTTACCTTGAGTTTGTATCGATCGTTTGCCCGTATACTATCGTGGTTGAAACTGAAGAAGTCGTTGGCGGGCAAGATGTCGTAGCAGACAATTTTGTGTACTATGCTTAGATCGGACCGGAGGCGGCGCAATTCCAGATTGTCTAAGCGCAGAATTTCAAGACTGGTGGCATAAGGGAATTCTATCGTGAGCAGAGGAGTGGAGTATTCTTCTTATGAGAGATATGGGAAGAAGAGTTTTGGAAGAAGGGGAAAAGAAGAGAGGCAGTAGGAGAAATGTCTGTGGCAATCTGAACATTCCCTTCGTTGGGAGAGAAAACACAAGAGGTGCCATCGTTTTGACCGGAAAAAGAAAAGCAAAATCGACATGCTTCTTTGGCTACAGCATTAAGCTGGTCCTTCCCTTTGTTGGGAGAGAAAACACAAGCCAAAGAGCCACTGCTATCCAAAGACGTCTCCGTGGTCATGTGGCCGGCATAACTAAATGGCAAAGGCACACAGAACGCTGTTCCCTTCCCACCAAAGGTGGTCCCTATTTTTCTACTTGCATTTTTTACGTGCTTTCGAACTGCTAGGTTGGCAGAAGCTGGGACAAGTAACGAGACTCGCTCTGTTACATGGCGCTAGGGATTCGAACCGCTGAACTGCTGACCTTTCGATCGACAAGTTCAGCATCTTAGGCACTGAGCCACTGTGTCTCTTTAGAGACAGGATACGAAGGTCAATTTGTGGTCATTTCTGTCGCCACCCCTTCTCCAACGTTTGACTCAAGGCAGGAAAAGCCTCCATGGCAGCCTTTGATCTGACCACTCTGGCCAAAACTATGACAGATGCTAAGGGCAAGAGGCACAGCACCCTGATCCCTTTGATAGCTGAGGTTTTTGAAGAAGCAGAGGCCTTTTCTTTTCTTTTATGTACACTGAGAGCTTATACACCAAGACAAATTCCTTGTGTGTCCAATCACAGTTGGCCAATAAAATTCTGTTCTGTTCTGTTCTGTTCTGTTCTGTTCTGTTCTGTTCTGTTCTGTTCTATTCCATTCCTAATTCCTAATTCCTAATTCATATTCTATTTCTTTTCTAATTCTATTCTATTTCTATTCCATTCCATCCCATTCCATTCCTAATTCATATTCTATTCTATTCTATTCTATTCTATTCTATTCTATTCTATTCTATTCTATTCTATTCTATTCTATTCTATTCTATTCTATTCCTAATTCCTAATTCCTAATTCATATTCTATTTCTTTTCTAATTCTATTCTATTTCCATTCCATTCCATTCCTAATTCATATTCTATTCTATTCTATTCTATTCTATTCTATTCTATTCTATTCTATTCTATTCTATTCCTAATTCCTAATTCCTAATTCATATTCTATTTCTTTTCTAATTCTATTCTATTTCTATTCCATTCCATTCCTAATTCATATTCTATTTCTAATTGAATTCTATTCTATTCTATTCTATTCTATTCTTCTCGGGCTGCTGTAGGTATGGTGGCCTTGTCGTCTGTAGCAAGGGAGAGCTGCCGCTCAGCGCCTTTTTTCTTTCCTCTGGCATGTAGGACCGTGACGGCGCCCTCTCGCCCGTCGAGTTGCAGGACTTCTTCGGTGTGTTCCCCTGCACCCCCTGGGGACCCGAGCTCTACCACACGGTATGCACCACAGATAAGGGCCTGCTCTCCCTGCATGGATTCCTCTGCCAGTGGACGTAAGCTCAGCCTCTCTCTGCCTCCCGTCGGACCACTTCTCCTCCCTTCCGTGGGTGGCTTGGTCCTCTGACAGGTGTGCTTCTTTTTTTTTTTTTCCTGTGCTTGGATTTTCCTCCCAGGTTGGTTGCCTACCTGGACGTCCATCGCTGCTTAGAATACTTGGGCTACCTGGGCTACTCCATCTTCTCTGAGCAGGACTCTCAGGTTTACGCCATCACAGGTAAATCGCCTGCTGGACCTCTCTGCTTTCTGAACTCCGGTGCGGTTAGTTCTCAACGTAACAAGTAGTCCTCGACTTACAATGGTTCGCTTACTGTCCATTCAAAGCTACAGCCAAACAATGTCGGCTGGCGGCACCCAGGGGAAGATCCTTCTCTGTGGGGGCTCCTACTCTCTGGAACGAGCTTCCCCCTGGTTTACGCCAAATACCTGACCTTCGGACCTTTCGCCGCGAATTGAAAACACATCTGTTCATTCGCGCGGGGCTGGCTTAAGGCTTTTCTTTTTAAATTGTCTAGATTTTTAAATTTTAAATTCTATTTATCTTTTAAATTGGGGTTTTTAGGTTTTTAAATATTTTAATTTCTCGGCCAACTGTATAATAAGTTTCTTAATTCATTTTTAATTGTACATGGTTTATGTCTTATCTTGGCTGTACACCGCCCTGAGTCCTTCGGGGGAGAAGGGCGGTCTAGAAATCTAATAAAATAAATAAATAATAAATAAACACAGCGGCACTGAAAAAAGTGACGTGACAATTTTTCACGCTTACGACCTCGCAGCATCCCTACAGACACGTGATCAAAATTCTCAGATGCTTAGCAACCGACTCCTATTTACAACGGTTGTAACGTCCTGGGGTTTCTGTGATCCGCTTTTGCGACCTTCCGACAAGCAAAGTCCATGGGGGAGCCAGGTTCACTTAACCAACAGCCGTGTTACTAACTTAGCAATTGCAGTGATTCCCTTAACAACCGTGGCAAGAAAGGTCGTAAAACGGGGCGAAATCCACTTAATGACTGCCTCGCTTAACAGCTGAAAATTTGGGCTTGATTTGTAGAGTTAAGTCGAACTAGGTGTACAACCATCGTTTAGTGCAGGGGTCTCCAACCTTAGCAACTTTTAAGACTTGTCGACTCCCAACTCCCAATTTTGGGAGTTGAAGTCCACAAGTCTTAAAGTTGACAAGGTTGGAGACCCCTGGTTTAGTGGCTGTTCAAAGTTACATAAGCACCAAAAAAGGTGACTTACGACCAGTCCTTGCAGTTACGACCATCCTGCAGCATCGCCATGGTCACATGATTTAAAACTTGGACACTTTTTATTATTTATTTATTTTTTATTTTATTAAATTTTTATACCGCCCTTCTCCCGAAGGACTCAGGGCGGTGTACAGCCAGAATAAAATACAGAATATATACAATTAAAAGAATTTAAAATAAAACTATTACTAAACGGCTGATAATTAAAAAAGATTTAAAAATTTAAAATATTAATAAAACCCCAATTTAAAATCAACTATTTATGCCAGTCCTGCTTGAATGAATAAATATGTTTTTAGCTCACGACGAAAGGTCCGAAGATCAGGCACTTGACGTAAGCCAGGGGGGAGTTCGTTCCAGAGCGTCGGTGCTCCCACAGAGAAGGCCCTACTCCTGGGGGCCGCCAACCGACATTGCTTGGCGGACGGCACCCTGAGAAGTCCCTCTCTGTGAGAGCGTACGGGTCGATGGGAGGCATAAGGTAACAGCAGGCGGTCTCGTAAGTACCCGGGCCCTAAGCCATGGAGCGCTTTAAAGGTGGTAACCAGGATCCTGAAGCGCACCCGAAATACTACAGGAAGCCAGTGCAGACTACGGAGCAGTGGTGTTACGTGGGAGCCACGAGCGGCTCCTATTACCACTCGCGCAGCTGCATTCTGGACTAACTGCAGCCTCCGGGTGCACCTCAAGGGCAGCCCCATGTAGAGAGCATTGCAATAATCCAGCCGAGACGTAACCAGAGCGTGAGTGACCGTGCATAAGGCATCCCGGTCAAGGAAGGGACGCAACTGGCGGACCAAGCGAACTTGGTAAAAGGCCCTCCTGGAGACGGCCGCCAGATGTTCATCAAAGGACACTAACCTGTATTTACGATGGTTGCAGCTTCCCGGAGTCAGAAACAATCCCCATTTGCAACCTCGCCCCAGCCAGCTTCCAACGAAGCCAAGTCAATGGGGGGGAAGCTGGATTCACTTAACGACCGTGTGGTTCGCTTAACAACTGCAGCGAGCTCGCTTCGCAACTGCGGCAGAAAGGTCGTAAAATCAGTCACAACTCTCTTAAAAACCTTGCCTAGTGGTCGAAATTCTGTTGTGGTCGTAAGTTGAGGACTATTATAGCAGTGATGGCTAACCTTTTTTGCCGTCGTGTGCCAAAAGTGGGGGGAGCGCGGGAGGATTGTGCGCGTGCCCACAGCCATAATTCAATGCGCCCCACCCCACCCCCCACGCATGCACACATGACCCCACTGCGCTCCCCCTGCTTTTGGCATGCGATGTCACAGTGGGCCTGATAGGCCCATTTTTCAACCTCCCCAGGCTCCAGAGGCTTTCTTGAAGCCTGAGGAGGACAAAAGGAGGAGGCCCTCCAGAGGCCGGAAACAACCCATTTGCCAACTTCCAGTGGGACCGGAAGGCCCGTTTTTTGCTCTCCCCAGGCTCCAGAGACTTTCTAGGAGCCTGAGGAGGACAAAAGCGGCCTTCCCCATCCTCCGGAGGCCCTCCAGAGGCCGGAAACAGCCCTTTTGCCGACTTCCAGTGGGACCGGAAGGCCCGTTTTTCGCTCTCCCCAGGCTCCAGAGACTTTCTAGGAGCCTGGGGAGGGCAAACACCCCCCACCAGAGGCTGGAAACAACCTGTTTCCCAACTTCCGGTGGGCCCAGAAGGCCCGAAAATCAGCTGGCTAGCACGCACATGCATGCTGCAGCTGAACAAAGGCAACGCTCGCGTGCCCACCAATATGGCTTCGCGTGCCACAGGTTCGCCATCGTGGACCTATAGCATGGGGGAACTGGAGACTCAGCCACCCCTGCCCCCAAGACCTGTCCCAAACCTCCAGAATGAATCGGCTGCCTGGAATTAAACTTGCCTCCTCCTGCTTCCTGCAAAAAAGGCAAGGGGGCAGGAAGGATTCCTTCAGCATCTTTTCTCATCCACCTCTCCATTTTTGTTCCAGTCACCCGGGAAAAAAAGATTGACTTGGAGAAAGGCCAGACTCACCGGAACGTCTTCCTGTGCAAAGTGATTGGGTCTCGGGGATCTGGCAAGTCCGCTTTCCTGCAGGCCTTTCTAGGGAAGAATGTGAGGGTAAGCCCTGGCGAATTTAGCCTTCGGTTCAGATCAAAACGAACCCTACAGTTCAAGTTCGAAAACGAGTACAGAATCAAGGGGAGCTTTGATGGTTGATCTCAAGAGGCCCCAAATCAGGGTTTCTCAACCTCGGCAACCTGAAGCATTGCTGGGCTGGGGAATTCTGGGAGTTAAAATCCACACATTTTAAAGTTGGGCAGGTTGAGGGGGAAAAAGCGACCTAGACTCCCAGCAAGCTTTCTCAAGTAGATGATATAGCGATAACAGACATATATATCACTTTACAGTTCTTTGCAGCCCTCTCTAAGCGGTTTAGAGTCAGCCTATGGCCCGGACTCAGGAGGATGGAAAACTGAGTCAATCTTGAGCTGGTCAGGATCGAACTCCTGCCAGTGGGCAGAGCTTGCCTGCAATACTGCATTCTAACCACTGCGCCACTAGGGCTCCTAATACAACAGCCAATTAACTACAGCAATAGCACTTAGACTTATATACCGCTTCACAGTGCTTTCCAGCCCTCTCTAAGCGGTTTACAGAGTCAGCCTATTTGCCCCCAACAATCTGGGTCCTCATTTTACCCACCTCGGAAGGATGGAAGGCTGAGTCCACCTTGAGCCTGGTGAGATTCGAACTGCCAAATTGCAGTCAGCCAACAGTCAGCAGAAGTAGCCTGCAGTAGTGCGCTCTAACCACTGTGCCACCGTCGCTCTTATACCACATTCCTGCCACCCCAGCTTGTTAGATGGCAGGTGGACTTGAACCTTGTCCTTCCCATTCCTAGGCCATTGCCTTAACCACAGCTCAACGCTGGCTTTTTCTATATGTAAATCCTTGGAATTTTGGGGACTGATTTTTTTAGGATGTTTTAATTGAGGCCCACTTTTTCTTCAAATCATTCCAGATTGCAGCTTATCCCTTCTTCTCCTTAATGTGTAGGGGTGGGGTGTTTCTGGACTACTAAAATTTAAAAGTCCAAGAATTCTCAATTTTCAGGATTGTTGAAATGGCATTCTCAAGTATCTAGACAGTATCAGGTTGGAAGCGATACACAGTCAACAATTCCTTCCTTCCTTCCTTCCTTCCTTCCTTCCTTCCTTCCTTCCTTCCTTCCTTCCTTCCTGCCTTCCTTCTTTCCTTCCTTCCTTCCTTCTTTCTTTCTTTCTTTCTTTCTTTTCTTCTTTCCTTCCTTCCTTCCTTCTTTTCTTCCTTCCTTCCTTCCCTCCCTCCCTCCCTCTTACATCAAAATCAATATTCCTTTTTTCTTTTACATAATAATCAATCTTCCTTCCTTCCTCATCAAAATCAAACTTCCTCCTCCCTTCCTTTTATCTCAAAATCAATCTTCGTTCTTTCTTTTACATCAAAATCGATCCTCCTTCCTTCCTTCCCCATCAAAATCATCCTCCCTCCCTTTCTCCCGGTTCCAGGTCCAGAGTGAATCTGAAGAAAACAGATCGTCCTATTCAATTAATACCGTGCTGGTCAATGGACAGGAAAAGCATTTAATTGTAAGTGCAATCTATTAATTCATTTTTTTTAAAAAAAATCCCTGGATTTTTTGGACGGGTGAACCCATGCTTAATTGCATTGGATGGGTGAACCCATGCTTAATTCAGAAAGAATATGAATCTCCCCTGCATTTTTCTGCAGCTGCACGAAATTGAAGCCGATGTGGAATTTGCAAAGACCTCTGACACAGCTTGTGACGTTGCCTGCTTCTTGTATGACGTGACAGATTTCAAGTCTTTTAATTACTGTGCTAATATTTATAAGGTGAGGTTTTCTACTTGGCTGATTTCAGAGGCAGTAGGTCTCCAAAGTCTGATGCTAAAATTTAATTAACTTTTAAGTTTTCTTGCCTTTCCTTTTTTAAATTTTCTGTTCTGTTTTTATGCTTCTAGGTGTTTTTTTTAATTGTACACCACTCAGAGTCCTTCCCTGAGAATGATTGGCGGTTCTTACGTATGATGTGGATGGATGGATGGATGGATGGATGGACGGACGAACAGAGACAGACAGGCAGTCAGGCAAGCAGAGATAGATAGATAGATAGATAGATAGATAGATAGATAGATAGATAGATAGATAGATAGATAGATAGATAGATAGATAGATGGATGATAGATAGATATTAGAGATAATAGAAATTAGAAAATAGATTGTAGATATATGAGCTTGTATGAATGTATGTGTAGATCAGGTGAAACCCAGCCGATTCTGACAGGTTCTGGAGAACCGGTAGCGGAAAATTTGAGCAGTTTGGAGAACTGGCAAATACCACCTCTGGCTGGCCCCAGAGTGAGGTGGGAATGGAGATTTTGCAGTATCCTTCCCCAGCCACGCCCACCAAGCCTCACCACGCCCACCAAGCCACGCCCACAGAACCGGTAGTAAAAAAAATTGGATTTCACCACTCGTGTAGATAGGTACGATAGATGACAGATAGATGTAGATAGAGAGATAGAAGAGAGATAATAGCGAGACAGAGAAAGATAGAGATAATAGAGAGGAAAGAGATAGATAGATAGATAGATAGATAGATAGATAGATAGATAGATAGATAGATAGATAGATAGATAGATAAGTAGGTAGATAGAGATGAGAGAGAGAGAGACAGCTGTTTGATATTATCCTTTTTCTCTTTCCTCCTTTCTCCTCTCCACTCCATCCATGGATTTTTTTTTGCTGCTTACCTGCAACTTTAATTTGGAAAAGAAAACGTTAACCAAGGAAGCAAAAAAGAAATGTTTTAAGAGAGTTGGTCGTGGTCTGGGCCGTCTTCCTAACTGAAGCCACCGTCTGAATCTTCTTTAGCCGTTTTCACGGCTGTGTTTTAGTGGCACGTCCTCTTAGCTTCTCAATTTGGCTCTCGAAAGTCATCCTTAGATTATCCCGACTCCTTTGTCTTAACAATTTCGACTCCAATTGCTCTTTGGTTAGTTAGCATTCCTTGGATGCTTCCTTTTAATTTCTTTCCATCCTCCCCGTCTCGCCTCCCCCATCTATAGTTAATCTTCGTTTTGTGATTTGCTTTGTGCTGATTGATGACTGCAATAAGGATGCGATAAGGCGGAGGGGGATGATATTGAAAGGATTGCTTAATAAATAAACATCAAAAATTGAAAATGTGACTTCAAAGGCTCTTCCCGGAGGGGTTCTTCAAAAAGTCTTTGCTAAAAGTTTGATTCGCTCTCCTACAACCAACCCAACTAACAGTGGACAATCCTGGGCAGGATTCGAACCTCACACAGTGTTTGCTGTGGGGCACAGTAGCCTCCCCTTGTTGTGATTGTGGGGTCCCACGTCAAACTGTAGACCATATAATGACCGACTAATCTGAGGACATATATAGTCTTTGACTTACAACAGCTCATTTAGTTGACCGAAGTTACGACGACGCTGAAAAAAGTGACTTGCGACCATTTTTCACACTTATGACCATTGCAGCATTCCCACGGTTGCGTGTTTTGCATTCAGATGCTTGGCAGCTGGTTCATATTTAGGACGGTTGCAGCGCCCCGGGTGTTGTGGCCCGCCAGCAAAGCTGGTAGCAGATTCGGACAGTGTGGAGGTTGGGGAGGAACATGGGCCAGTCCTGGAGTCTGGGGAAGGCTCTGGTGACTGGACTGAACTGCACTAGACGACTAGACTGGAATGGACTGGACTGGACTAGACTAGACTAGACTAGACTAGACTAGACTAGACTAGACTAGACTAGACTAGACTAGACTAGACTAGACTAGACTAGACTAGACTTGTTGACTTGACTTGACTTGAATTGAATTGAATTTGTTTTTGGCCAAGTGTGATTGGACACACAAGGAATTTGTCTTGGTGCATATGCTCTCAGCGTACATAAAAGAAAAGATACGTTCATCAAGAATCATAAGGTACATGAGGGCTCTGCATCGGAGGCAGAGAGAGGGCCAGGGCCGTATGCCAGTTATCAGCTGCCTTCGGAGTCAGACATCATTGAGGCAGGCGAACAGCTGGAGCCTGTTCCCAGTGTGTGCATGCGCAGAGTTGCCAGACGAAGGGAACAGCTAAAGAACAAGGGTCGACTTGGGAGTAAGGCCACAGTTGGACTATGAAGGGCTCCTCCCAGAGGGAATAAAAGAGGAATGAAAGGGGAGGGGAGTTTGCAGGAAACAAATAGTTCACCTAATTGGTTTGTGACTCTCCAAGACTCCTGGCTAAGTTTTGAAGATACCAGCCTGGCAGCTCTCCAAGCCAGGTAAGATCTGTGACTGTAAATTCTCCCTTGAAAGATTTTGCTGAATGTGAATGAGAGGAATTCACAGTCACTTAATAAAAATGGGTTTTTGTCGAGACAAGGAGTCTACTTCGTGGTTTGGGGAAACCTAGGTCAGAATACCGGGATCCCGGGATCCCCTTTTGTGACCTTTCGACAAGCAAAGTCCATGGGGAAACCGGATTCACTTAACAACCATGTTCCTAATTCAACAACTGCGGGGATTCACTTAACAAAGCCGGCAAGAAAAGTCGTAAAACGGGGCGAAACTCACTTAACAAAAGTCTCACTCCAAAACATAGATTCTGGGCTCAATTGTGGTCCTATGTCAAGGATTCCTATACCAGCCCAGTATCTTGATTTTTTTTTCCCTGCATAAACCATTTTGCATTTCCATTGTTAGCTGGTCTGGACATTTGTATTTTGTACGTTTTGTACTCGTAACACTCAAAGACATACTCGTGCTGTGTTTTTAATCGAGATGAAATGTTAATTATATATTGCAATTAAATGTACAGGAAGCCCTCTATTCACAACAGTTGTTTAGTGACCGTTCCGAGTTACAACGGTGCTGAAAAAAAGTGACTTACGACCCTTTTTCACCCTTACGACCGTTGCA
This sequence comes from Ahaetulla prasina, assembly GCF_028640845.1. Classification (NCBI taxonomy): domain Eukaryota; kingdom Metazoa; phylum Chordata; class Lepidosauria; order Squamata; family Colubridae; genus Ahaetulla; species Ahaetulla prasina. The sequence goes on from NC_080552.1 coordinate 11,025,981, forward strand.
GCATCCCGGTGGTCACGGGATCAAAACTCAGGTGCTTGGCAACTGACTCATATTTATGACGGTTGCGGTGTCCTGGGGAGGGGGGGGTCACGTGATCCACTTTTGTGACCTCCTGACCAGCAAAATCCAGGGGGAAGCCAGGGTCGCTTAACAACCGGGGTTACTGCAGTGATTCACTTAACAACGGTGGCAAAGAAAAGTCATAATATGGGGCAAAGCTCGCTTAACAAATGTTTAGCGAGAGAAATGTTGGGCTCCATATTGGTCGTAACTTAAGGACTACCTGTCGAGCCCAGCTCTGGCTCGACACATGACGCTACAGGAATCCGGATCGTGGGAGCGACCCATAAGGGATGACATATCAAGGACTTGTTCGAGGGCTGCAGGGATCTGCGTTTGGCAAACATGAGAAAGGAATCTGCACCCTGGCAGCCGGGATAGAGGGAGATGAGGGCTGGGGGTTAGGAAGAGCTGCTTTAGTTCCGGGATTTATCAGATGATGTGGCAGCTGGGGCTGTCAGACGAGGAGGGAGAGAGCGGCCGGGCATCCTATCAACGGAGCAGTTCAGCCATGGGGCAGGGCATGAGCAGCGCGGGATGTTTAAAAGAGGCTGAGATGCAGAAGCTCTCAGCGCTGACTTTATAGAGAGACCTCGACTTTTACTGAGACTCGGTTTGTAGCAGACCCAATAAAAGAAGTCACTATCGGAAAGAAACCCAAGTTTGCTTGTTTATTCTCATGGCGTTCGACACAACTGTGGCTGAGCAAGCCAAGACCACCTAGGCCGTGCGATTAATAACAACCCCTGTTCTTCCTTGCCTTCTGCAGCAACACTACATGGACAGTCAGATACCTTGTCTCTTCGTGGCTTCCAAAACTGACCTGCCGGAAACGTCCCTTCCTCACGGCTTCTTCCCAGCTGAGTTCTGCTACAAACACCGCTTGCAGCCCCCGTTTCACTTCTCCTGCATCAGCCAGGAACTTCTCAGCACCGTGGTCTACACCAAACTAGCCACAGCCGCCACGTTTCCGTAAGTGCTTCTTCCTTGGTTCCGAACACAGACAAAAAACGCACCAAGAGACAGCTTAAGGGCTATGCAAATAGCTACAGCCCTTAAGACTTACATACCGCTGTCACAGTGTTTTGACAGCCCTCCCTAAGCAGTTTACAGAGTCAGCCTATTGCCCCCCAACAATCTGGGTCCTCGTTTTACCGACCTCGGAAGGAGGGAAAGTCGAGTCAATCTTGAGCTGATCAGGATCGAACTGCTAGCCTGCAATACTGCATACTAACCACTGCGCTACCAGGAAAGAGAATGAGAATGAGAAAGGGAGGGAGGAAGGAAGGAAAATAGCAATAGCACTTACACTTACATACCGCTGTCACAGTGTTTTGACAGCCCTCCCTAAGCAGTTTACAGAGTCAGCCTATTGCCCCCCAACAATCTGGGTCCTCGTTTTACCGACCTCGGAAGGAGGGAAAGTCGAGTCAATCTTGAGCCGGTCAGGATCGAACTGCTGACAGTCGGCAGAGTTAGCCTGCAATACTGCATACTAACCACTGCGCTACCAGGAAAGAGAATGAGAATGAGAAAGGGAGGGAGGTAGGGAGGGAAGGAAGGAAGGAAGGAAGGAAGGAAGGAAGGAAGGAAGGAAGGAAGGAAGGAAGGAAGGAAGGAAGGAAGGAAGGACGGACAATAGCACTTACACTTATATATCGCTTCACAGTGCTTTTACAGCCCACTCTAACCATTTTACAGTCAGCCTCTTGCCCCCAATAATCTGGATCCTCGTTTTACCAACCTCAGAAAGACGGAAAGTCGCATCATTCTTGAGCTGATCAGGATCGAACTGCTAGCAGTCGGCAGAGTTAGTCTGCAGTACTGCATTCTAACCACTGCGCTACTAGGAATGAGAATGAGAAAGGGAGGGAGGGAGGGAAGGAAGGAAGGAAGGAAGGAAGGAAGGAAGGAAGGAAGGAAGGAAGGAAGGAAGGAAAATAGCAATAGCACTTACACTTATATACCGCTTTCATAGTGCTTTTACAGCCCTCTCTAAGCGGTTTAGAATCAGCCTCTTGCCCCCCAACAATCTGGATCCTCGTTTTACCGACCTCAGAAAAAGGGAAAGCCGAGTCAATCTTTAGCCGGTCAGGATCGAACTGCTGGCAGTCAGCAGAGTTAGCCTGCAATACTGTATTCTAACCACTGCGCCACCACCGGCTCGTACACGTTTGTCAAGCATGCATGGGCCTTGAATAACAGACTAACAGAGTTGGAAAGGACCTTGGAGGTCTTCTAGTCCAACCCCTTGCTCAGGCAGGAGACCCTATACCATTCCAGACAGATGGCTGTCCAGTCTCTTCTTACAAACGTCTGTAGAGAATCTCCGTCATCCAGGTCACGGTCATCCCAAAGGTGCTTTTTTCAGCAGGCAACTGGACTTTCTTTTTTTTCTTTTGAAGACGTTTTGCTTCTCATCCAAGAAGCTTCTTCAGCTCTGACAGGACATCCTTCCAGTCCCCACTATCCTGTCAGAATGGAAGAAGCTTCTTGGATGAGAAGCGAAACGCCTTCAAAAGAAAAAAAAAAAACCCAGAAAGTCCAGTTCCCTCTGAAAAAAGCACCTTGGGGACAACCCTGACCTGGAGGACTGAGAAGCTCTACAGAATTCCACTGGCTAATGTGAATGCAAAGATCTCCCCCAGCTCTGTGTGTGTGTGTGTGTGTGTGTGTGTGTGTATGTGTAGAGATGGAAAATCCATTATTTATATTCCATTAAAACCAACAAAGGCGCTAAGAGCTGCTTGATCTGAGCTCTTGTATTTGGAGCTTGCTCTCCCTCTGTTCCAGTTTTTAATCATTCTAATACATCCTGGAGAGAGACAGAGACAGAGAGAGAGAGAGACGGGAGGGAAGAGGATCCGTGTGTTAAAAAGAAGAATTTATAGTGAAGGAGAAAAGGGGAGTGGGTGATTGATAAACAGCCATTCCTTTAGAAGGATCTAATTTTATCTCGGTTCTTTTAATGCTCAGCATGTCCTCTTGTGGAAACATATCACAGCTCTGGCAATACGCCGGGCCAAATGCCGACAGAAAGCACGGTTGTCCATAAAGATGATACGGGCGGCTCTCGACTTACGACGACCTTTCTGCTGCTAAGGGAGACATCGGTTAAGGCAGTTTATTTTATTTATTTATTTATTTATCGTATTTGTATACCGCCCTATCTCCCTAGGGACTCAGGGCGGTTCACAGGCAAATAAAAAGGTACATATAAACACAAGATAAAATATCAATTAAAAAACTTATTCTACACAGCCAATTAATTAAAAAAGAACAATATAAATAATAAAACCCATTAAAAACCATTATAAATTTAAAATCTAGTCCAGTCCTGCGCAGATGAATAGATATGTTTTAAGCTCGCGGCGGAAGGTCCGGAGGTCCGGAAGTTGACGAAGTCCTGGGGGGAAGTGATGGCTAACCTTTTCCGGATTGAGTGCCCTAAGCGTGTGCGCCCCCGAACCCCATAAAATGAAATGCGCGCGTGCCCCTCGCACATGCACCCCACCCCCTGTGCAGGAATGTGCCCCCCCCCACGCGCCTGCCCCCCTGTGCATGCGCGGCAGAGACCCAAAGACTAGCTGGCTGGTGGGAGGTGCGCGCACATGACCGGCAGAGCTGAACTGGGGCGATGCCCTGCGTGCCGTCAGAGAGGGCATTGTGTGCCACCTCTGGCACGCCTGCCATAGGTTCGCCATCACGAGGTCAAATGACTTTTGTCCCTGTTTACAACCTTTCCTGCCCCCGTCGTTAAGTGAACCGCTGCCATTGTTAAGTTAGTGACACTGTTAAGTTAAGTTAGTGTCATTGTTGAGTGAATCTGGCTTCCCCGTCGACTTTGCTTGTCCGAAAGTCACAAAAGTAGGGTGGGGGGGGGCCAAATCACATGACCCCGGGACACTGCGACCGTCATAAACGTGAATCAGTTGCCAAGCACGTCCGAAATTTGATCATTGACGGTAAAGGTGCTGCAACGGTTGTTAAGTGTGGAAAAACAATCGTAAGTCACCTTTTCTCGGCGCCGTTGTGACTTTGGGCGGTCACTAAACAAATTGTAAGTCAAGGACTCCCTGAAAGCCTGCAGAGATTCTCAATCATCCAGGTCATGGTCGTCTCAAAAGGTGCTTTTTCTGGAGGCAACTGGAAAAGGAAAGGAAATAGGAATATAAATCTTTCCGTTCCATCCCCCACTATCCTGTCAGAGCTGAAGGAGCTTCTTGGATGAGAAGCGAAAAGTCTTCAAAAGAAAAAAACCCAGAAAGTCCAGTTCCCTCTGAAAAAAGCACCTTGGGGACAACCCTGACCTGGAGGACTGAGAAGCTCTACAGAATTCCACTGGCTAATGTGAATGCAAAGATCTCCCCCAGCTCTGTGTGTGTGTGTGTGTGTGTGTGTATGTGTGTGTGTGTAGAGATGGAAAATCCATTATTTATATTCCATTAAAACCAACAAAGGCGCTAAGAGCTGCTTGATCTGAGCTCTTGTATTTGGAGCTTGCTCTCCCTCTGTTCCAGTTTTTAATCATTCTAATACATCCTGGAGAGAGACAGAGAGAGAGAGAGACGGGAGGGAAGAGGATCCGTGTGTTAAAAGGAAGAATTTATAGTGAAGGAGAAAAGGGGAGTGGGTGATTGATAAACAGCCATTCCTTTAGAAGGATCTAATTTTATCTCGGTTCTTTTAATGCTCAGCATGTCCTCTTGTGGAAACATATCACAGCTCTGGCAATACGCCGGTCCAAATGCCGACAGAAAGCACGGTTGTCCATAAAGATGATACGGGCGGCTCTCGACTTACGACGACCTTTCTGCTGCTAAGGGAGACATCGGTTAAGGCAGTTTATTTTATTTATTTATTTATTTATCGTATTTGTATACCGCCCTATCTCCCTAGGGACTCAGGGCGGTTCACAGGCAAATAAAAAGGTACATATAAATACAAGATAAAATATCAATTAAAAAACTTATTCTACACAGCCAATTAATTAAAAAAGAACAATATAAATAATAAAACCCATTAAAACCAATATAAATTTAAAATCTAGTCCAGTCCTGCGCAGATGAATAGATATGTCTTAAGCTCGCGGCGGAAGGTCCGGAGGTCCGGAAGTTGACGAAGTCCTGGGGGCAGTGATGGCTAACCTTTTCCGGATTGAGTGCCCTAAGCGTGTGCGCCCCCGAACCCCATAAAATGAAATGCGCGCGTGCCCCTCACACATGCACCTCACCCCCTGTGCAGGAATGTGCCCCCCCCCACGCGCCTGCCCCCCTGTGCATGCGCGGCAGAGACCCAAAGACTAGCTGGCTGGTGGGAGGTGCGCGCACATGACCGGCAGAGCTGAACTGGGGCGATGCCCTGCATGCCGTCAGAGAGGGCATTGCGTGCCACCTCTGGCACGCCTGCCATAGGTTCGCCATCACGAGGTCAAATGACTTTTGTCCCTGTTTACAACCTTTCCTGCCCCCGTCGTTAAGTGAACCGTTGCCATTGTTAAGTTAGTGACACTGTTAAGTTAAGTTAGTGTCATTGTTGAGTGAATCTGGCTTCCCCGTCGACTTTGCTTGTCCGAAAGTCACAAAAGTAGGGGGGGGGGCCCAAATCGCATGACCCCAGGACACTGCGACCGTCATAAACGTGAGTCAGTTGCCAAGCACGTCCGAAATTTGATCATTGACGGTAAAGATGCTGCAACGGTTGTTAAGTGTGGAAAAACAATCGTAAGTCACCTTTTCTCGGCGCCGTTGTGACTTTGGGCGGTCACTAAACAAATTGTAAGTCAAGGACTCCCTGAAAGCCTGCAGAGATTCTCAATCATCCAGGTCATGGTCGTCTCAAAAGGTGCTTTTTCTGGAGGCAGCTGGAAAAGGAAAGGAAATAGGAATATAAATCTTTCCGTTCCATCCCCCACTATCCTGTCAGAGCTGAAGGAGCTTCTTGGATGAGAAGCGAAAAGTCTTCAAAAGAAAAAAAAACAAACCAGAAAGTCCAGTTGCCTCCTGAAAAAAAGCACCTTTGAGACGACCATGACTTGGATGACTGAGAATCTCTGCAGACTTTGAGCTATGCAATTTGGGATGAACACCCTTGGAATGGTGTGGGAGTAGGAACGGATTTCCAGAGGGGAAAAATTGCAGACTGCAGGGACCAGGAGCACTAACTCAGGTGACCCTGAGGACACAGTTAAACCTCCAAGTGGTTCAACGACCCTCGAAAAGGATGCAAGTGACCAGCTGTGTGCAAGGAATATAAATCCTTCCATTCCCCACTGTCCAGTCAGAGCTGAAGAAGCTTCATGGAGGAGAAGCGAAACGTCTTCAAAAAGAAAAACCAGAAAGTCCAGTTGCCTCCTGAAAAAAAGCACTTTTTGTGTTAAGGACTACCTGTACTGAATTGGAGGACTCCCCCCCCCCTCCTCTTTATTTTCATTCCTTCTCCTTCCCCAACTCACTTTTCATTCCTTTTGAGCACCGCCTCCGTGCGTTTCTCTTCTGCCTTTTCCTTCCCGTCCCCTTGATTTAAAACCCATCCCGGCTTTCTGGAGCCGTATTCATTCTTCACCCGTTGCAGTTAAAAGCTTCAGCAGAAGGCAGCGTTGGCTGCGGAGCGTGAAGTCCGTTCAGCGCCTGGCATCAGCAGCAGCTGGCATTGCAACGAGAGTGCGTTAGTCTGCAAGCAAAACTAGGCTAAGGCCCCGGGGCCCTTCTCCGAAAGAGAAGGAGGCGGTTTTCACCCCTGATATAAGGTGCCAGTTGAAATTTTACAGGAAAGTAAAAGTTCGGAAGTAGATCAAGACAGTTTAGCACAGGGGTCTGCAAACTTGGCTCTTTTAAGACTTGTGGACTTCAACTCCCAGAGTTCCTCAGCCAGCAAAGCAAAGCTGGCTGAGGAACTCTGGGAGTTGAAGTCCACAAGTCTTAAAAGAGCCAAGTTTGCAGACCCCTGGTTTAGCACAGTGCTGGCTAGAAAGTGCTGGTTGGAAACCAGGTGACGGTGAATTCAGGCATGCTTGGGCATGAAAACTGTCTGAGTGACTTGTGGCCAATCACCAGGAGATGTGATTGGTAGCCAATCACCTAAGATGAGTTTCATTTTAGGCATGAAAGCCAGCTGAGTGTATTTGGGCCAATCACCAGGAGACTGGGAGTTCTAGTCCCGCCTTAGCTTTAAAAGCCAGCTGGGTGACTTTGGACCAATCAGCAGGAGTCGTTGAGTTCCAGTTCCGCCTTAAGCATGAAAGCCAGCTAGGTGACTTTGGACCAATCACCAGGAGTCGTTGAGTTCCAGTCCCGCCTTAAGCATGAAAGCCAGCTGGGTGACTTTTGGACCAATTACCAGGAGACTGGGAGTTCTAGTCCGGCCTTAGGCATGAAAGCCAGCTGAGTGATTTTGGGCCAATCACTAGGAGATGGTGAGTTCTTGTCCCGCTTTAGCTTTAAAAGCCAGCTGGGTGGATTTTGGACCAATTACCAGGAGACTGTGAGTTCTAGTCCTGCCTTAAGCATGAAAGCTAGCTGAATGATTTTGGGCCAATTACTACGAGATGGTGAGTTCTAGTCCTATCATAGCCTGGAAACCAGCTGGGTAACTTGGGATCAGTCCCTCTCTCTCAGCCCAAGCCAACACAAGGTGGTTGTGAGCAAAATAGGAGTGTTAGATACGGTACATTTGCCACCTTGCGTGGAGGAGGAGAAGTTTCTCCTCTTCATCAAGGTTTGAATGGAGAACATTCTAACTCTCGGGTGGTTCGTAGGACAACCGAGGGCTCCAACTGCCCGAAATCAATCAATTGCTCTCCAGATTGCAATGGCCTGAGCTTTAGAAATTTGGGAGGTTGCCAAAAAAGAGACTCTAAAGGCCAAGAGAGGAAGAAAATGCTCCTCTTTTTTTAAATAGCCACAGAGAAAGTCCAAGAGTTGGGTAGATGCCTGCAAACGTTAAGAACATCTTGCTCTTCTCAGGGAAAGATTTTGAGTTTTGAAGGAGAACTTCTGACCTCTCTGCAAGAGAGCCTTAATTTGCATTCATTTGATGCCTTCCCCCATCTAAACAACTCGAACCGATGGTCAACTTCATCTAGTCAGCTTGTGCAGATTACAGATTTCACACACACACACACACACACCTCTGTTGGTTTTTGATCCAGAATCTCGGGGAACACGTCTTGTCTCCTTGGGTCAGTGCTTGAGATGGAGAGCATTGCTCTCCTGCAGACCCTGTTCAGACCCAGCCTTAGCAGAAACGAGAAACAGACTTGTTGTTCCGAAAACCCCCTCTTTCATTAAGCTCCTGTGAATTAATGGCATTCCCACATCGAAAAGTCCAATCTTTCAAGGAGTTAACTGCAGTAACAGACCTTATCAGTTCCTTGAGATAATTGCCAGGCCGGGAGCTTCCAGCCACAAAGCTCTAAACTAAGTTCTGGCAAGCAGTCTCTGAGACAGGAAACACAATGAGCCAAATCTTCAGAAATACGAATGGTTGTCTCCTACAACCACCATTCCCCTTTCCTTCTATTTATTCCCCAGCCAGGGAGGGGCCATTCAGTGCCCACATGTGCCTTGCTTCCTGAGTCAACTCCTTGTCCTCCGTTGTTCTCCTCTCCTAACAGCTCTGCGCATACACGCATCCAGAACAGGCCCCAGCTGTTCTTCCTCCCCACTCATCTCAGCCTCCAAAGGCCGCTGCCTCTCCGCTGGCTGGGAAATGTCGGACGGCCCTGGCTCTATCTCTGCATCCGACGCAGAGCACCCATTAGAGCTTTCCCCAGACTCCAGAACTGGCCCAAGTTCTTCCCCAACCTCCTCATCGTCCGAATCTGCTGCCAGCGGAGCAGAGCTAGCGGCTGTCGGGCCACCACAGACCCTGAAGAGCAGAAAAGCATTGCTGGCAGACCAAATGGCGGGGCCATCCAGGGAAGTAACAGCCAGCGAGACAAAAGGAACCATCCTTTCCCTTTATTTCACCTGAATAAAATGTCCGTGTTGAGAGGATTACGCCGCCTCCGGATACGAATGCTCTATTTAGCTCTCATTTTCCATTTGCATCCAGTGGGCCACTCTTCCGTCTCCCCCTGCTCCGCGTTTTGTCTGTTCTTCTTGTAAGGCCCTGTGAGCCGAGGTCCATTAAGCCTCCTATAACGGGGGCACTTGACCTGAATAGTTTGTAAAGCTTGAAAGGGAGTGAAATTCTGGAAGAGCCATCGGAGGACAAAGATCTGCCGGCAACCGCCGCTTTTCCATTGATGCGATGGATCTTCTTACCAAGGGCAGTGGGTCACCTCTTTACCGCTAAATTGGCCGCCCCTAAGGTGCTTTTCTTCTTCTTCTTCAAAAGGCAACTGAACTATTTTTCTTTCTTTCTTTTTTTTGGAAAAAAAGTTTTTTTATTTTATTTCACGTAGACGTATTATACATGTGCAGTCTCTTATCCATTATATACTCTTTACACTTTCATATTGATTCATTCATCATCCTAAGAAAAAAAATTAAATATATATATTCGGGGCGGCTCTTCTACCGATGCTTCTCAACAATCCTTTTCCAACAATCCTTTTCCTCCTCCTCTCTTTCCCTTCCCTCCCTTCTTCCTTTTCTACTTTCTTCTTTTCTCCTCTCCTTCCCCTTTCTATCCCCCACTCTTCACTTCTTCCCACATTTCTAACCTTCTCCCCTACTCTTTTTTTCCCCTTCCTTCCTTTCTTCCTCTCCTTTTCCCTTTCTTCTGTTCCTCTCTCCCCTTCTCCCCTCCTATCTTACCCTCTACTCCTCTTTCTATTCCCTCTCCCTTGTTTTTATTTTCAATTCAATATTTTCCTTATTGGTATCCTAGTAGCCCCGATTTTCTGTTCATATATACCCAGTGGAGGGATTCAAGTGATTTAACAACCGGTTCTCTGCCCTAATGATTTCTTCTAACAACCAGTTTGCCAAATGCTCAGACAGTTAACAACCTGTTCTCCCGAAGTGGTGCAAACTGGCTGAATCCCACCACCTTCTTTTCAATTTCTTTTCCATCTAGCTGATTTACATATATCATCATAATTGTCCTTTCCCCCCTCCTTCCCCCTTTTAAATTTATGCAGGTGTTTATTCCTTTTTTATCTTCTCATTTACTTTTACTATATCCGGTTTATTGATCTATCACCTTTTTTTCATATTTCTTTTCTAACCACGTATAAAACGTCCCCATGTCTTGAAATACACCGACCCTTCTTTATCTTTTATTCTTAATGTTAGTCTATTCATTTCTGCACATTCTAAAAAATCTTCTTTATTACTTGACCTTCTGACGGGATTTTTTCTGTCTTCCAGTTTTGTGCAAATACAATTCTTGCTGCTGTTATTATGTGAATCATCAAATAGGTATCTTCTTTACTATATCTCTCCGGTAAAATACCCAATAGAAAACTTTCTGGTTTTAATTCTATATGCTGAAGTACTTCCTAGAGAAAATGTTTCTATTCTCATCCCAGAAGCTTCGTCAGTTTTGATGGTTGAGGGAATGGTAGGATAGGTTCTGCTAGGAAGGACTCTGTTGTTGTTGTTGTTGTTGTTGTTGTTGTTGTTGTTGTTGTTGTTGTTGTTGCAGTCTTCTGGTTGTTAATACACTCTCTGAGAAATAGTCATTGACAGGTAGGATGTTGTAGCAGATAATTTGGTGTACTGTGCTTAGGTCAGACCGAACACAATGTAGTTCTAGATTGTCCAAGCCCAAAATTCGAGCCTGGTGGCATAAGAGGAGCAGAGGAGAGGAGTGAAGGACTCTTCTCCTGAAATACCTCTGGACTCACTCAATTGTCTTAATGTCCGATATACAGTGTGAATTCCAGGCAGACGAGCTGTATTCGAAAATTGGTCTGGCAAAGGTTTTGTATCCCCCTAGTTAGCAATACAATGTTACCGGAGAAGAAGCTTTGCCAAATTGTGACCTTGGATGTCCAATGCCCAGGATGAGGGAGGTGTAAATTCCTTCGGATGTCCTCAAGCCGCCTCTGCTACCTTTCTCCTGCAGGCACCTGAACGACATCGAGTTGGGCGCGTCGTCCTTCTGGATCCGGATTGCCTTGGGAGCAGCAGTGGCCACCCTTGTGGGAATCAGTCTCTACAAGGCGATGATGAAGAACAAGTAGGAGACGGCGAAGAACATGGGAATCTCTCTATTCTTTTCCTCCCTGCTCTAGGTTGTTTTTTCCACCCGTGCCCAGGAGAAACCAACTTCATTTGCCCCCAAGCACTTTGCAAAAACCCAAAAGAAGCGTGCAAGGGGAAGGCAGAAGGTCATCTGAAGGACATTCCACAGCCCCTTGGCTTCTCCCAGAGGGTGGGCGGGCGGGCGGGCGTTGCAGATGGGAGTGGATGACCCACCGTTGCACCAGCATCATCAGAAATCATCGCAAGTCACCTATCTGGCATGGGCAAGATTTTTGCATTTTTCCGACTCAGGGAATGTCCCCCACAATCCTGCAAGCCATAGCATCAGATATCTTCTGGGCCTACCAATACCTTCGCTTTTTGTTTTTTTGTTTTTAAAACCCTTTTGGCTGTTCCTCAGAAGCTGAAGCTCCTGCAGTCTGGTAAATGTTTTTAAATAGACGTGTCTTGGGGAGAGCTAAACCGTTTGGCCTTCTGTGGCGCCTCTGTTTGGACCGTCCGCTTCATCTCCTGCTTGGAAAGGATGTCTTTTGAGCTCCTCTTGGGGAGGCGGGGGGGCAAGAAACTACGAAGGTTTCTGAGACTTCCTGAACCCTTTTTCTAAGAAGGAACCTCACCCAGGTCCTTTTCTTGGGGCAGGTGTGTGTGTGTGTGTGACTCGAACACAGAACAAAGGAACCCCCATGGATGTGGAAGGTTGGAGGACTGCAATTGAACTTCTCGCTCTTTGATAACAGACATGAATCTTGTTGCACGCCCATGGTAAGGCACTGGTGTGGTTTTCGGGGGCAGCTCGGAAACTTCTGTCTGCCAGGCCTGGAAGCCATCTTGGCCTGACACTGTCTTGTCACTCTCACTCAACTAGTTCAAGATTTTTTTGGGGGGGGGGTCATGGGTGGTTGTCTGCGCCACCAACTGGGAAGCTAGTTGAGGAAGCAACTAAACCAGGACCAGCCTCCCTCCACACGTATCTTTGGATGCATTATAGGAACACCCCGTCTTCACATCTTCAGCAATCCAGCACACGACAAGTCATAAGTGACGGGGTGCGTTGTTTGTTTTTTTTCCTCGCCACTTCTTTTTCCCACGCTCCAGGAAACCGATAACCTGCACATTGATTCTTCCTATATTTTAGATACTTGCTTGGGGATAGGAGGGGAGGGAGGGGTGGGTATCAAAACAGGCGTTCCCTCTGCCGATGGATCTCTGCCATGATGGTCTAGCAGACCTAGGGCTCCCACTCAGAGCCTTCTTCCAAACATTTTAACTCTTTTATCTTGGGCTCCAAAACTGAGCTGGATAAATCACGTTCACAATTCAGGAGGCGAAGACAAAAAAAAAAACAACCCAGATTTTATGCCGTCCCATAAACATCTCAGAAAAAAAAAAGAAATGATAAAAAGGAAAATTTGGGTGTTTTTTTTTTTCTTACTTTGCAATTCTTGCACACTTCACAATCGGTCTGTTTTTTTGGGGGGTTTTTTGTGGGTTTTTTCTTCTCTGCACTTGCAACCTGGGGCTCCCCATCCTCAGCCAAAACGTTGTCGGGTTTAGGATGGCAACCCTACTTCGTTGGGGGCTGTGTTAAGTCCAGGTTCCCCCCCCACATTAGATTCCTTCTGCGGGCCGGAAATGCAGGAGGCGGGTAAAACAAGAGTTTTCCAGTCTTTCCAGCTTTTTTGGGGTGGGGGGTGGGGGGAGGGAAACGATACGCATGAGCATTGGGGAAGTGCTCACGTGCCACTTCCACGGCCCAGTTCCGAACGGTTCAAGGCCTGGTAGTGAGCCACGGCCATGGAGGTTGGGGACCCGTGTATTAAAGCAGAGGTCTCCAACCTTGGCAACTTTCGGCCTGGCGGACTGCTGGGGGATTCTGGGAGTTGAAGTCCGCCAGGCCGAAAGTTGCCAAGGTTGGAGACCTCCGTATTCAAAGGTGCAGCAGACCATATGTGGAGAAGCAGAAGGCAGCCACGCCCACCCTTGTGGCCTCCGCCACCAAGTCTTATAAATAAATCAAAAACTCCGCAACCTAATTGCATCTCTTATGCCCCTAGGTTAATATTCATATTTCCTTATAGGATAGTTTTAAGATAAATCAATGCACTTAAGAGAAGCTCTGTTATTGGTCCCTCAATCAGTGCCAAGGAAATCACTCCCGACAGTATTCAGCTCCCATTCTTGTGTTTTTCTACGTAACTTTAACCAGGTATCTCCTCGCCGCTGTTTTTAGATTCTCCCCTTTCCCCCTCCCCCCTCTCTAAAGGGACCATTAATTCAGGCAGTTGCATGAAGGGCTTGGGAAAGGGATGCAGTCTAAATATGCTTTCGGAATTCTGGTTTGCATTTATTGTCGGTTTCTTTCTTCTTTTTTTTTTTTAAAAAAAACTTTTTCATATAACCAGCAGCTGGAAAGTCTGAACCAGGGGTGTCTAACCGTGGCCAGTTGAAGACTTGTAGACTTCAACTCCCAGAATTCCTCAGCTAGCACTGCTGGACAGGGAATTCTGGGAGTTAAATTCCACAAATCAATTCTGGGAGTTAAAAGTCCAACCTCGCGCCGCTGGATGGGGAATTCTGGGAGTTAAAATTCACAAATAAATTCTGAAAGTTAAAAGTTCAACCTTGGCCAGTTGAAGACTTGTGGGCTTCGACTCCCAGAATTCCCCAGCCAGCGTCACTGGATGGGGGATTCTGGAAGTTAAAGTCCACAAATCAATTCTGGGAGTTAAAAGTCCAACTTTGGCCAGTTGAAGACTTGTGGACTTCGACTCCCAGAATTCCCCAGCCAGCACCACTCGATGGGGAATTCTGGAAGTTACAGTCCACAAGTCAATTCTGGGAGTTAACGTCTAACAAGTCTTCAAGTGACCAAGGTTGGACTTTTAACTCCCAGAATTGACTTGTGGACTTTTAACTTCCAAAAGTCCCCAGCCAAGCACCACAGGTCCACAAGTCTTCAACCGGCCAAAGTTGGACGCCTCTGGTTAAAAACCATTGTTCACCCAGTACGTCATGTAATCAATGGAGAAAAAATTTGGGCATGCTGTCAGGGTGGTTACTAGCCTTCAAGTTTGCTTTTGAAGAAAGACCTAACCAGGATCTTTTCCTCCTGATGAGCAGAAATAGAAACAGGTAGGGATCATGAAACCAGGCTTTAAATATTCATCGTAAATACCAACCAAGGATAGAACTCACCACACCTAGAAATCTAACATATTAGAAGAGAGCTTCGACTTTCTCTGCAGAGCATTTTTTTTTTAAGTAGGGGGTTCCTCAGATGTTTACCCCTTGCACTAGGAAATGGCCTGGCCTGGGCCCAGCTTTATGATCTTCGTCCCCGGGATCTTGGCGGTAACATTTTGCCAGTTTTCAAGAGAAATGGACATAAACCCCTCGCTGATCCGAGCGGCCATAGCCCAATTGCACTGCATGTGGAACATTTTGGGATTCCCTGGACATTTCAGGTATCCCCATCACTTTGCACTCAAGAGATGAGCTCCAGGTAAATTTTAATATCTCCATCTCTTCTTCTTCTCCTCCTCCTCTACCGCATTTGTGGATTCACTACCTGCAGCAAATTCTCAGCAGCCAGCTTTGCAGGGAGAATTTTTTCACCGAGCGATGGGGCTGTTCTTCCCCCCACTCCCCAGAGGTGGGTGGGTACCAAGTTTCAATTCAACTGCTGTGAACCTGAATAAATTTTTATGCACCAGATGGTTGCAGACAAAAGACCGATTCCTCGCGTCTGCTTTCTTGGGGTTTGGGTTTGGGTGGGGTGGGGTGGGGGGGAAAGACGAAGAGAGGGCTGTCTCGGGATATTTACGGCTTTCATAAACAACGCACATCTGTACAGGCCAGCCTGCTGTTATATGTCTAAAACTGAGCGTGGACTCCGTAATTCAAATTCAAATCCCGTTTAATGATTAAAAATAGAAAACTCCCCCCCCCCAAAAAAAAACACCACCAAAAACCGGATAGCTGTACCGTTAGCTTTCTTGAAAGGAAAGCAACTTTTTTTCAAGAGACGCATATAGGCCAATCAAGGATTTTAAGACAAAACAGCCTAACTACCGAGTCACGATAAAAGTAAAATCGAGCGATTTTGTAATGTTCCTACGTTTTAAAGGCTTGGAGTTTTTTATTTGGATCAAAAAAAGTGCTTGTAAAAGCACATATGCCAAAACTTTAAAAACGGCATCTAAAATTAAGTGGCTGTACGCAGATTAAAAACCCGTTGAGTTGCTTTCGGTCTGAGGAATGGCTTCACAGTGGGCAAGATTCAAAGGACAAGAGAAAGTAAGAGTAAAATCAAGCAGAGGTAGCCATTTTTCTTAGAGCTACCTTGGTGGGGTGGGGGGGAGATTTATAAATACGCAAACTCACTTTAGATCAAGGGTGTCCAACCTTGACAACTTAAAATACCTGTAGACTTCAACTCCCAGAATTCCCTGCCACCCCACACCCGGTGGGGAATTCTCAGAGTTTGATGTCTTAAAGTTGCCAAGGTTGCTTTAGACATTGCTCTTCAGCTGCGAGTTGTTGAACCCAAGACTTGTGACACAAGGTATGTCACAAGTCACATCTGGTATGCTGTGCTAAATCATGCTATGTATTGCACAGCATATCCATCCCCATTAGAATAGAACAGAATCTAGATTAGAATAGGATTAGAATTAGAATAGAATAGGGAATAGAATACAATAGAATCAGGATTAGAATAGAATAGAATTGGGATTAGAATAGAATAGAAATCAGGAATGGAATGGAATCGGGAATAGAATAGAATCAGGATTAGTTTAGTTTAGAATAGAATCAGGATTAGTTTAGTTTAGAATAGAATCGGGATTAGAATAGAATCAGGATTAGATCAGAAAAGAATAGAATTGGAAATAGAATAGAAACAGTATTAGAATAGAATAAATGGAATGGAATGGAATGGAATGGAATGGAATGGAATGGAATGGAATAGAATAGAATAGAATAGAATAGAATAGAATAGAATAGAATAGAATTCTTTATTGGCCAAGTATGATTGGACACAAGGAATTTGTCTCTGGTACATATGGTCTCAGTTTATATAAAGAAAAAATAAAGTATATTCGTCAAGAATCATAAAATACACCACTTAGTGACAGTTATTAGGATACTAATAAGCAATCAAATCATACTAGGAAACAATAAAAACAATATACGTTGTAAAGCTACAAGCAACATGGATATAGCCATAAGTGGGAAGAGATAGGTACTAGTAAGGATGAGAAGAAGAATAGTAATACACTCTTAGTAGTTAATTTGACAGTGTTGTGGGAAATCAGTTGTTTAGCAGAGGGGAAAAAATGTCCTTGTGTCTTGTTGTTCTGGTGTGCAGTGCTCTACAGCGTTGTTTTGAGGGTAGGAGTTGAAACAATTTATGTACAAGTGCAGGTAGTTTACAGGTACAACAGTTCATTTAGTGACCGTTCCAAGTTAGAGCAGCACTGGGGAAAAGGGATTTATGAGCATTTTTTTCACACAAACTTTGCAGCATCCCCCATGGTCGCGTGATCAAAATTCAGCCGCTTGGCAAACGGAGTCATATTTATGACGGTTGGCAGTGTCCTAAGCCACAACGGCTACTTTTGCAGACGATGCCTCAGTAGCTTGACAAGATTTGCAAAGAACCAAAGGAAAAACCTCTCTCCGCCGTCCTTAATCCCATTGAAATGCAATTCAAAGCAAACTAAATTAAACCGCCGCTCGGTGTTCTCGCTCCCTCTCCTTAATTCTCGCCTCGTATTGCATGGTCGGATGCAGGAGTGATTCTCCAAGAGGTTTTGAAGGGCCGGTCCAAGCCTTTTGAGCCTGGTGCGTGTTCCATCCCCTACGGAGAAGATGGGGCTTCTTTGAGGAAGGAGCACCGAATGTTTCCGTATCGACATGGTATCGATGTACAAGCACATCATTTCAAGTTGGGCAAAGAAAGAAAGACGCAGGTTCTTTGCTGCCAACTGCAGCTTTCTTCTCCCGGCCATGCAGGAATTCCTCACTGCAACATCTACCATGCAATAATAATGTAATAAGAATTGGAACGGGAACTGGAACTGGAATGGAATTAGAAGAGAAGAGGAATTGGAATGGAATGGAATTAGAATATAATGGGAATTGGGAATAGAATAGGAATTGGAATTAGAATAGAAATGGGGATGGAATGGAATGGAATGGAATAGAGTAGAGTAGAATAGAACAGAACAGAACAGAACAGAACAGAATAGAATAGAATAGAATAGAATAGGAGTTGGAATGGAATGGAAATAGAATAAAATTGGAATAGAATGGAATTGGGAGTGGGAATGGAATTAGAATATAAGAGAATAGAATGGGAATTGGGAATAGAATAGAATAGGGAATAGAATAGAATAGAATAGAATAGAATAGAATAGAATAGAATAGGGAAGGGAAGGGAAGGGAAGGGAAGGGAATAGAAGAGAAGAGAAGAGAAGAGAAGAGAAGAGAAGAGAAGAGAATAGGGAAGAGAATAGAATAGAATAGAATAGGGAAGGGAAGAGAATTAGAATAGAATAGAATAGAATAGAATAGAATAGAAATTGGAATGGAATAGATTTGGGAATGGGAATGGAATTAGAAAATAATAGAATGGGAATTGCGGATAAACTGCTCAAAATTTCCACTACCGGTTCTCCGGAGCCTGTCAGAACCTGCTGGATTTCACCCCTGCTACAAGGTCCCTTCCAACTCTGTTAATCTGTTAATCAAGGAGAGAAGCAACCTAGAACTAAGGAAGAATTTCCTGACAGTTAGAACAATTAATCAGTGGAACAACTTGCCTCCAGAAATTGTGAATGCTCCAACACTGGAAGTTTTTAAGAAGAGGTTGGATAACCATTTGTCTGAAGTGGTGTAGGGTCTCCTGCCTAAGCAGGGGGTTGGACTAGAAGACCTCCAAGGTCTCTTCCAACTCTCTATTCTATTCTATTCTATTCTATTCTATTCTATTCTATTCTATTCTATTCTATTCTATTCTATTCTATTCCAGTGAGAAGCAACCTAGAACTAAGGAGGAATTTCCTGACAGTTAGAACAATTAATCAGTGGAATAACTTGCCTCCAGAAGTTGTAAATGCTCTTAACACTGGAAGTTTTTAAGAAGTTGAATAACCATTTGTCTGAAACGGTATAGGGCCCTGTTGGCGAACCTATGGCGTGCGTGCCACAGGTGGCATGCAGAGCCTTCTCTGTGGGCATGCGAGCCGTCACCCCAGCTAAGCGGAGGATGCATGCATTGCATTATGCATGTGTGCATGTACTTTTGCGCACTTTCGCATACACTTTTGGCACTCGGTGCTGAAAAGGTTAGCCATCACTGGTATAGGGTTTCCTGCCTAAGCAGGGGGTTGGACTAGAAGACCTCCAAGGTCCCTTCCAACTGTGTTATTCTATCCTATCCTACCCTAGGCTAAATGGAGTCAGGATAATAATACGACCTAGAAGAGAAAGAACGGGAGGAAAAAGACAAAATGGGAACGCCTGCAAATAATAGTAGAATGACTGAAGCAAAAGAAAGCAAAGATAGTCCCGCTAGTAACAGGCGCCTTGGGAGCGATCCTAAAACATCTGCAGCAGCCCTTGAGCGCCATCGGAAATTGGCAAAATCCCCATCAGTCACTTGCAAAAGTCAGCTTTACTTGCAATAGTTTATATCTGTTTATATTTAACACCCTCCAGCAACATCATCATTCTAGCCCAGTTTCTTGGGAAGAACCTGATAGGTGGACAAAAAAATGCCAGCTCCAGTCTAAACATCTGCCATGACTGTGCAGCAAACAACAACAATAATAAAATTGGAACGATGATAACATTCCAACCCGTGGGTTATATCTCAATGTACCCTTGTCAGCTGTGTAATACAATAGCAAACCCTAATTAATAAGCATAATTTAAAACCGAGCAAGTGATTGCATCTTTTGTAATACCATCTGTTGTAAAGAAAGCAGCATCTCCAGGTATTTGTGTCATTTTTAATATTGTTAGCTGCCCGGAGTCATGTATTTGAGGCGAATGGCCAGGTAAATACCCTGTTTCCCTGAAAATAAGACCTCCTGAGATAATACTGTGTTTCCCCAAAAATAAGACCCTGCCTTTTTGAACCCTGAAATAAGCGCTTGGCCTTATTGCCATGTGCTCAAAAGCCCGATTGGGTTTATTATCAGGGGATGTCTTATTTTGGGGGAAACAGAGTAAGCCCAATCGGACTTTTGAGCGCATGCGCTAAAATAAGCCCCACTGAAAATATTTAAACGCCTGCGCAGCCGGTCCCCACCATTTCCTCTGGTTAGGGTTATGCAGATAGAGCTGGAAATCAGGTAAGATGGCAAGAGGAGCCCCGTCTTGCTCCAGGCACCCCAAAATAATAAGACCTCCCCGAAAATAAGCCCAAGCGCTTATTTCAGGGTTCCAAAAAATATAAGACAGGGTCTTATTTTCGGGGAAACACGGTATGATGTATAGAAGATTTAGCCAGTTCGATGAACCAAGCTATCACGTTAAGCCATTACATGGTTTCTTTCCTTGGGTTATCATAGATAATATCCGATTCCATAAATTACGCTTGCTAAAGTAGCCTTAAGACTGAGTGTGCTGTTTCATGCCTTCATCCTTTGGTCCCCCTCTGTAGTGGCTGCTTTTCTCATAGCTCAAGACCAAGAATATACAAAAACTGATGGTATCAACCAGGGGTGAAATGCTCTGGTTTGGACTAGTTTGGCCGATCCGGTAGTGATTTAATTAATTTAATTTTTTTTGCATTTATATCCCGCCCTTCTCCGAAGACTCAGGGCGGCTTACAATATGTCAAGCAATAGTCTTCATCCATTTATTTATCACACAGTATATATAAGCATGTAATAACTATACAATATATAAGCATATATATATGATTATGTAATAACTATATTAATTGGATATAACGAAAGGAAACAATAGGACAGGAACGGTAGGCACCCTTGTGCTCTTATGCACGCCCCTTACAGACCTCTTAGAAATGGGGTGAGGTCAATAGTAGACAGTTTTTGTTTGAAGCTTTGGGGATTTTGGGAAGAGACCACAGTCAGGTAGTTTATTCCAAGCATTAACAACTCTTTTACTGAAGTCATATTTTCTGCAATCAAGATTGGAGCGGTTAACATTAAGCTTAAATCTATTGTGTGCTTGTGTATTGTTGCAATTGAAGCTGAAGTAGTCTTCGACAGGAAGGACATTGTAATGATGATTCTATGAGTGGCGGCAGGTGGTTCGGAGAACCGGTAGCAAAAATCCCTCCCCCCCACACACCACGCCCAGCTGAGCCGCGCGATCATCAGAGGTTTGGGGGGTTTTTTTTACATTTAAAAGCATTTTTTAACAACCTCTTCGGCCGAAGAGGTTGTTAAAAAAATGCTTTTTAAAGGGCTAAAACAAGGCTCTGACGATCCCAGCTGAGATGCCTGATCGTCAGAGGCTTTTTTTTTTTTTTTACTTTTAAAAGCATTTTTAAAAGGTAAAAAAGCTGAGACCTGCTAGGCAAAAAATGGGGGGGTGTAGGCAAAAAATGGGGTTCATTTGAGAGAGGGAGGGAGGAAAAAGGACAGGAAGGAAGGACTACAAACCTGGCACTAGACGCAACTTCAGAGGATAATCCAGGGCTGGAAGGGGCCTGGAGGTCATCTAGTCCAACCCTGCTCCAGCATGACATTGTTAGTGAGTCAATTGTTACATAGCCACGCCCACCCAGTCACATGACACCCCCCCACCAAGCCACGCCCACAGAACCAGTAGCACACACAAAAAAAAGATTTCAACCCTGCAGCAGGGTTACCATATATACAGCTGTGTTGCCGTGGGAAGCCCCAAGCGATGTCATAATGCAGAGTGGACATTGAGTTGCAAAGAGGGACATATAGCTCCCTGCAGGTGGAGAAAAAGGAAGAAGTGGGACCCAGCCTGTAGTCCAAAGGCAGGACAAGAAGCAATGGGTGGAAACTAATCAAGGATAGAAGCAACTTAGAACTAAAGAGGAATTTCCTGACAGTTCCTGACAGTGGAACAACTTGCCTCCAAAAGTTGTGGATGTTCAACTGGCATTTTTGGCTGTGCTAGATTTGCCTGGCAGTATTCCAGGATTTGAGGGGCTGCCACAAAGAAGAGGGGGGTCAAATTATTCTCCGAAGCACCAGACGGCAGGACAAGAAACAATGGATGGAAACTAACCAAGGAGAGAAGCAACTTAGAACTAAAGAGGAATTTCCTGACAGTTTAGAATCAGTGGAACAACTTGCCTCCAAAAGTTGTGGATGCTCAATTGGCATTTTTGGCTGTGCTAGATTTGCCTGGCAGTATTCCAGGATTTGAGGGGCTGCCACAAAGAAGAGGGGGGTCAAATTATTCTCCGAAGCACCAGACGGCAGGACAAGAAACAATGGATGGAAACTAACCAAGGAGAGAAGCAACTTAGAACTAAAGAGGAATTTCCTGACAGTTTAGAATCAGTGGAACAACTTGCCTCCAAAAGTTGTGGATGCTCAATTGGCATTTTTGGCTGTGCTAGATTTGCCTGGCAGTATTCCAGGATTTGAGGGGCTGCCACAAAGAAGAGGGGGGTCAAATTATTCTCCGAAGCACCAGACGGCAGGACAAGAAACAATGGATGGAAACTAACCAAGGAGAGAAGCAACTTAGAACTAAGGAGGAATTTCCTGACAGTTTAGAACAATGAATCAGTGGAACAACTGGCCTGCAGAAGTTTTGGCTGTGCTAGATTTGCCTGGCAGTATTTCAGGATTTGAGGGGCTTTTTTTTCCTTTTAAAGGCAAAAAAAAAATGACATCGTTAGTGAGTTTCTGTCTTTTGACCCCCCCAGTCACATAGCCACGCCCACCCAGTCACATGACCCCCCCCACCAAGCCACGCCCACAGAACCGGTAAGAAAGCAATTTCGATTTCATCACTGGTATCAACCTCTGTGGCCAGATGGATTCCTTCACCTGAGCCTTCACAGCCACCGTCCCACCAAGTCCTAGGAAAGTGTTGGGAGATGCATCCAGTGATCCAGAAACCTTTGAAGGCTGTTTCCACCACCAGCATCTCTAAAGTTAAGAGGCAAGACCGGAGGGAGAAGGACTCTTAAAGAAATCTAACCCAAACCTGAACTGAAGAACTGTTTCTGACCAAATTATGACAGCTTCCCAGCAGCTCCAGCTCAAGGAATGAGGTTGCTTCCCTTGGACCTGAACGCCGGCAGAAGCCGTGTGGTCTTTCTCCAAGGTGCTGAATCTGCCCTGCTGATTCTTATCTCAGCCCTTACAGATTAACAGAGTTGGAAGGGACTTTGTAGGTCATCTAATCCAACCCCCCACCCAAGCAGGAGACCCTACACCAGTGGTTCTCAACCTTTATAATGCTGCGACCCCTTTAATACAATTCCCCACGATGTGGTGACCCCCAACCGTAAAATTATTTTCGTTTTGAATTGATCGCGCCTGAAGCCGTATTGGCTAGTGATCTGAACTGCTTGCGATTGCCTTGAGGACGGAGGCATTAAAGCGGAGACTCCTCCCCTGTTAAGTTTATGGCGCCTGAAGCCAGATTAGGCTAGCGATTGGGAGTGACTGCAGCTGGCTTGAGAGGGAGACGTCAGAGCAAAGATTTCTCTCTTTTTTAATTCATCGCGCCTGTCGTGTCCCACTCCTTCGCTGACGGCCGGGTCAGGGAAATCCGAATCAGGCTTGCCTCTGCAGCTCTGCCCAAAGTCCTAGCAAAGTCCTCAGAGCAGGCAGGAGACCAGAAAGTGACTTCAGCAAGATAAGTTCGACTTTGCCTGACTCAGAGACTGCCAGAAAGCAGATCCTTTATATAGGCCATGGGGTGTGGCTCCATGACTCAGCACTCATTAAGGCCTGCCCCTCCCTTCCTTCTGTTGCCTCCGCCTATCCAATCTTCTGATGCGAGGGTCACTCCAATCAGCTGTTGGTAATAAACCCTCCTCAGGCTCACATGCTGTGGGGGAGGGGGAGGGGTCTAGCTGCTCCGTTTGCCTGGGCATGGAGTCAGGGCTGGGGCCGGGAGGTGCTCCTCCTTCTGCAGTTTGTCTTGGCATGGAGCCAGGACTGGGGCCGGGAGGCATACATTCCTCCGTGTTCGGGAGCAGATAAGAAGGCCCCGGCTGCTCTGAGGGCGGGCAAGACACAACAGCGCCTGAAGCCGAATTTGGCTAGCGATTTGAAGAGCCTACAGCTGGCTTGTGGAGTCAACCATTGGAGCGCGATTCTTCGACTCACAAGTATACTTCCCATATTTCCGATGGTCTTAGGCGACCTCTAGCAAATTGTCATTCGACCCCCAACAGGGTCCCGATCCACAGGTTGAGAACCGCTGCCCTACACCATTTCTGACAAATGCCAGTCCAGTCTTTTCTTGAAAGCCTCCAGTGATGAAGCTCCACAACTTCTGAAGGCAAGCCTTTCCACTGGTTAATTATTCTGTTAGGAAGTTTTTCCTTAGTTCCGGGAAGAACGACTCTAACCCTAGAAATTTATTATGCATACGTGTGCACACTTTAAGCCTTTTTTATTGCCTCCTCCAGGTGTTTGCATTCTTCCAGAAGAAAAATGACAGTGGGATTTCACTTCTCCTTCAACACCCTGCTTCCCAAATTGCTAATTTCCTGGAGCATGTAAACATGCACGGAGCAATATGAATATTCAGAGTCAGCTTTCCAAGCCTTTGAATCAGCTGCTGGAAGCCACTGTCTCTCCTATCTTCATTTCACAGATGAGTGTAAACCAGCTAGGACCATCGCTCACCCTCTGCTAAAAATGAACCAATCAGAATCCCAGCAAACTCCTGCAAATTCTGCCTTTCACCGATATAAGCAGGTTAGACAGCGGTGATCCCACACCGCTGAAGGGACCAAATCAGGGGTGAAATCCAGCAGGTTCTGACAGGTTCTGGAGAACCGGTAGCGGAAATTTTGAGCAGTTCGGAGAATCGGTAGCGGAAATTTTGAGCAGTTCGGGGAACCGGCAAATACCACCTCTGGCTGGCCCCAGAGTGGGGTGGGAATGGAGATTTTGCAATCTCCTCCCCCCAGGAGTGGGGAGGGAATGGGGACTTTGCAGTATCCTTCCCCTGGAGTGGGGAGGGAATGGGAATTTTGCAGTATCCTTCCCCTGCCACGCCCACCAAGCCACACGCACCAAGCCACGCCCACAGAAGCGGTATAAAAAAAAATAATTTCACCACTGGACCAAATTGAGCTAAGTTTGAGTTTGCTAAAGAAGTATGCCACAATAGAGTTAGCACTATGTGCTAAAGCAAGGACTCTCAACCTGTGGCCTGTGGACCTCCGGGGTGCCGCAATGTCACTTGGGGATCTGTGAAGGCTTGAAGAAATGTTATGATCTAAATGTTGTGGCCTGCCAGCTGCCAGCGGAGCTGGTGGTAGATTCGGACGATGAGGAGGTTGGGGAGGAACTTGGGCCAGTTCTGGAGTCTGAGGAAGACTCTGATGGATGCTCTGCGTCAGACGCAGAGATAGAGCCAGGGCCCTCCGACATTTCCCAGGCACCGGAGAGGCAGCTGCCTTCGGAGGTTGATATGAGTGAGGAGGAAGAACAGCTGGGGCCTGTTCCAGATGAACGTATGTGCAGAGCAGATAGGAGAGGTGAGCAACTGAGGACAAGGAGTCGACTCCGGAAGCAAAGCACACGTGGACGCTGAACGGCCCCTCCCTGACTGAAGAATAAATAGAAGGAAAGGGGAGTGGTTGTCGTAGGAGACAGCAGTTCGTATTTCTGAAGATTTTGTGTTTCGTGACACAAAGATTGCTTGCCAGAATTTAATCTGCAGCCTTTCGGGCTGGGAGCTCTGGCAATGATCTCAAAGCACTGATAAGGTCTGTTACTGCCGTTAACTCCTTGATGGATTTTTCACTGGGTGAATGCAATTAATTCACAAGAGGTAAATAAAGAGGGTTTTTTTGTGACAAGGAGTCGGTTTCTTGCTTCTGCTAAAGCTGGGTCAGAACACTAAATCTTGAGTGATGACTTGGTAGTCCAGTGGCCATGGTCCATAGCCACAAAAGATATTTAAAGGAGGTCCGTGGTGAAGAAGTGGTGAGAACCAAGGGCAGTAAACCGTAATCGGTCAAAAGCCCACACCGCATTGTGCATAATGAAGAATGGAAGCTAGCCATGGTAGTTAGCAAGCCATTGTTTCTGGTTGGATGAGTGGCGTCAACTTCTTTAATGGTGGTTTATTTGGCAGTCTCTGGTTAAATCCACTGCAAGCTGTGATTAAGCATATGAGGTAGCCTGGGGAAGTGAGAAACCACTAAGGGGCTAGCAACAGCCAAAGTGTTTTCTGAGCTTCTGGAGCAGTGTTTCTCAAGGTTGGCAATGTTGTGGCCCAGTGGATCTGGCAGCAGATTTGGACAGTGAGGAGGTTGGGGAGGAACATGGGCCAGTCCTGGAGTCTGGGGAAGGCTCTGACGAGGGCTCTGCATCAGAGGCAGAGAGGGGGCCAGGGCCGTATGCCAGTCATCAGCTGCCTTCGGAGTCAGACATCAGTGAGGCAGACAAACAGCTGGAGCCTGTTCCCAGTGTACGCATGCACAGAATTGCCAGACAAAGAAAACAGCTAAAGAACAAGGGTCGACTTGGGAGTAAGGCCACACGTGGACGATGAATGGTCCCTCCCAGAGGGAATAAAAGAGCAAAAGGGGAATGGAGTTTGCAGGAGGCAATTCGTTCATTCCTGCATTCTTGCCAAGTATTGTCGTGTCCCACTCCTCCGCTGATGGCTGGGTCAGGGAAATCCGAATCAGGCTTGCCTCTGCAGCTCTTCCCAAAGTCCTAGCAAAGTCCTCAGAGCAGGCAGGAGACCAGTAAGTGACTTCAGCAAGATAAGTTCGACTTTGCCTGACTCAGAGACTGCCAGAAAGCAGATCCTTTATATAGGCCATGGGGTGTGGCTCCATGACTCAGCACTCATTAAGGCCTGCCCCTCCCTTCCTTCTGTTGCCTCCGCCTATCCAATCTTCTGATGCGAGGGTCACTCCAATCAGCTGTTGGAAGTAAACTTTCCTCAGGCTCACATGCTGTGGAGGAGGGGGAGGGGTCTAGCTGCTCCGTTTGCCTGGGCATGGAGCCAGGGCTGGGACCGGGAGGTGCCCCCTCCTCTGCAGCTTGTCTGGGCATGGAGCCAGGACTGGGGCCGGGAGGTGCCCCCTCCTCTGCAGCTTGTCTGGGCATGGAGCCAGGACTGGGGCCGGGAGGCATACATTCCTCCGTGTTCGGGAGCAGATAAGCAGACCCCGGCTGCGGTGAGAGCGGACAAGACACAACAAGTATTGCGGCGTCTGAAAGATATCGGCCTGGCCACTATCCAAGCCTGATAAAGGTCGGTAATGGTTGAATTGTCTTGAAAGACTGTGGGAGAGGAATTCACTGTCAATTAAATAAAAGGGGTTTATCGGGATGAGGACTCGGCTTCGTGCTGCTGGGGAAGCCTAGGTCAGAACAGGCAATTTGAAAAAGGGGTGGACATTCGACTCCCAGAATTCCCCAGCCAGCACCCATCCTTCAACTTTGACTCCTGCCATCAGGAGCATGCTGGCTCCTGATGGCAGGAGGAATTCTGGGAGTTGAAGTCCACCGCTCTGTTCTGGAGGATCCTGAAGATGTTGCTGGAGATTGGCCATTCAAGGTCTCCTTTGGAAGATCTGACTGGCAATGGAAGCAGAAGGCATTTAGGAGATAAATTACTTGGATTCCAACCTTGAAAAGCCCTTCCAAATTCAAAAGAGAGTCTTATTTTTTTCCTCTCTCCCAGATCTCAGCAGCTTTTATCCCAAAAAGTGAATAAAATACCTCTTGCATGGATACGAGAATTACAGCACCCTAATCCCCTTGAGTTTATATACCCCGAGCAGCAGCATTGTACTCCCCAGCTATGCCTGGAGATCCTGGGCTCTACCAGGCAGATTCCTGCCTGGGCAGCTTAGCAGAAAAGCTCTTTGGGTCTTGCAGTGGGTGGGGGGGAGGTCTCAGGTGAGGGAGGAAGACCACTCCTCCGATCAACCTGGGTGGACAATCTGAACTTCTAGGGAGAAAGTCCAATTTAAGGAATAGCAGGTAAAGAATCTGGCTGACCGCATCTCGGCTTGCAGGAAAAGCATGGTAGGGGCCTGGTTTATACTTGGATGAGAGACCATGAGGAAATCCCACCGCACCGGAAAGCTGAACATCCTCAAGGATTGGCAGGTCATTTGAGACTCATAGTGCATGGAATCTTCCTCTATCCCAGGAAGCCTTCTCCTATTTCAAACCCCACCACGCAGAAAGGCCTCAACTGGGCTGAGACTAAGGAGCTTCTTATTATTATTATTTTCTTCTCCTTCTCCTTTTCCTCCCCTTCCTTCTGCTGCTTCTGCTTCTCCTCCTCCTCTTCTTCTGTTTCTTCTTCTGTATCTTCTTTTCTGTTTTTTCTCCTCCTCCTCTTCTTCTTCTTTTCCTTCTCCTCTTTCTCCTTCTCCGCCTTCTCCTCCTCTTCTTCTGTTTCTTCTTCTTTTCTGTTTTTTCTTCTCCTCCTTCTCCTTCTTCTCCTCCTCTTCTGTTTCTTCTTCTTCTCCTCCCCTCCCCTCCTGCTTCTGCTTCTCCTCCTTCTCCTCCTTCTCCTCTTTCTCCTTCTCCTTCTCCTGCTCTTCTTCTTCTGTTTCTTCTTCTTCTCCTCCCCCTCCTCCTCCCCCTCCTCCTCCTGCTTCTGCTCCTCCTCCTCTTCTATTTCTTCTTCTGTATCTTCTTTTCTGTTTTTTCTCCTCCTCCTCTTCTTCTTTTCCTTCTCCTCTTTCTCCTTCTCCGCCTTCTCCTCCTCCTCTTCTTCTCGTTCTTTCTCCTTCTCCTTCTCCTGCTCTTCTTCTTCTGTTTCTTCTTCTTCTCCTCCCCCTCCTCCTCCCCCTCCTCCTCCTGCTTCTGCTCCTCCTCCTCTTCTATTTCTTCTTCTGTATCTTCTTTTCTGTTTTTTCTCCTCCTCTTCTTCTTTTCCTTCTCCTCTTTCTCCTTCTCCGCCTTCTCCTCCTCTTCTTCTGTTTCTTCTTCTTTTCTGTTTTTCTCCTCCTTCTCCTTCTTCTCCTCCTCTTCTTCTGTTTCTTCTTCTCCTCCTCCCCACTCCTCCTTCTCCTTCTTCTCCTCCTCTTCTTCTCGTTCTTTCTCCTTCTCCTTCTCCTGCTCTTCTTCTTCTGTTTCTTCTTCTTCTCCTCCCTCCTCCTCCCTCCTCCTCCTGCTTCTGCCCTCCTCCTCTTCTATTTCTTCTTCTGTATCTTCTTTTCTGTTTTTCTCCTCCTCCTCTTCTTCTTTTCCTTCTCCTCTTTCTCCTTCTCCGCCTTCTCCTCCTCTTCTTCTGTTTCTTCTTCTTTTCTGTTTTTCTTCTCTTCTCCTCCTCTTCTTCTTCTTCTTTTCCTTCTCCTTCTCCTTCTCCGCCTTCTCCTCCTCTTCTTCTGTTTCTTCTTCTTTCTGTTTTTCTTCCTCCTTCTCCTTCTCCTCCTCTTCTTCTGTTTCTTCTTCTCCTCCCCTCCCCTCCTGCTTCTACTCCTCCTCCTCTTCTTCTCGTTCTTTCTCCTTCTCCTTCTCCTGCTCTTCTTCTTCTGTTTCTTCTTCTTCTCCTCCCCTCCTCCTCCCCTCCTCCTCCTGCTTCTGCCCTCCTCCTCTTCTATTTCTTCTTCTGTATCTTCTTTTCTGTTTTTCCTCCTCCTCTTCTTCTTTTCCTTCTCCTCTTTCTCCTTCTCCGCCTTCTCCTCCTCTTCTTCTGTTTCTTCTTCTTCTTCTTTTCTGTTTTTCTTCTCTTCTCCTCCTCCTCTTCTTCTGTTTCTTCTTCTCCTCCCTCCTCCTCCTCTTCCTCCTCCTCATGCTTCTGCTCCTCCTCTTCTTCTTTTCTGTTTTTCTCCTCCTCCTCCTCTTCTTCTGTTTCTTCTTCTTTCTGTTTTTCTCCTCCTTCTCCTTCTTCTCCTCCTCTTCTTCTGTTTCTTCTTCTTCTCCTCCCCTCCCCTCCTGCTTCTACTCCTCCTCCTCTTCTTCTCGTTCTTTCTCCTTCTCCTTCTCCTGCTCTTCTTCTTCTGTTTCTTCTTCTTCTCCTCCCCTCCTCCTCCCCTCCTCCTCCTGCTTCTGCTCCTCCTCCTCTTCTATTTCTTCTTCTGTATCTTCTTTTCTGTTTTTCTCCTCCTCTTCTTCTTTTCCTTCTCCTCTTTCTCCTTCTCCGCCTTCTCCTCCTCTTCTTCTGTTTCTTCTTCTTTTCTGTTTTTTCTTCTCCTCTTCTCCTCCTTCTCCTTCTCCTCCTCCTCTTCTTCTGTTTCTTCTTCTTCTCCTCCCCCTCCTCCTCCTCTTCCTCCTCCTCATGCTTCTGCTCCTCCTCCTCTTCTTCTCGTTCTTTCTCCTTCTCCTCCTCCTCCTCCTCTTCTGTTTCTTCTCCTCCTCCTCCCCCACTCCTCCTTCTCCCTCTCCCGGGGCAGCGGATCCGGCAAGCGGGAGGCTTGATTAAAAAAAAAAAGAAACCGGCCAAGCGATTTGTCTCCAATGCTGTAGTAGGCTCTCCTGCTTGAGCAGGGAGGGGTTGGACTAGAAGACCTCCAAGGTCCCTTCCCAACTCTTGGTTTATTTCATTCTTCTCTAGAGGTCCCCCCGCCTTCCCAGCCCATCCGCCCGGCTCGGGGGAGGAGCCAAAACCCTTTCCCCCACCCCCGCCCCTGCGCAACGCCCTCCCGGGCCCCGCCCGCCGTCTGCCGTAGCCTCCCCTCCCTCCCCTTTTCCCTCCCTCCCCTTTCCCCTCCCGCTCGGCTGTCACTCACGTTGGAGCCCCGGCCGCCGCCGCTGCTGCTGCTGCTGCTGCCAGCTCTGGCTCTGGATCACCTGCCCGGCGGCGGCGGCGGCAGCGGCAGCGGCGGGGAAGGGGAAAGGGCTTCCTGGGCTCCCCGCCGGTGGTGCCAGCCCGGCCGCCTTCCTCTTCTGCCTCTTCTTCCTCGGCCGCCAGCGCCGCCAGCCGCGGGTATATGGAGAGGAGCTCGCTGCGGCAGCTCATCCAGGAGCAGGTGAGCCCGCGCAACGGGACCACAGGGGTGCCACAGGATTGCCTGGCAATCGGAGGGGCCGGGGGTTGGGGTGGGCTGCCTGGGGCTGAGTCGGGGGCGCCCCTCCCCGGCCCCCCTCCCAAAGACAACGGGGGGTGCCCGGTGCGGCTCTCCATCCCGTGCTAAAAAAATGCGTGCCAACCTTCATCCGAAAGGGATGGCGGGGGAGCTCCGACTTCTCTTACCTTGCTGCGCGGATCCAGGATGGGATGCGCGCAGCCGGGTAGGGAAGACGGACCCCCCCTCCCCTCTCTCACCCACCCCAATCCGGCTGAGGGTTGGCCGCGGCAGGCATTTAGGATCAGGTGGCTCGATCGAAGTCCAGCTGGAGGCGGCTGGATCGGGCGCATCAAGAGAGGGGGGAGCCACGCATGTAGGCTTACCGTTGCTCCCAATGGTCGGGTTGGAGGGGTTTTTTTGTGGCGGGGAAGGGGGTGCCCTCCGAACCTGGGGAGCCGGTGCCAAGGGAGAAGCGCCGGGGCTGCAACTCGCTGCCCTTCAGGATCAGGTTTGGAGGATGGTGGCTATGCGCGGGGCAACGTGCAGCACAGCAGTGCCACGCCGTGCCCGTCACCCCGCATCTTTGTAGCCTAAGTCATTAAGTGTTGTATCATTAAGTGTTAAATTTGTAGCCTATGACTATCATTAAGGGTTGTAAGTGTTGTACCTTGATGAAGGCATCTTTTATGTACACTGAGAGTTTATGCACCAAGACAAATTCCTTGTGTGTCCAATCACACTTGGCCAATAAAGAATTCTATTCTATTCTAGTCTAGTCTAGTCTAGTCTAGTCTATTCCTATTCCTATTCCTATTCCTATTCCTATTCCTATTCCTATTCCTATCCTATTCCTATTCCTATTCCTATTCCTATTCGTGTTTTCTTCTCTTCTCTTCTCTTCTCTTCTCTTCTCTTCTCTTCTCTTCTCTTCTCTTCTCTTCTCTTCTCTTCTCTTCTCTCCTTCTCTCCTAGTCCTAGTCCTATCTTATCCTATTCTTGGCACGCTTGGCCTGAATCCAAAATAACAGATGCAAGAGTTTGAGATGGGGACAGGGACTGGGGGGCGAACTCCGGGCTGGGGGTGATGCCACAGGCTTCCAAGAATGAGCTTGGGAGTCCCCAGTAATGCATTAACCAAATGCCACCCCTGCCTGGCAGAATCGGACCGCCAGGTTGGGCTGCCTTCACCATGACGCTCAGAGCATCTCTCTGCTGGTTGAGAGCCATTTCCTCTGGATTTGGCACCGACCAGAAAGAGGGAGAATTTGCCCAGTCTTCGGATTGCCAGCCTGGGGAGAAGAGGTTCGGGTGAACCCTGGCTGGTACCCTTTTCCCCTTGAAACTGGCATCTGATGGTAGAAACCATCAAACAAGAAATGCTTTTTCAGAATTTCAGGGATAGGCGAGGAAGTGAATGTCATAGTCTGCGGTCCAATTTTATTTCCCACTGGGCTCCTTTGGGGCAATCTTGGACCACCCTGTTCTTAACTGGGAATAACCATGCCAGCCTGCTCTGCAGGGCTGTGGGACAGACTTCAGTTATTTATCTACTTATCAAGTTGATCTAGCCGCCCGTCTCACAAATGTGACTCCGGGGGGGGGGGGGGCAATACAATTACAGGTTGTAATTGTAATTGGTTAACAACAGTTCATTTAGTGACGGTTGAAAGTTAGCACAGCACTGAAACAAGTGACTTATGACCGTTTTTCACACTTATGACCGTTGCAGCATCCCCGTGGCCAGGTGATCAAAATTCAGATGCTTGGCGGCTGACTCATATTTATGACGATTGCGGTCGGTCGCGTAAATCCGCTTTTGCGACCTTCTGACCAGCAAAGTCAGCGGGGGAAACCAAATTCATTGAACAACTTAACCATCCATTTAACTGTGGCAAAGAAGGTCATAAAAGGGGGCAAAAACTCAACAAATGTTCCGCTTAGCAACATAAATTTTGGGGCTCAATTGCGTTCGTAACTCGAGGATTGCTTATAACACAAAACGAGCAAAAAACACGTCTGAAATAGCCATCGGAAGCCAGGAAATTATAAACAAAATCACGAGGGAGGGTTTTGAAGGCTCACCCGTCGTGAAACCATCTTGTGGGCTCCCCTTTTTTGAGGTCTGCTGGGAAAAAACCACATTTAGAGAGATTTCCAAAAGGTTAGTACAGTTCCTGCCGAGCTGTAAGGAATCCTTGAAGCTCTTACTTAGTTAGTGACTGAATTCTTGGACCGAAGCGCAGAGGAAGGCACAGCTTTGAGTGAGGTGGCTGAATCCACGCAACACAAAATTAGTCCAGTGGCAACTTTTACGATGTGGCTGGGAGCTGGTCCGCACTTGGTCTTAAAAAAAAACCAAAGGTGCTTTTTCGCGAGGCAACGGGACTTTTTTATTTTTCCGTAAAGGCGTCTCGCTTCTCATCCAAGAAGCTTCTTCAGATCTTCTTCAGAAGCACCTTTGAGACAACCCTGTCTTGAGAATTTCCACAGAGCAGGGATGTCAAACTCAAGGCCCGTGGACCGGATCTGGCCCATAGGGTGCTTAAATCCAGTCCATGAGGCTGGCCTGGAAATATCAAAGGACCAGTGTGCGATGCCTCTGCCGGCCAAAATGGGCCGCATGCTGGGGTGGGGGGCTGCGGCCCGTTTGCAGCTGGCAGAGTGCTGCTGGAGGCCCGAAAGGCCGGAAACGGGCCATGTGGGGGGCTCGGGAAGCCTCTGCGCAGCTTGTTTTCGTCCGGCAGACTGCTGCTGGAGGCCCGAAAGGCCGGAAACGGGCCATGCGGGGGGCTCAGGAAGCCTCTGTGCAGCTTGTTTTCGTCCGCAGACTGCTGCTGAAGCCCGAAAGGCGGAACGGGCCATGTGGGGGGCTCGGGAAGCCTCTGCGCAGCTTGTTTTCGTCCGGCAGACTGCTGCTGGAGGCCCGAAAGGCCGGAAACGGGCCATGCGGGGGGCTCAGGAAGCCTCTGTGCAGCTTGTTTTCGTCCGGCAGACTGCTGCTGGAAGCCCGAAAGGCCGGAAACGGGCCATGCGGGGGGCTCGGGAAGCCTCTGCGCAGCTTGTTTTCGTCCGGCAGACTGCTGCTGGAGGCCTGAAAGGCCGGAAACGGGCCATGCAGGGGGCTCGGGAAGCCTCTGTGCAGCTTGTTTTCGTCCAGCAGACTGCTGCTGGAAGCCCGAACGGCCGGAAACGGGCCATGCGGGGGGCTCGGGAAGCCTCTGCGCAGCCCGTTTTCAGCCGGCAGACTGCTGCTGGAGGCCCAAAAGGCCGAAAACGGGGCAGAGGGAACTGCGCGTGGCTCCCTATGCCCCATACTGCAGGAGGGGTCCGTCCTGTCTCCCCCACCCCCACCCCGGCCTGCGGAGGAGAACTACAGTGCTGATCCGGCCCTCAAAGAAATCCAGTTTGACATCCCTGCCATAGACGCACATTTTAAAAGTTGCCACGGTTGAGAAACTCTGCATTAATCTAACCAACATTGGAGAGGAATGGGTGGTAGCTCAGCCTGTTCCTTTATCGTGGTATAGTGTATGAATCGGGATGTCTTGGAT
The DNA here is from genome assembly GCF_028640845.1 of Ahaetulla prasina. Taxonomy (NCBI): domain Eukaryota; kingdom Metazoa; phylum Chordata; class Lepidosauria; order Squamata; family Colubridae; genus Ahaetulla; species Ahaetulla prasina. Next base: position 11,059,895 of record NC_080552.1, read on the forward strand.
AATTTCTGACTTTGAACTGTGTCAACTTAGCACTTGTTTATGCTGTTTATCAGGGTTTAGAGCTTGTGTGAACTCGGCCACGAGGTGCTGATAGCTAGAGAGCACTCTTGATGGCTTCAGAGCAGATCTGTGAAAAGTAAACAATTGCAACAGGCGTAAGTCCAAAACTTGGAAGAAGTTTGAATTGAGAGAAATCTCAATTCTTTGTTGGTTTTTGCTGCAATCCTGTTTATATTTACTCAGCGGCGAACTTCTCCGCTGGATAATTCAATAAAGGGAGTGAATCCGTTTGCCTTTACTTAGAAATTAATCCCTTCAGACTTAGTTGAGTTTATTTTCTTGTAAGCATACTCAGCTTCCCAAACCAGACATGTAGGTTTTTAGGAAGTCCATAGAGTATCAGTCTTTACATTCCCTTCAGTGAAATGGGTAGAGGAGTAACATTTTTCTTGAGTCAAGACAGCCTCGTTGAGTTCAAAATTCAGCTCTGGAAATTCACATTTGCTTGTAAATTAGCTCAGCTAATCAAAACCCTCTTAATTCCTGGCAAATAGATTTATTTATAATTTTTATTTATAATTTAATTTCTATACCGCCCTTCTCCCGAAGGACTCAGGGCGGTTCACAGCCATATTAAAACACAGAATATACAAAGTACACATCACAAATTTAAAACAAATTTAAAACGAAATATTTAATAGGCCTAATTAACTAAAACGGTCAACGTGGTGCTCCCTCAATTACCCGCGCAGCCGCATTCTGGACTAGCTGGAGCCTCCTGGTGCTCTTCAAGGGGAGCCCCATGTAGATGGGGAAGAAAGGGAGGTAGAGACAGATTTTATTTTCCTGAAGCCAAGAAATTAAAAGACATTTGCTCCTGGGGAGGAAAGCTATGGCAAAACTAAACAGCATACTAAAAAGCAGAGACATCACCCTGCCAACGAAAGTGCGCATAGTCAAGGCTATGGTTTTCCCAGTTGCAATGGATGGCTGTGAAAGTTGGTCCTTAAGGAAGGCTGAGCATCAAAGAATTGAGGTCTTTGAACTCTGGTGCTGGAGAAGACTCCTGAGAGTCCCTTGGACTGCAAAGTGATTCAACCGGTCAGTCCTAGAGGAGATCAACCCTGACAGTCTTTAGAAGGCCAGATTCTGAAGAGGAAACTCAAATATTTTGGCCACCTAATGAGAAGGAAGGACTCCCTGGAGAAGAGCCTAATGCTGGGAACGATGGAGGGCAAAAGAAGAAGGGGACGACAGAGAACGAGGTGGCTGGATGGAGTCACTGAAGCAGTCGGCATGAGTTGAAATGGACTCCAGAGGATGTTAGAGGACAGGAAGGCCTGGAGGAACGTTGTCCATGGGGTCGTGATGGGTCGGACACGACTTCGCAGCTAGCAACAACAACAACAAATCAGAACCATAATGTACCTGGTGAGCCCATAATGCAGCTTGGCTCTCTTGCTAGAGAAGCCAGCGATGAATGGGATTCTTTGGCATCGCGTCCTGCGTGCTACTTTTGTGACGAGAGACTTCGATTTGCACTGAAGGAAAAAACTGGCATGGGCATTTGTTCTCCTTAAAATAACGCAACTGTATCTTGCCCATTTTGTTGCACGCATCAGAACAGAAGTGTGTACACTGCGTCAGGTTTTTGCACATGTAAAGAGCAGGGTGTTTAACAAATGCCTGCTTCGTGTTGTTGCTAGGGCAGCAACAGATACTATATTTTCCGATGCTTACGTGTAGACGTAAACCTAAGAAATGAGCTAGCAAGGAGGAGTTGGTGGTTCCCTGGCTAGGAAGACCTGCGCTCCCCTCAAAAATAGCCAAGGATCTGTTGGCACTGAGTTGTAGAAGGAAACAGCCTCACATTTAAACTCTGGAGCGCAAACCTTAGTGGACAGCCAGCTAAATATGAGCCAGCAGTGTGCAGCGGCAGCCAAAAAAGCCAATGCAATCCTAAACTGCATGAACAGAGGGATACAATTGGGTGGGCATCAAAAACTTTAGCAAGGGATTCTCTGCCCGGTTGTTTGGTGGGCATGGCCTGGTCAGCCTCCTGCACCACGGCGGGTGGGGGCACGGTTTTTGTCCTCCCCGGGCTCCGGAGGCTTTCCTCGAGCCTCCAGGAGGACGAAAACGCCCACCCCAGGCTCCGGAAGCTCTCTAGAAGACGGAAACAGGTCCATTTCCAGCCTTCTTGAACTTCCAATAGGCCTGTATTTTGCTCTCCCAGAGCCTCCAACTGCACCCTGCACTTACCTGCATCCAAAACGGGCCGCGAGGGGACTCCTGGGAGGGGAGGGGCAGGGTGGCCAGGGCCAGCCAGGTGTGGGATTTGGGGTTTCTCCGAACTGCACAGAATCTTAGCTAGAGGTTCTCCCGAACCCCTGCGAACCCACAGCAGCCCACCCCTGGCTACAATCAAGATCAAGTGAGGTACTAATACCACTCTATAAAGCCTTAGTAAGGCCACACCTAGAATACTGCGCCCAGTTTTGGTCACCACACTATAAAAAAGATGTTGAGACTCTAGAAAAAGTGCAAAGAGCAACCAGGATGATTTGGGGACTGGAGGCTAAAACATATGATGAACGGTTGCAAGAACTGGGCATGGCTGGTCTAGGGAAGAGAAGGACCAGGGGAGACAGGATAGCAGTCTTCCAATATCTGAGGGGCTGCCACAGAGAGGAGGGGGGTCAGGCTATTCTCTAAAGCACCCGAAGGCCAGACAAGGAATAACAGATGGAAACTGAACAAGGAGAGATTCAACGTGGAAAGAAGGAGGAATTTCCTGACAGTGAGAACTATCAATCAGTGGAGCAGAATTGCCTTCTGAAGTTGTGGGAGCTTCATCATTGGAGGCTTTCAAGAAGAGACTGAACTGCCATCTGTCAGAAATGGTGTAGGGTCTCCTGCTTGGGCGGTGGGTTGGACTAGATGTCCTACAAGGTCCCTTCCAACTCTGTTAATCTGTATCTGTAAAACTGGTCCAAAAGTTTTAACATCTGGATTCTACAGTGGACAGATATCCTATGTATATGATTCCCTTTGTCTCTGCAAGAGAGAGGCGTATTGGTATGAGATTTTTGCCAGGTGAGCCACTTTCTGAATAAGAATCTAAGTTTTATTTGAGGAGCCTGTTTGGTGCAGTGGTGAAGAAGCTGGTCTAGAAACCAGGAGATTGTGAGTTCTAGTCTCACCTTAGGTCTGAAAACTAGCTGGCTGAGTTGGCCCAATCACCAGGAGACAGTGAGTTCTAATCCTTCCTTAGGCATAAAAGCTGACTGGGGGACTTTGAGTCAATCGCCAGGAGACTGGGAATTCTAGTTCCAATTTAGGCATGAAAGCTAGTTGACTGACTTGGGCCAATCGCCAGGAAGCCGTGAGTTCTAGTCCCGCCTTAGCCATGAAAGCTGGCTGAGTGACTTTGGGCCAATGATCCTCTCTCTCAGTCCAACTGCCTCACGGGGCAGCTGTTGTGGGGAAAATAAGAGGAGGAAGAAATCTTAGATATGTGCACCACTTTGAATTATTTATTTAAACTATAAAAGCTGGATCAAAATTGAATAAATAAATTTCAGCCCAGCTGAGATTTGCAGCTGGGCTGGTGAGAAGAGTGCAAGAAATGCATTGGACCATAAATGCATCCGTAATGCTTTGACGCATGCAAGACCGCAGGTCACACTTCCCAAAAGGTTGTGTTGTTGTTGTTTTTTGCCTCTTCTTGCCTCGTGTTCATTGGACTGTTTGAGAGAGAGGGACCAGGTTGGGCAGAACAGGTATCCTCTTTGTCTCCAAGCAGAAGAACAGAGTTGGAAGGGACCGTGGAGGTCTTCTAGTCCACCCCTCTGCTCAAGAAGGAGAGCTTACTCCATTTCAGACAAACGGCTGCCCCATCTCTTCTTAAAAACCTCCACCCACAACTACTGCATCCAGTTTTGGTCACCACACTATAAAAAAAGAGACTGTAGATAGAGTGTAGAGAAGAGCAACCAGGATGATTAGGGGACTGGAGGCTAAAACATAAGAAGAACAGTTGCACGAACTAGCCACTTTCTGTGAAGAGTGAAGAGTGAAGAGAAGGACCAGGGGAGACATGATAGCAGTCTTCCAATATTTGAGGGGCTGCCACAGAGAGGAGGGGGGTCAGGCTATTCTCTAAAGCACCCGAAGGCCAGACAAGGAATAACAGATGGAAACTGAACAAGGAGAGATTCAACGTGGAAAGAAGGAGGAATTTCCTGACAGTGAGAACTATTAATCAGTGGAACAGAAGTTGCCTTCAGAAGTTGTGGGAGCTTCATCACTGGAAGCTTTCAAGAAGAGTCTGGACTGCCACCTGAATGGTGTAGGGTCTCCTGCTTGGGCGGTGGGTTGGACTAGATGTCCTACAAGGTCCCTTCCAACTCTGTTAATCTGTATCTGTAAAACTGGTCCAAAAGTTTTAACATCTGGATTCTACAGTGGACAGATATCCTATGTATATGATTCCCTTTGTCTCTGCAAGAGAGAGGCGTATTGGTATGAGTTTTTTGCCAGGTGAGCCACTTTCTGAATAAGAATCTAAGTTTTATTTGAGGAGCCTGTTTGGTGCAGTGGTGAAGAAGCTGGTCTAGAAACCAGGAGATTGTGAGTTCTAGTCTCACCTTAGGTCTGAAAACTAGCTGGCTGAGTTGGCCCAATCACCAGGAGACAGTGAGTTCTAATCCTTCCTTAGGCATAAAAGCTGACTGGGGGACTTTGAGTCAATCGCCAGGAGACTGGGAATTCTAGTTCCAATTTAGGCATGAAAGCTAGTTGACTGACTTGGGCCAATCGCCAGGAAGCCGTGAGTTCTAGTCCCGCCTTAGCCATGAAAGCTGGCTGAGTGACTTTGGGCCAATGATCCTCTCTCTCAGTCCAATCCGCCTCACGGGGCAGCTGTTGTGGGAAAAATAAGAGGAGGAAGAAATCTTAGATATGTGCACCACTTTGAATTATTTATTTAAACTATAAAAGCTGGATCAAAATTGAATAAATAAATTTCAGCCCAGCTGAGATTTGCAGCTGGGCTGGTGAGAAGAGTGCAAGAAATGCATTGGACCATAAATGCATCCGTAATGCTTTGACGCATGCAAGACCGCAGGTCACACTTCCCAAAAGGTTGTGGTGTTGTTGTTTTTTGCCTCTTCTTGCCTCGTGTTCATTGGACTGTTTGAGAGAGAGGGACCAGGTTGGGCAGAACAGGTATCCTCTTTGTCTCCAAGCAGAAGAACAGAGTTGGAAGGGACCTTGGAGGTCTTCTAGTCCACCCCTCTGCTCAAGAAGGAGAGCTTACTCCATTTCAGACAAACGGCTGTCCCATCTCTTCTTAAAAACCTCCACCCACAACTACTGCATCCAGTTTTGGTCACCACACTATAAAAAAGATGTGGAGACTCTAGAAAGAGTGCAGAGAAGAGCAACCAGGATGATTAGGGGACTGGAGGCTAAAACATATGAAGAACGGTTGCACGAACTAGCCACTTTCTGTGAAGAGTGAAGAGTGAAGAGAAGGACCAGGGGAGACAGGAGGCAGCCTTCCAATATTTGAAGGGCTGCCACAGAGAGGAGGGGGACAAGCGATTCTCCAAAGCACCCGAAGGCCAGACAACGAATAGTGGATGGAAACTGATCAAGGAGAGATTCAACTTGGAAATAAGGAGGAATTTTCTGACAGTGAGAGCAATCATCCAATGGAACAGAAGTTGCCTTCAGGAGTTGTGGGAGCTTCATCCCTGGAGGCTTTCAAGAAGAGACTGGACTGCCCTCTGTCAGAAATGGTGTAGGGTCTCCTGCTTGGGCGGGGGGTTGGAATAGATGACCTACAAGGTCCCTTCCAACTCTGTTAACGTGTGTTAGTAGATGAAGAGAAATCAGGCTTCTGAAGCCAAGCAGTACCTCTCATAAATTGTTCTCACTGTCAGGAAATTTCTCCTTACTTCTAGATTGCATCTCTCCCAAGCAATGCAGCCCAAGGGAGAAAACCCAGTTCTCCCATTGTTTCCCATGTCATGTGCCGAGCATCTGTGCTGGTAAATGGGCTTGCCTTTTCCTATCGTTCCCCTGCCTGGTCCTTGACGCACGTTTGAGGCTGCGCTGGTGTTGGGCAAGAACTCACATAAGAATCCACTTCTGTAAATGTGCGACCTAAATAATCCACGGGAAAAGCTTTGCTTCTCTCCCACCGACTTGCCGAGGGAGAGATAAAGAGCAGCTGCGCGGAGAAGTGAAGCTTTAATTGTAATCCTTCTGGTATTTACAAAGGGAGGGCTGCACCCACGTCTGCCAACACCCAAGTTTTTGGGTTTTCACTTCTTTGCTAAATCAGGTTCTATGAAGTCTGGAGCTCCCAAATGTTGCACGTTTTATACTGTGATGAAGAGAAGAGAAGAGAAGAGAAGAGAAGAGAAGAGAAGAGAAGAGAAGAGAATATGGAATAAGAATAGAGTAGAACAGAACAGAACAGAACAGAACAGAATAGAATAGAATAGAATTCTTTATTGGCCAAGTGTGATTGGACACACAAGGAATTTGTCTTTGGTGCATATGCTCTCAGTGTACATAAAAGAAAAGATACATTCATCAAGAATCATAAGGTACAACACTTAATGATAGTCATAGGGAACAAATAAGCAATCAGGAAATAATATCAATATAAATTGTAAGGCTACAAGCCACAAAGTTACAGTCATGCAGTCATAAGTGGAAGGAGATGGGTGATGGGAACCTGTATACTGTGATACAGGTGTAGTATATATGTAGTATAATATAGGTGTAGTGGGACGCGGTGGCTCAGTGGCTAAGACGCTGAGCTTGTCGATCGAAAGGTTGGCAGTCCAGTGGTTCGAATCCCTAGTGCCGCGTAACGGGGTGAGTTCCCGTTACTTGTCCCAGCTTCTGCCAACCTAGCAGTTCGAAAGCACGTAAAAAAATGCGAGTAGAAAAACAGGGACCACCTTTGGTGGGAATGGAACAGCGTTCCGTGCGCCTTTGGTGTTTAGTCATGCCAGCCACATGACCACGGAGATGTCTTCGGACAGCGCTGGCTCTTCGGCTTAGAAACAGAGATGAGCACTGTCCCCTAGAGTCGGGAACGACTAGCACATATAGAATAGAATAGAACAGAATAGAATAGAATAGAATAGAATAGAATAGAATAGAATAGAATAGAATAGAATAGAATAGAATAGAATAGAATAGAATAGAATTTATTGGTCAAGTGTGATTGGACACAAGGAATTTGTCTTGGTGCATATGCTCTCAGTGTACATAAAAGAAAAGATACGTTCATCAAGGTACAACATTTACAACACAATTGATGATCAATATATCAATATAAATCATAAGGATTGCCAGCAACAAGTTATAGTCATACAGTCATAAGTGGAAAGAGATTGGTGATGGGAACTATGAAACGATTAATAGTAGTGCAGATTCAGTAAATAGTCTGACAGTGTTGGGGGAATTATTTGTTTAGCAGAGTGATGGCCTTCGGGAAAAAACTGTTCTTGTGTCTAGTTGTTCTGGTGTGCAGTGCTCTATAGCGTCGTTTTGAGGGTAGGAGTTGAAACAGTTTATGTCCAGGATGCGAGGGGTCTGCAAATATTTTCACATGTGCGAGAGGAACCTTTACCTTTACCTTACAGGTGTAGTCCTCAACATACGACCACAATTGAGCTCAGAATTTAGGGTCAATTGCTAAGCAAGACAGTGGTTGAGTTTTGCCCCATTTTGCAACCTTTCTTTCTCACCACAGTTGTTGAGTCCCCTGCGGTTGTTAAATTAGTAACTTGGTTATTAAACGAATCTGGCCTCCCCATTGCTTTGTCAGAAGGTCACAAAAGGGGATCACATGACCCTGGGATATCGCAACTGTCATAAATATGAGTCGGTTGCCAACTGTCTAAATTTTGACCACATGACCCTGAAGATGCTGCAATGGTCGTCAGTGTGAAAAATAGTCATAAGTCACTTTTTTCAGGGACATTGTAACAGTCACTAAATGAAGTGTTATAAGTTTTTTTTTTTATTTGCATTTATATCCCGCCCTTCTCCGAAGACTCAGGGCGGCTTACACTGTGTTAAGCAATAGTCTTCATCCATTTGTATATTATATACAAAGTCAACTTATTGCCCCCAACAATCTGGATCCTCATTTTACCTACCTTATAAAGGATGGAAGGCTGAGTCAACCCTGGGCCTGGTGGGATTAGAACCTGCAGTAATTGCAAGCAGCTGCTGTTAATAACAGACTGCATTAGTCTGTTGAGCCACCAGAGGCCCTAAGTTGATATTTCCTGTATGTTGCCATAGTTCCCAACCCTGCTCTAGCTTACTAATTCCCTTAAGACCATGTTCCTCAACTTTGGCCGCTGGAAGATGGGTGAACTTCAACTCTCACAATTTTCCAGTGGCTAGGTGGCTCAGTGGCTAAATAATAATAATAATAATAATAATAATAATAATAATAATAATAATAATAATAATAATAATAATAATAATAATAATAATAATAATAATAATAATAATAATAATATATTTTAATTTTTATACCGCCCTTCTCCCGAAGGACTCAGGGCAGTTAACAGCCAGCTAAAATACAGTACAATACAATACAATAAAATCACTATTAAAAAACTTATTCGATATGGCCAATAAATTTATAAAATACATAATATAATATAAAACGCCATTTAAAATCCAATTTAAAAACCCATTTTATGCCAGTCCTGCTCAGAAGAATAAATACTTCAGCTCGCGGCGAAAGGTCCGGAGGTCAGGAAGTTGTTGAAGTCCTGGGTGAAGCTCATTCCAGAGGGTAGGTGCCCCCACAGAGAAGGCTCTCCCCCTGGGGGTCGCCAGCCGACATTGTTTGGCTGACGGCACCCTGAGGAGACCCTCTCTATGGGAGTGCACCGGTTGGTGGGAGGCATGTGGTAACAGAAGGCGGTCCCAAAGACCGCTGAGCTTGTCAATCAGAAAGCTTGGCAGTTTGGTGGTTTGAATCCCTAGTCTCCTGCGTGAGCAGGGGGTTAGACTAAATGACCTCCAAGGTCCGTTCCAACTCAGTTACTCTTATTATTATAATTATAACTCGGAGTCCGCAAGGATTGAGGAGACAGATGCATGTATAGATTTATACCAACCTTTCAACCTTGGCCAACTTTGAAATACCTGGACTTCAACTCTCAGAATTCATGGTGGCCGGGGAATTCTGGGAGTTGAAGTCTAGACACCGTAACGTTGCTTGGGTTGAGAAACAAGCTGGAAAACACGCATTTTGTTCCAGCCAATACCTTGTTTTATTGCCTTTCTCTTTATTAAGGTAAAGGTAAAGGTTCCCCTCGCACATACTTGCTAGTCGTTGCTGACTCTAGGGGGCGGTGCTCATCTCCGTTTCAAAGCCGAAGAGCCAGCGCTGTCCGAAGACGTCTCCATGGTCATGTGGCCGGCATGACTCAACGCCAAAGACGCACAGAACGGTGTTATCTTCCCACCAAAGGTGGCCCCTATTTTTTCTACTTGCATTTTTACATGCTTTCGAAACTGCTAGGTTGGCAGAAGCTGGGACAAGTAACGGGAGCTCACCCCATGACATGGCAGCACTAGGGATTCAAACCGCTGAGCTGCCGACCTTTCGATCGACAAGCTCAACGTCCTAGCCCCTGAGCCACCGCGTCCCCTTCTCTTTATTATGTTTAGTTATTTTTACGAGACCACCAGCAAAATGATTACGACTCGTTGAAGGCTCCAGTGAGGCTTAACGCTTTTTAGCAATAAAGCATTTTTTACTTAAGACAGGTCTGTTGTTGTTGTTTTTTAAAGCACAATGCTATTGCACGCTTTAATAGACTACAGTATAACATACCCGTCATTTTTATATGCACTGCGAAATCAAAACATTTGTCTGCCTCACTTTATTGCAATATTTGCTTTATTGCATCGGTCCAGAACCAGCAACGTCTTTGACATAGGCCTGTAATTTTGTCCTTGTTGCAGTTGGAGGATTAATGCTAGACTAAGATGAGCTGTTCGCTTGGTCCAGCTCTTATGTTCTTAAATACGAGGGTAATACGATTGAAGAAGGAATGCTGCCAATAAGATAATAAGGACACATGTGGAAAGGGGTGGGGTTTTTTTTATTTGTAATTAAAAAAAATAGAGTGTTTACAATGCTGTCTTTAGTCAGGGGTCTTCAAAAGATCTAAGTCCCAGAACTCACTGTAACATCATTGCAAAAAAGGCATTAAGAGTTGTCATTCTTATTTTACGAAGTTTTCGCTCTGGTAAATGCTATACTTCAAACTAGGGCATATTAAAAACCTTTGCAAGACCTATCCTTGAATGCTGTTCACCTGCCTGGAATCCTCACTGTATTTCAGACTTCAATACATTAGAGCGGGTCCAGAGCTATTTTACTAGAAGAATTCTCAAATCTTCTGCTTTAAATAAAATTCACTATACCACCAGGCTTGAAATTTTAGGTCTGGATAGTCTCAAACTACGCTGTCTACGTTCCGACCTAAGCTTAGTTCATAAGATTATTTATCAAAACATTCTACCTGTAAATGAGTACTTTAATTTCAACCGCAATAACACAAGGGCTATGAATAGATTCAAACTCAATGTAATTCTCTCTAATCTTGATTGCAGGAAATGTGACTTCTGCAATAGAGTAGTAAATGTCTGGAACGCTCTACCTGATCCTGTTGTTAATCTCTTTAATCCCCAGACCTTTTATCGTAAACTGTCTACTGTGGACCTTTCATGTTTCTTAAGAGGTCCCTAAGGGGCCGTGCATAAGCGCACCAGTCCCTGTCCTACTGTCCCCAATTATATGTAATCATTCTACGTGGCTATGTTTTGCCTATTTATATCCTTTTATTTGGGCCAATTTTTTTCATATGTCCATGTCTATGTCAATACTGTCACTTGTTTCCTTGTACTTGTTGATAGATAGATAGATAGATAGATAGATAGATAGATAGATAGATAGATAGATAGATAGATAGATGATAGATAGATAGATTTATTTATTTATTTATTTATTTATTATTTAAATTTTTATACCGCCCTTCTCCCGAAGGACTCAGGGCGGTTCACAGCCTGGTAAAAATACAAAATAATACAATATACATACGATTAAAATATAATTAAAAAACTTATTGAATTGGCCACCGTTAAAAATTTAGAATAAAACCCATTAAAAAACCCATAAGTTTAAAAACTAACCCAGTCCAGCGCAGATGAATAGATGAGTTTTAAGCTCGCGACGAAAGGTTCGGAGGTCCGGAAGTTGACGGAGTCCTGGGGGGAGTTCATTCCAGAGGGCGGGAGCCCCACCAGGGAAGGCCCTTCCTGGGCGCCGCCAGACGACACTGTCGCTACCGACGGCACCCTGAGGAGTCCCTCTGTGAGAGCGCACGGGTCGGTGAGAGGTATTCGGTAGCAGCAGGCGGTCCCGTAGATAGCCCGGCCCTATGCCATGGAGCGCTTTAAAGACGTTCACCAACACCTTGAAGCGCACCCGGAAGGCCACAGGTAGCCAGTGCAGCCTGCGCAGGATAGGTGTCACATGGGAGCCACGAGGGGCTCCCTCTATCACCCGCGCAGCTGCATTCTGGACCAACTGCAGCCTCCGGATGCCCTTCAAGGGGAGCCCCATGTAGAGAGCATTGCAGTAATCCAGACGAGACGTCACAAGGGCGTGAGTGACTGTGCATAAGGCATCCCGGTCTAGAAAGGGGCGCAGCTGGCGCACCAGGCGAACCTGGTGGAAAGCTCTCCTGGAGACGGCCGTCAGGTGGTCTTCAAAAGACAGCCGTTCATCCAGGAGAACGCCCAAGTTGCGCACCCTCTCCATCGGGGCCAATGACTCCCTCCCAACAGTCAGCCGTGGACTCAGCTGACTGTACCGGGATGCCGGCATCCACAGCCACTCCGTCTTGGAGGGATTGAGCTTGAGCCTGTTTCTCCCCATCCAGACCCGTACGGCTTCCAGACACCGGGACAGCACTTCGATAGCTTCATTGGGGTGGCCCGTGTGAAAAGTACAGCTGGGTGTCATCAGCGCACAGCTGGTACCTCACACGAAGCCACTGATGATCTCACCCAGCGGCTTCATGTAGATGTTGAACAGAAGGGCGAGAGAATCGACCCCGCGGCACCCCACAAGTGAGGCGCCTGCGACCGGTCGGAGAGATAGGAGGAGAACCACCGATAAACGGTGCCTCTCACTCCCAATCCTCCAACCGGCGCAGCAGGATACCATGGTCGATGGTATCGAAAGCCGCTGAGAGGTCTAATAGGACCAGGGCAGAGGAACAACCCTATCCCTGGCCCTCCAGAGATCATCCACCAACGCGACCAAAGCCGCCTCAGTGCTGTAACCGGGCCGGAAGCCGGACTGAACGGGTCTAGATAGACAGTTTCCTCCAGGTGCAGGGGAAACTGATATGCCACCATATTTCTACAACCTTCGCCGCGAAGGTTGGAGACCGGACGATAATTACCCAAAACAGCCGGGTCCAGGAAGGCTTCTTGAGGAGGGGCCTCACCACCGCCTCTTTCAAGGCGGCCGGAAAGACTCCTCCAACAAGGAAGCGCCAGAATCCCCTGAGCCACGCGTCCCTTCTCTTTATTATGTTTAGTTATTTTTACGAGACCACCAGCAAAATGATTACGACTCATTGAAGGCTCCAGTGAGGCTTAACGCTTTTTAGCAATAAAGCATTTTTTACTTAAGACAGGTCTGTTGTTGTTTTTTTTTAAAGCACAATGCTATTGCACGCTTTAATAGACTACAGTATAACATACCCGTCATTTTTATATGCACTGCGAAATCAAAACATTTGTCTGCCTCACTTTATTGCAATATTTGCTTTATTGCATCGGTCCAGAACCAGCAACGTCTTTGACATAGGCCTGTAATTTTGTCCTTGTTGCAGTTGGAGGATTAATGCTAGACTAAGATGAGCTGTTCGCTTGGTCCAGCTCTTATGTTCTTAAATACGAGGGTAATACGATTGAAGAAGGAATGCTGCCAATAAGATAATAAGGACACATGTGGAAAGGGGTGGGGTTTTTTTTATTTGTAATTAAAAAAAATAGAGTGTTTACAATGCTGTCTTTAGTCAGGGGTCTTCAAAAGATCTAAGTCTCAGAACTCACTGTAACATCATTGCAAAAAAGGCATTAAGAGTTGTCATTCTTATTTTACGAAGTTTTCACTCTGGTAAATGCTATACTTCAAACTAGGGCATATTAAAAACCTTTGCAAGACCTATCCTTGAATGCTGTTCACCTGCCTGGAACCCTCACTGTATTTCAGACTTCAATACATTAGAGCGGGTCCAGAGCTATTTTACTAGAAGAATTCTCAAATCTTCTGCTTTAAATAAAATTCACTATACCACCAGGCTTGAAATTTTAGGTCTGATAGATAGATAGATAGATAGATGATAGATAGATAGATGAATAGATAGATAGATAGATGATAGATAGATAGATGATAGATAGATGATAGATAGATAGATGATAGATAGATAAATAGATAGATAAATAGATAGATAGATGATAGATAGATGATAGATAGATGATAGATAGATGATAGATAGATAAATAGATAGATAGATAGATAGATAGATAGATGATAGATAGATAAATAGATAGATAGATGATAGATAGATGATAGATAGATAAATAGATAGATAGATAAATAGATAGATAGATGAATAGATAGATAAATAGATAGATAGATGAATAGATAGATAGATGATAGATAGATGAATAGATAGATAAATAGATAGATAGATGAATAGATAGATAAATAGATAGATAGATGATAGATAGATGATAGATAGATGATAGATAGATAGATAGATGATAGATAGATAGATGATAGATAGATGATAGATAGATGATAGATAGATAGATAGATAGATGATAGATAGATGAATAGATAGATAAATAGATAGATAGAAAGATGATAGATAGATAAATAGATAGATAGATGATAGATAGATAAATAGATAGATAGATGATAGATAGAGAGGTGATAGACAGACAGACAGATAGATAAACAGATAGATAAATAGATAGATAAATAGATAAATAGATGATAGATAGATGAATAGATAGATAGATGATAGATAGATGATAGATAGATGATAGATAGATAAATAGATAGATAGATAAATAGATAGATAAATAGATAGATAGATGAATAGATAGATAGATGAATAGATAGATAGATGAATAGATAGATAAATAGATAGATAGATGAATAGATAGATAGATAAATGATAGATGATAGATAAATAGATAGATAGATGATAGATAGATGATAGATAGATAAACAGATAGATAAATAGATAGATAAATAGATAAATAGATAGATGATAGATAGATGATAGATAGATAAATAGATAGATAGATGATAGATGGATAGATAGATGATAGATAGATGATAGATAGATAGATGATAGATAGATAAATAGATAGATAAATAGATAGATAAATAGATAGATAAATAGATAGATAGATGAATAGATAGATAAATAGATAGATAAATAGATAAATAGATATATAGATGAATAGATAGATAGACAGTTTCCTCCAGGTGCAGGGGAAACTGATATGCCACCATATTTCTACAACCTTCGCCGCGAAGGTTGGAGACCGACGATAATTACCCAAAACAGCCGGGTCCAGGAAGGCTTCTTGAGGAGGGGCCTCACCACCGCCTCTTTCAAGGCGGCCGGAAAGACTCCTCCAACAAGGAAGCGCCAGAATCCCTGAGCCAGCCTCGTGTCACCTCCTGAGTGGCCAGCACCAGCCAGGAGGGGCACGGGTCCAGTAAACACGTGGTGGCATTCAGCCTACCCAACAACCTGTCCATGTCCTCGGAGCCACAGGGTCAAACTCATCCCAAACAATATCACCAAGACCACCCTCAGACGCTCATCTGAATCGCCACAATTTTGGTCCAGACCGTCCCGTTGAACGATTTTATCGTATAGATAACCGTTAAACTCTCAGCACGCCCCTGCATCGGGTCATCCCGCCCCCTGGTGAAGGAGGGAGCGGGCCACCAAACAGGGCAGCTGGGCGGTTATCTGCCGACGCAATGAGGGAGGAGGCGAGCAACGCCGCTTCCTCAGTGCCACTAGGTAGGTCCTAGTATAGGATCTAACTAGTGTCCGATCAGCCTCTGAACGGCTGGACCTCCAAGAACTCTCTAGGCGCCTTCTCCGGCGTTTCATCCCCTCAGCTCCTCGGAGAACCAAGGAGCCGGTTGGGATCTGCGCCGGGTCAGAGGTCGCAGAGGCACGACACGGTCTAAAGCCCCAGCCGCAGCCCGCTCCCAGGCTGCAGCTAGTTCCTCTGCCGTGCCGTGAGCCAGACCCTCAGGAATGGCCCAAGCTCCATCCGAACCTCTCTGGGTCCATCAGGCGCCTGGGACGGTACCAACGTAATGGTTCCGCCTCCCTGCGGTGTTGGGTGGCGGTCAGAAAGTCCAGGCGAAGGAGAGAGTGATCTGACCATGACAAAGGCTCTGTGACTATATCTCCCAAGTCCAGATCCTTCAACCACTGACCAGAGATAAAAATCAGGTCCAGTGTGCCTCCCCCAATGTGAGTAGGGCCATCCACTACTTGAGTCAGGTCCAGGGCCGTCATGGAGGCCATGAACTCCCGAGCTACTGTCGATGACGAGCCAGCAGATGGCAAGTTAAAGTCCCCCATGACTAAAAGTCTGGGGGTCTCCACTGCCACCCCGGCAAGCACCTCCAGGAGCTCGGGCAGGGCGCTGTCACGCAGCAAGGAGCCAGGTACGCCACCAGCAAGCCCATCTGACATCTATGACCCCCACCTCACAAAGAGGGATTCACACCCGCAATCTGAGGTACAGTGGTCTCCCTCGGCTCTAGACTCTCTTTAATAACAACCGCCACCCCCACCCCTACCCTGGGCCTCGGCTGATGGAATGCACGGAAACCCGTGGGCACATCTCAACCAGGGCACGCCTTCAGTGCCCAACCAGGTCTCCGTAACGCCTATAATATCCGCTGCACCCCTGAATCAGATCATGTATTAGGGGGCCTTATTGGCCACGGACCGTGCGTTGTATAACATCAGACGAAGGCCCAGGCTCTGAGGGTCTTGACCATCCGGGAACGGGAGAAGTCAGGGGATCGGGCACGCGATCGCCTGTATACATCGAACGCGTGACCCCTAAACCGATGCGATCCCCTTCCGCCATATCTGCCCTCCCACTTACCGTGCAGATGGACTCACCTCACACAAAGGAACACACTCCCCCATAACCTCCGAACCCATTTGATAGTCGCCACGAGCATGCGCTGGAACTGGTTTCTCCCGACGGGCTACCCCATCACCCACCCTAACCCTCCCACCCACCCCAACCCAAACCCGCCGGTTTCCTCCCCTTAAAATTTCCATTAAAACTCCCACCCGCGGGTTTCCCCAACACCCGCCCTACCCTCCCACCCTTAAAATCCTCCCCTTAAAATCCCCATTAAAACTCCCTTAAAAATCTATTAAAACAATTAGTTAAAATCCCTAAGTCTCCTGGATTTAGCATGCCAACTCGGGTTCCAAAACCTGCCTCAAAGTGGGCCTCGGTAGTGTGGAGGGCCAAACCTGCGAGAGAGGGGAATCTCGCAGGGCAAGAAGGTCCGCAGTTGAAAATCTTCGCATATCAAAAAGTACGGTAAGCAGCCCATCGAAGCCGGTCAAGATGTCAACCACAGCAGAACGGGCTCTCAGGCTGGCAGGACGGATCATGGACATCTAGGGCTCCATTGGGCCGCTACTCCATCTCCAGACCCAGAGGCCACCACTCGTCCTAGGTCCAGATGACACCCAGTCGAATCAGTCACTCTCCTCTGAGCCAGTCTAGTCAACCAATGATGTTTAAAAGACGGTATATGGTCTTAATCACAGTCTTAATCTTGATCTTAGTCTTAGTCTTAGTGAGGGACACGATCCAGGACAAGCCCATCAGATGATAAGGCCATCGTGTCGCCGACAGCCAGGATCCCCAGCTGACGCCGACGCCGCCACCATGGGCCATCCTAGTCCAAACTGCTGAGGGTCCGAATGAGGGCCAACCTCACCTCCAGCTCCAACTCCCTTTCAAGGGATTGGGCCCTCCAGATGACTCTTCGGGCCCTCTGCCTCTCATAAGTCCGACCCTCTGCCTCTCCAGCGTTGATGGAAAAGAAACCTCTGTCCCATGAGGAGGTCGCTGCTGCCGCCGCCGCCGCTGCAGCCCGAAAGCTACACCGCGACCGCCGCGGCCAGCGCCCCAGCACAAGGGCCCAAAGAGAACGCTGATACCTGCCACTCATCCCCGGCCTCACCAGCACAGATGGCAAAAGCGCTGGTGGACAAAAGGCTCCAGCGCCGAAGCTCAAAGGCTCTCCAGTAACAGAGAGCGATGACAGAAAAGCTCCCAGTCCCCTGAGGAAGCCGCCGCCGCCGCCGCCGCCGCCGAGAACCCGGAAGTTCGGAGGCCCAGCCGCAGCCGCCGCAGCAGCATCCGCCCCAGCAGGAGCCTGGAGAACGCCAGCCGGCCCGATCGTCCCCAGGCCACTAGCTCGTCCAGCCTTACCCCGTTCGCCGCTCCTGATGTTCCCCCGGCCGGGGCTGGGACCGGAAGGTAAAAAATAGCCATCTCCCGGTCCCAAGCCCCCGAAAAGGCCGCTCCCCCGTTCCTACGAAGATATTTCACTGCGCCATCTTGGACATGCGCAGAAAAAAGATGATAGATAGATAGATAGATAGATAGATAGATAGATAGATAGATAGATAGATAGATAGATAGATGATAGATAGATAGATAGATGATAGATAGATAGATAGATAGATAGATAGATAGATAGATAGATGATAGATAGATAGATAGATAGATAGATAGATAGATAGATAGATAGATAGATAGATAGATAGATAGATAGATAGATGATAGATAGATAGATAGATAGATAGATGATAGATAGATAGATAGATAGATGATAGATAGATAGATAGATAGATAGATAGATAGATAGATAGATAGATAGATGATAGATAGATAGATAGATAGATAGATAGATAGATAGATAGATGATAGATATAGATAGATAGATAGATAGATAGATGATAGATAGATAAATAGATAGATAGATAGATGATAGATAGATAGATAGATGATAGATAGATAGATAGATAGATAGATAGATAGATAATAGATAGATAGATGATAGATAGATGATAGATAGATAGATAAATAGATAGATAGATAGATAGATAGATAGATAGATAGATAGATAGATAGATAGATAGATAGATAGATAGATAGATAGAAAGAAAGAGATTTTAAAAAAAACCTGGCATAAAAAACGACGTGGAGACTAGAACAGTGATGGCGAAAGTTTTTGTCATCACGTGCTGAAAGTGCACGCATGTGCTTGCACCCATAAGGCAATGCGTGCACGACAGCACCCCCCCCTGCACCCCCCATGCATGCGCGCATGACCACCATCACCCCGGCCTCATTTTGGGCCTAGCAGGTTTCCCTATAGCCTCCGGGGATCAAAAACAGGCCACGGGGGTGTGGCAAGCACCCTCCTTCCCCACGGCCCATTTTTGGTCCCAGGAAGCTGCAAGGAGGCCTGCTAGGCCTAAAACGGGCTGTGGGGGGGCACGCTGCACCCCCCCATGCACCCCCCTGACCCCCTGCGCATGCATGCATGACCCCCCACCGCACATGCACCCCAACCCCCCTGCATGCACGGCAGAGACCCAAAAATCAGCTGGCTGGAGGGAGGTACGCACACATGCGGAGCTGAGCTGGATGATGGCTCGCGTGCCCGCAGAGATGGCTCCATGTGCCACCTGTGGCACACGTGCCATAGGTTAGCCATCACGGCTCTAGAAAGAGTGCAGAGAAGAGCAACAAAGATGATTAGGGGACTGGAGGCTAAAACGTATGAAGAACGGTTGCAGGAACTGGGTATGTCTAGTTTAACAAAAAGAAGGACTAGGGGAGATATGATAGCAGTCTTCCAATATCTCAGGGGTTGCCACAAAGAAGAGGGAGTCAAGCTATTCTCCAAAGCACCTGAAGGCAGGACAAGAAGCAATGGGTGGAAACTCATCAAGGAGAGAAGCAACTTAGAACTAAGGAGGAATTTCCTGACAGGGAGAACAATTAATCAATGGAACGACTTCGGATGTTTTGGGCGATCCATTGCTGGAGGTTTTCAAGAAAATATTGGACAGCTATTTGTCTGGAATGATATAAAGTCTCCTAGCTTGAGCATGGGGTTGGACTATAAGACCTCCAAGGTCCCTTCCAACTGTAATTCTGTTAAATTCCCCTTAAGCCACCATTCCTGAGAAGTAGACAGTGCATCTTCCTAATTCATACGATTTGCAGAAAGTGGGGGTATGTATCTATCTTTCTTTCTATCTATCTGTCTATCTATCTATCTATCTATCTATCTATCTATCTATCTATCTATCTATCTATCTATCTATCTATCTATCTATCTATCTATCTATCTATCAGTGGTGGGATTCAAAAATTTTTACTACCAGTTCTGCTGGTGTGGCTTGGTGGGCATGGAAGGGGAAAGATACTGCAAAATCCCCATTTCCTCCCGATCAGCTGGGACTTGGGAGGCAGAGAATAGATGTGGGAAGGGGCCAGTCAGAATTTTTACTACCGGTTCTCCGAACTACTCAAAATTTCCGCTACCGGTTCTCCAGAACTGGTCAGAACCTGCTGAAACCCACCTCTGGTATGTATGTATGTATGTTCTATATCTGACATCTTGCATAGAGGCGACTCTGGGCAGCTTCCAAACATTAAAATCCAATCAAACATTGAAGCAATAAATAATCCTCATCATAGACTCGGAGTCTGATAAAAAGCCCGGTTGGAGACGGGAGGGGCCCGGCTGAGGAGAGGAGGGAGGACGAGTCGCAACATATATATATATGATCCTCTGCATGAATGGATGGCTGGGGCCGTGCAGGCCCATCGCCGAAGTCTTCCAATGCCCCGTAACTACTATCTGTGCGTCAAGATTTGCTCGGGAAGAGCTGGTGGGTGAGACGAAGCGCTAAGTTGCCTGCAGCTGGTGATGACTTTCGCGGTGCGTGTTTCTTTTTCTCAGCAGCCTCCCAAAGCCTCCTTTTGCCCCTCCATGTTCTAAACATGGAGATGTTTTCTTCCCTGGAGATAATAAGTGTGTGTGTGCATTTGTGTGTGTGTGTGTGTGTGTGTGTGTGTGTACACTAGTTCTGCCACATCTAGAAATCTTTGGTTATTGGGCGCCATCAGCCATCAGGTGTTGGCAATCCTTTTAGGGCATTGCAGCCTTGGCAACACACACACACATACACACACACACACACACACACACACACACAGAAGCTGCATGTTTATTAAGGCAAAAGTGCCACTTTTCATCAAACATTCATCAAAGCCCCTCGCTCCCTATTTCGCAGGCCCTGCATGGCCCGGCTGCTCTCTGTCTTACCAAGAAGAGTGTGAAAAAATAAAAACAAAAACTGATTTCTTCAACCCTCAGCGTGGCTTGCTTATCTCTGTTTAGCAGGGAGAGATTTGGGGTGGCTACTGTGTGCCCCATAGATGTGGGGACACTCAAAGGGCTGAGATTGTTCAGCCAAAACTGAGATTCCTGTAAGAGGGTAAGGAAAATATCTGGTTTGGGTTCCTACAGAGGAAAAAGGAAGCACGATTGGGAACAAATATAAGGTCTTCTGGCTTGGGCAGGGGGTTGGACTAGAAGACCTCCAAGGTCCCTTTCAGCCCTGTGATTCTATTCTATTCTATTCTATTCTATTCTATTCTATTCTATTCTATTCTCCTCTCCTCTCCTCTCCTCTCCTCTCCTATTCTATTCTATTCTATTCTATTCTATTCTATTCTATTCTATTCTATTCTCCTCTCCTCCTATTCTATTCTATTCTATTCTATTCTATTCTATTCTCCTCTCCTCCTATTCTATTTTATTATATTCTATTCTATTCCTAATTTCATTCTATTCTATTCTATTCGTCTTGAGTTATACTCAATTCATATTAACTTCATGAACTCATCCATGCGTGGCTCCCTTACAGGTAGTTCTCAATTTGTAAACACAACTGGGGGCCAGAACTTCCATTGCTAAGCACGGTGATTATTAAATGACTTGCATCCAATTTTACAACATTTTTTTGGTTACGGTTGTTACGCAAATCACTGCGGGTTGTTGAGCGAATCATGTGGTGGTCAGAATCCAGCTGGGAAGGTCAGAAACAGGGATCCCATGACCCTGGGATGCCGCAACCCTCGTAAAGATGTGCCAGTTGCAAATCATCCAAATTTTCATCACATGATCATGGAAATGCTTGGATGGCTCTAAGTGCGAGGATTGTCCCTCCACAGTTTTGTTTTTGTTGTTGTTGTTGTAACTTTGAATGGTCCCTAAATGAATGATTGTAAATTGAGGACTATCTGGGGTTGAAAATGTATCTTACACCTGATTTATAAAAACCCTGATCTGTCCTTAACTATGCTTGAGATGCTGACATTCCTGTTTGGTGCCAAACATCGCATTTGTGCAGAAGAAGATGTTTCTGAGATGGATCATAATTCGTGATTCAAATGAATTCTTTGCGGCAAACGGCCTGGTGGCCCCGTTGCTGATCCTCCCCTCTCTCCTTTGACAGCTTGATCCCAAAAACACCGGTTTCGTTGGGGTGGAGACCTTCGCCAGCCTGGTCCACAGCCATGAACTCCCTCTGGACCCTGCGAAACTGGAGATGTTGGTGGCCTTGGCACAAAGCAACGATGAGGGTCAGATCTGCTATCAGGAGCTAGTAGATCTGGTCAGTGGCGTGAGTACCAGCAGCTGTACGGTGGCTGGATCAGAGTCTGTTGAGCATGGACGGCCTACGTTTTCCACTTCTGTAGACCAACATTTCTCAACCTCAGCAGCTGTACGACGCGTGGACTTCAATTCTCAGAGTTCCCCACTGATCTTTGAGCTGCTACGGTTGAGAAATGCTGTTCTAGGTAATTTGCTTTCTTGTGGACATTTCATTACCTGACTACGGATCATCGGTGCCAGAATACTGCTAAATCTCTTTTTCTAGCACTGATGATGTTGCCTAGTTGGGTCATGAAATGTCTGAAACATCAAGTCAAGGTTGGCTAGGAGCTGCTACTTCTGGAGACAATTCTGGAGAAGTAGTATCCATTTTTCTACAATTGGTCAATAACAGGTATTTCAGAACCTGGGAGAGCTCCCACAAGCTATGAGACTCGCTCATTCGCTCCAGAACAGGGGTCTCCAACCTTGTCAACTTTAAGACTTGTGGACTTAATTCCCAGAATTCTGTTCTGGGAGTCCACAAGTCTTAAAGTTGACAAAGTTGGAGACTCTTGCTCCAGAAAACAAGTCACCTTGAAAGAAAACTGGGACAGGTTGACATCTGAAAAAGCAAAGAAGGACCTTATTTATGGACAGTTGCAGAGACAGCTTGTGTAGTGGTTAAGGTATTCACTTAAACTACGGATACCAGGCTTAATAGCAGTACCTGTGAGAGGGATCTTGGAGTCTTAGTGGACAACCAGCTAAATATGAGCCAACAGTGTGCAGTGGCAGCCAAAAAAAGCCAATGTAATCCTAAATTGCATTAACAGACGGATACAGTCAAGATCAAGTGAGGAACTAATACCACTTTACAAAGCCTTAGAAAGACCACACCTGGAATATTGCGTCCAGTTTTGGCCACACACTATAAAAAAGATGTTGAGACTCTAAGAAAAAGTGCAGAGAAGAGCAACCAGGAGGATGAGGGGACTGGAGGCTAAAACATACGAAGAACGGTTGCAGGAGCTGGGCCTGGCTAATCTAGTGAAGGACCAAAGGAGACATGATAGCACCCTCCCAATACTTGAGGGGCTGCCACAGAGAGGAAGATCAACCTGTTTTCCAAAGCACCTGAAGGCCAGACAAGTAACAATGAATGGAAACTGATCAAGGAGAGATTCAATCTAGAAATAAGGAGGAATTTCCTGATGAGTGAGAGCAATCAACCAATGGAACAGAAGCTGCCTTTGGAAGTTGTGGGAGCTTCATCCCTGGAGGCTTTCAAGAAGAGACTCAACTGCCATCTGTCAGAAATGGTGTAGGGTCTCCTGTTTGGGCAGGGGGATTGGATAAATCCACTCCTCTAACTTCAGTATCTGTCGATTAACCGTTTGTAGAATAGTTCCCATGTTATAAAATATTCGTAGTCTTCTTTTCCTTTGATTTTTAGGGTTAACCTATCCATTTCTGCAAATTCCAGAATTTTTTTTTATTATTATATTAACACCTGTAGGGGTTTCTAGATTTTTCCAGCCTTTTACCAATTCCTGATTGAGGGAGGGTCCCAGGCTCCCTATGATAGAGGTCTCCAACCTGGGCAACTTTCAGCCTGGGGGACTTCAACTCCCAGAATTCTCCAGCCAGCTTTGCTGGCTGGGGGATTCTGGGAGTTGAAGTCCACCAGGTTGAAAGTTGCCCAGGTTGGAGACCCCTACTCTATGAAGTCCATGAGCTTAGCAACCCCAACTTAGGCAAACCCTGAGCAGTGGCTGGACTAATTTGCCTTAGCTGATCATCTTCCCCAGATTCATGGACTTGGAGATATCAGTTGAGGAGATATTGTCAGGCAAATGTCTGTGGAGATTCTCAATCATCCAGCTCATGGTTGTTCCAAAGGTGCTTTTTCCAAAAGGCAATGGGCTTTCTCGGGTTTTTTTTCCCCTTGAAAACGTTTCACTTCTCATCCCGGAAGCTTCTTCAGTTCTGAAGTTCTTCAGAAGAAGCTTCTCGGATGAGGAGCAAAATGTCTTCAAGGGGAAACCCTCCCCCCCCCTCAAGAAAGTCCAGTTGCCTTTTTGGAAAAGCACTTTTGAGATATTGTCAGGCGCAAATAACTAGGAGCGTTTCTTGAGTTCAGAAGACAGAAGAGTTTATGATTGCTACCTGTAATACAAGAATCTGGCCAACTAACAATCAAAGCTAAATTGGCGTTAGATAAAAATGGAATTCATGGGAGGCAGGGCTTGGTTTTTCTTGTGGCTGTTGTGACCCAGCACAACTAGACGCAATCAGTTCAAAAACAAACAGACTTTATTAGAACAGCTGAGAATTAACTCATTCTCAACATCGTCCAAACTAAATCAAAGCAAATGCTTCCTAACACAATTCTTCAGTCTTATCACCAACCTTGGTCTAATTAGGCAAACTGCCAAAGGCTTTTCATGGCAAAAGTTCAAAAGAAGAAGACGCTGACAAGAAATAAATGGAGCAAGGCTATCAACATTGTTTTCCAACGAAGAGCCCAAATGCCGTTGCTGGTCTTTTAAGCCTTATGGGAGGGGCCAATCGTCTCTTGGCCCTACTCCTGAGTCATCCTCTTTGCTTGAGCTGCTCTTGCCTTCTGGCAGCTCTTCTCATGCTTGCATTAGGAACAGGCTCCTCCTGTTCCTTTGCTTCACTATTGTCAGCCTCTGGAGGCTCCGGAGTCCGCACATCATTCCCAAATGGCCCTGGCCCCATCTCTGCCTCTGACACAGAGCCCTCATCCGGGCCTTCCCCAGCCTCCAGGACTGGCCCGTGTTCTTCCTCAGCCTCATCGCTGTCTGACTCCGCTGCCAGCTCTGCAGGCTGCTGGCAGACCACAACACTGGCAATGCAATGACTCCAAACGGATGACATGTTTAACCCCACCTTCCAGTTCAGCCTGATATTCTCCTGTACATATCTTGCCAGGGAGATATTTTTGGCTCAAAAGCAGGGTTGGGAATGGGGGTGGTGGTGAAAGGGGTCTCTAGGAGGCAGTTCATGACGAAAGATGCAGTGGTGAATTTCCTGCTGTTGGGGTCACTGTTTCTTTTTGCAGATCAGCAGCAAACGTTCCAGCAGCTTCAAGCGGGCCATCGCCAACGGACAGAGGGCCCTGCCTCAGGATGGCCTCCTGGATGAGACCGGGCTGGGTTTCTACAAACGCTTTGTGCGCTACGTGGCGTACGAGATCCTCCCGTGTGAGATGCACCGACGGTGGTACTTCTACCAGCACCGTGCCTGTCCTCCACCGGTCTTCATGGCTGTGGTCACACTCACCCAGGTGTGCAAAGAAGCCGCTTGCCAAGGGTTGGAGTGCACAGCACACTTGGGGGGAGGGAAAGGAGTTCCTTAAAAGCAGACGGGTCAGTTCTCCCATTCTTTGACTCGTGCATCTTGATTTCTAGGTTAGAAGCAGCTGCACAATCTGATGCTTTGGTCAAGGTGATGAAAGTATGTGTGTGTATGTGTTAGAATTTTTAAATATAGATAGTCTTCAATGTATTATCACAATTGGGACCAGAATTTGCATTGCTAAGCAAGGCAGGAGACATGGCATGAGGGTTCAGCTATTAAGACCTTGAGCTTGTCAACTGGAAAGGTGGTAGCCCGGGGTTCGAGACCAAAACACCACGCGATGGGGTGAGCTCCTATCCTCGCCCCAGCATGCAAATAAATGCGAGTAGACCAATAGGTACCACTTTGCTCAGAAGATAACAACGTTCCGTGCGCCTCAACACGCTGGCCACATGAGCACAGATGCATCTTCAGACAACACTGGCTCCCTTAGCTAAGAAACAGGGATGAGCATCGTCTTCTTCTTGTTGTTAGTTGCGAAGTTGTGTTTGACTCATTGCGACCCCATGGACAACGTTCATCCAGGCCTTCCTATCCTCTACCATCCTCTGGAGTCCATTTAAGCTCACGCCGACTGCTTCAGTGACTCCATCCAGCCCCCTCGTTCTCTGCCGTCCCCTTCTTCTTTTGCCCTCCATCGTTCCCAGTATTAGGCTCTTCTCCAGTGAGTCCTTCCTCCTCATAAGGTGGCCAAAGTATTTGAGTTTCAACTTCAGAATCTGGCCTTCTAAAGAGCAGTCAGGGTTGATCTCCTCTAAGACTGACCAGTTGGATCGCCTTGCAGTCCAAGGGACTCGCAGGAGTCTTCTCCAGCACCAGAGTTCAAAGGCCTCAATTCTTTGGCGCTCAGCCTTCCTTATGATCCAACTTTCACAGCCATCCATTGCAACTGGGAAAACCATAGACTTGACTATACGCACTTTTGTTGGCAGGGTGATGTCTCTGCTTTTTAGTATGCTGTTTAGCTTTGCCATAGCTTTCCTCCCCAGGAGCAAACGTCTTTTAATTTCTTGGCTGCAGTCCCCACCTGCGGTGATCTTGGAGCCCAGGAAAATAAAATCTGTCTCTACCTCCATTTCTTCCCCATTCTACCTGCCAGGAATTGAGAGGGCCGGAGGCCATGATCTTAGTTTTCTTAATGTTGAGTTTCAAGCCAACTTTTGCACTCTCCTCCTTCACCCACATCAAGAGGCTTTTTAGTTCCTCTTCGCTTTCTGCTATCATCTTCTAGACTCGGATATAACCAGACAAGGGAAACAGGACAAGGCAATTGTTAAATGAGCTGCACCCAATTCTGCAACCTTTTTGCCACTGTTAAGTGCAATTGTTAAGTGAATCATGAGGCGCTTCTAGGTTCTCTCACTGACTTTTGCTTGCTGGTTTCCTTCTAGAACTGTCTCTTGGCCAAGAATCCAGAGATTCTGCAGCAAACCAAGATCTTAGACTTCAGCAATGCTAACGAGGCCTTCGGTGCAAATGTGCCTGAAGGACATCAATTTACCGAAAACCATCGCGGTCATTATTGTTTTCTCTCCTTTCTACTAGATCATCGTTTTCCTTTGCTATGGAGCGCGGCTGAACAAGTGGGTGTTACAGACCTACCATCCAGAGTACATGAAAAGCCCTTTGGTCTACCATCCTGGACATCGCGCCCGGGCCTGGAGGTTTCTCACATACATGTTCATGCATGTAGGGTAAGTATCTACAAGATCTTCTCCCGGCTCCTTTCCCGTTTATTAATAAAGCAGGATTGGAGGAAGCTGGTTTGCCAGCCACACCTGGTCCATCGCGCTGGTCTCTTGGGGCTTCGAGACACATCAACCTTGCGTTACAGTTTGTGTTACACCTTGTGTGACTTCATCCCGTTTCTGGGGTGGAATTGGGTCAAAACATCTGCAATCTAAACAGTGACCTGCTTTACTTTTGAAGCTCCACGGGTCTGCAAGTTCAGGTCACTGATGATGTTATCTAGTTTGGGTTATGAAACGACTGCAAGAAAACAAGCAAGCTCAGAGAGCACCAAAGTTCCCATAGACGACATCCTCCTCCTCCTCCTCCTCCTCCTCCTCCTCCCCCTCCTCTCTTCTACTCCACAAAGCTCACTTCCTTCTAGCATTGATGATATTACCTAGTTAGGTAATGAAATGGGTGCCAGAAAACAAGCAAGGTCAGAGAGCACCAAGGATCCCACATTCCTTCTCCTTCTTCTTCTTTTCCTCCTCCTCTTCCACCTCCTCTTCTCCTCCTTTCTCTTCCACTCCACAAAGCCCACTTCCTTCTAGCATTGATGATATTACCTAGTTAGGTAATGAAACATCTGCAAGAAGACCACCAGGCTCAGAGAACATCAAGGACCCCACATTCCTCCTCCTTCTCCCCCCCCTCCCCCTCCTCCTCCTCCTCCTCCTCCTCCTCCTTTCTCTTCCACTCCACAAGCTCACTCCCTTCTAGCATTGATGCTTTTTACCTAGTTAGGTAATAAAACATCTACAAGAAAACAAGCAAGCTCAGAGAACATCAAAGACCCCACATTCCTCCTCCTTCTCCTTCTCCTCCTCCTTTCTCTTCTACTCCACAAAGCTCACTCCCTTCTAGCACTGATGATGTTACCTAGCTTGGGTAACGAAACATCTGCAAAGAAAGCCACCAAGCTCAGAGAACACCAAGGACCCTTCATTTAACCCTGAGTTACAAATATCCTCCTTTATTAGTCCAGATCTTGCCACTTACCACCAGGGGTGCAAAGCAAATGAGCTCGGAACGGGTGTGTGTACAAGCACTCGGATTATTTGCCCATCACTGATGTGGCTCCATGTCCTGGAAACGGAGCTTTTGCTGGTGGTTGTCTAGACTCACGTATAGTAAGAGGAGGACATGAATCTTCTTCAAGACTTGGTGGGCCAAATCCAGCACAATGGTGAAGTTTTAGCCGGCAGTTAATATAGGATTGTCAGGAGGAAGTTTTTGTGTGTGTTATGTTTCACAACTCTTATTTTCTCTGGCCTCGAGTGGGGAATTAGAGGCAATCTTTTTATATGTCATAATGTTAGAGAAGCGGATGTAGATTTTTATAACTTGCTGACGAGTGACATCTGGCCATGTTGAGACCAGCTGTTGAGTTTGTTTCTGGTGTATCTATGATACCCTGCAATGTTTCTCTCTCTCTCTCTCTCTCCACTGTACAAAGCCCTTTATGTACATTTTTTTTACCGTCTCCCAAAATAAAACAGATCTGTTGCTGGAGCTCTTGAAAGCAGCTCACTGGAACGGAATTGAATCCCCAGATTTTACTGCATTTCTGTGGGGGAAAAAAAAAATCAAAGAGAAATTCCTGAGCATGCTAGACAGAATGCTAGTCCTCAACTTACAGCCATAATTACAGCCAACATTTCCATTGCTAAGCGAAAGATTTGCCAAATGAACCTGGTGTTCGGGTTAGGGTTGATGTAACCAAACACCAGGTTCATATTATCACATGTGGTGGAGGTGCCCCAAAGCAAAAAAAAAAAAAAAATGGAAGAAAATGTGCATATGGCTACGATGAAACAACACATAGACCAGTGGTTCTCAACCTTTATAGTGCTGAGACCCCTTTAATACAATTCCCCACGATGTGGCGACCCCTAACCGTAAAATTATTTTCGTTTTGAATTTATCGCGCCTGAAGCCATATTGGCTAGCAATCTGAACTGCTTGCGATTGCCTTGAGGACGAAGGCATTAAAGCGGAGACTCCTCCCCTATTAAGTTTAAGGCGCCTGAAGCCAGATTAGGCTAGCGATTGGGAGTGATTGCAGCTGGCTTGAGAGGGAGACATCAGAGCAAAGAGTTCTCTCTTTTTTAATTGATCGCGCCTGAAGCTGAATTCGGCTAGCGATTTGAAGAGCCTGCAGCTGGCTTGTGGAGTCAACCATTGGAGCACGATTCTTCAACTCGCAAGTATACTTCCCATATTTCTGATGGTCTTAGGCGACCCCTGGCAAATCGTCATTTGACCCCCAATGGGGTCCCGACCCACAGGTTGAGAACCGCTGACATAGACTTAAACCTGTGATATTCTTGCTGGGCATGCTTCAGAAAAGTATAATAAGGGTAATATATATTTTAATTTTACATATTTTAAATGCAGCCAAAGATCCTATACCCAAAATATTGGAAAAAATGAACTAACAAATGAGAATATAATTAAAAAAAATGGAATGTGCAGAAATGGATAGCTTAACACTAAAAATTAAAGAAAAGGAATAGTCTGAATATTTTATGACATGGGAACTTTTTTTACAAATGATTACTTGATAGATACAGAGGTCAGAGGGATGGGTATCTATGAAATATGGATTATATGAGAAAGAAAAATCAATTAGTTAACATTTTGATGCTTATAGAATTGCTGTTAATATGGAAGATAGTACACCTTATAATAATGATTGATACTATCTACTATATGTTGTATGATGATAGGATCATAATGATTATGAGGGTCTTTCAATTTTAACACTTCTGTTGCCTAGAAAACACACTGTTCAATTTAGAATTTGCGATATCAAAACAATAAAAGCAATATTTTTTTAAAAAAAGATTTGCTAAATGAATTTGTCCCATTTTACGTCCTTGCCACCGTTGCTAAGTGAATCACTGCAGTTGTTAAATTAGTAAACGTGGTTGCAAAGCGAATCTGGCATTTCCCATTGACTTTGCTTAAAAGAAGGTCACCAAAGGAGATCATGTGACCCCGGGACTCTGTGACCGTCATAAATACGAGTCAGTTGCCATGACCCTGGGGATGCTGCAACGGTCATAAGTGTGAAAATCGGTCCTAAGTCACTTTTTTTCACTGCCTTTGTAACTTCAAACGGTCACTAAGTGAACTGTTGTAAGGTGAGAACTGCCTGTAGCTCTTTCCCTTTGAGGCGAAAGACAGGTAATCCTCAATTTACAAACATACGTTTAGCAACCATTTGGAACTACGACGGAGCTGGAAAACTGTGACTTACAACTGGTCCTCGCACTTACGACCGTTGCAGCATCCCCATGGTGATTTGATCAAAATTTGAACCCTTGGCCACTGGTATGTAGTTATGACGGTGGCAGTATCCCGGGGTCACATGATCACCATTTGTGACCTTCCCAGCTGTCTTCAAACAAGCAAAAAATAGAATAGAATTTTTATTGGCCAAGTGTGATTGGACACACAAGGAATTTGTCTTGGTGCAGATGCTCTCAGTGTACATAAAGAAAAGATACGTTCATCAAGGTACAACATTTACAACACAATTGATGGTCAATATATCAATATAAATCATAAGGATTGCCAGCAACAAGTTATAGTCATACAGTCATAAGTGGAAAGAGATTGGTGATGGGAACTATGAGAAGATTAATAGTAGTGCAGATTCAGTAAATAGTCTGACAGTGTTGAGGGAATTATTTGTTTAGCAGAGTGATGGCCTTCGGGGAAAAACTGTTCTTGTGTCTAGTTGTTCTGGTGTGCAGTGCTCTATAGCGTCGTTTTGAGGGTAGGAGTTGAAACAGTTTATGTCCAGGATGCGAGGGATCTGCAAATATTTTCACGGCCCTCTTCTTGATTCGTGCAGTATACAGGTCCTCAATGGAAGGCAGGTTGGTAGCAATTATTTTTTCTGCAGTTCTAATTATCCTCTGAAGTCTGTGTTTTTCTTGTTGGGTTGCAGAACCGAACCAGACAGTTATAGAGGTGCAAATGACAGACTCAATAATTCCTCTGTAGAACTGGATCAGCAGCAAGTTAATGAGGGAAGCCAGATTCATTTAACAACCTCACGATTCACTTAACAACGGCATCAATTCGCTTAGGGCCCATGGCAAAAAAGGTCATAAAATCAAGGGCAACTCGCTTAAGAACCTCCTTGCTTTGCAAGCGAAATTCTCAATTCCCAACTGCAGTAAATGAAGAACTTGTCTACAGAACAACTTTCTTAATTAACTCGATAGGCTGAGAATCTCACACTTCTATCTTCCTTTTAATAATAATTTTATTAAATTAATTAAGTGGAAGTGATAAGGACAATTCTGGACTGTGCCGAGATGGATAAATTAACAAAGGAGATAAAAGAAAAGGAAGATACGGAATATTATATAGCATGGAATAAATTGTAGAATTGGATAGAAATTAGAAATGGTAAGTGATGAAAAGGGGGGAAAGGTCACAAAAAAAAAAAAATAGTGCATGAAAGAAAATGAATTGTTTATAATGATAGGTATGATGAAATATATTTATTTTATTTTATTTATTTATTTTTATTTAATCAAATTTATATACCGCCCTATCTCCCGAGGGACTCAGGGCGGTTAACAGCCACGTAAAATATACATAAATACAAGTTAAAACCCCAATTAAAAAACTTATTACATACGGCCGAATATTAAAACCCCTTATTTACAAAAATAAGGGATAATGGGACAAAAAGATAAGTATAATTAAAGAAACCGAGAGGGGGAAAATGTAACTAATAGAGGAATACCGATACGAAGCTGAGGTAAAGAAGGAATATATGTTTTACGTTAGTGTTTGTTATGTCTTCTTGTTTTTTTAAAAAAAATAAAAAGTATTTTAAAAATAATAATAATAATTTTTTAAAAAATCCCGACTAGTTTTAAACGTCTTTCTTTCATTTTTTTTTAAAGGCAGCTAGTAGGGAATGTTGAAAAGAACAGATGTAAAGTTTACAAATTAGGTGGGTGGCAGACCAGAAATATCGTGGGAAGTTTGGCAGACAACAAATCTAACAACCAGGCAAATGGCCAAACGTGGTTATTTCGTATAATTAAGAAAAAGAATTGCGCCTTTCAACCCCCTTATTTTTCTGTAGCTATTTTTGCCCAGGATATGTAGTGTATGAATGAGTGATGGGGTAGCCTAAAGCTGGAGCTCTCGCCTCGCAATCAGGAGGCTGTGAGTTCGATCCTAGGTAGAGGCAGATATTTCTCTCTCTGGGCACAATGAGGATACATCTGCTGGGGAAAAAAAACCTTCTCATTGGCGACAGGAAGGGCATCCGGCCAGTAAACACTCAGTTCCATTCAGTTGCCCAGACTTCATCCCTCAAGGGATTATGGAGTTGTTAAAAGAGCATTATGATGATGATATGTAGTATATGAGTATGTGGAGGGAAAGGATTGATAGACATCAAAAACAGCAGCAAGGATTTTGATCTGAAGAGGCTGTTGGTAAAGGGATTGAAAGGCAGATTTGGGCAGGTTCTTTGGCGGTGATGAGGACTAGGAACTTGGAGTTGTTGTTTTTTAATGTTAAAAGACTTTTTAACATGAAAAGACTTTTAATGTTAAAAGATGTGCCCGATTTGGAATATGTTTTTCCTTTCTATGGAAGCAGGATGGGGGCTCTGGGGAGGCAGGCACCAAACTGCAATCAAATAATTGCAAATGTGAGATTTCCTTTTCCTGAAAGCTAGCAAGCAGTTTAGACCTGGAGGAAATTATTTCATGGGATGGGCAGTTGTCATATAAAGTAGAATTCAATAATTCAAGGGACCGGATGGAAGGCTTAGCGGCAGTCATATCAGAACAGTATGATCCAAAGATGATCTAAAGGTAAAGGTTCCCCTCGCACATATATGCTAGCAGCTAGTTGTTCCCGACTCTAGGGGGCGGTGCTCATCTCCATTTCAAAGCTGAAGAGCCAGTGCTGTCTGAGGACGTCTCCGTGGTCATGTGGCTCAATGCCAAAGGCCCAGGGAACGCTGTTCCCTTCCCACCAAAGGCGGTCCCTATTTTTCTACTTGCATTTTTTACCTGCTTTCAAACTGCTAGGTTGGCAGAAGCTGGGACAAGTAACGGGAGCTCACCCCGTTACGCGGCACCAGGAATTCAAACTGCTGAACTGCCGACCTTTTGATCAACAAGCTCAGCGTCTTAGCCACTGAGCCACCATGTCTCCTTCAAAAGATGATATACAAAGAGGTTAATATTTTGAGTTTCACCCTGTGTTTAAATTTAAGGCCTCCATGGGCAAGGGAGTGGGATGGCTCCCACTCAGGTTAAAGACCTTGAGCTTGTCAGCTGGGAAAGCTGAGAGCCTGGGTTCGAGTCCCGAGCACTGCACGATGGAGTGATCTCCCGTTCTCACCCCAACTCCTGCCCACCTAGCAGTTAGAAAGCATGCAAACGCGAGTAGTTTAATAGGTACCACTCTAGGCAGCTCCACTGACAAAATTCAAAGCGTGTAGGAAAATCGAGATGAAGTTTGGCAGACAACAAATCTAACAACCAGGCAAATGGCCAAACGTGGTTATTTCGTATAATTAAGAAAAAGAATTGCGCCTTTCAACCCCCTTATTTTTCTGTAGCTATTTTTGCCCAGGATATGTAGTGTATGAATGAGTGATGGGGTAGCCTAAAGCTGGAGCTCTCGCCTCGCAATCGGGAGGCTGTGAGTTCGATCCTAGGTAGAGGCAGATATTTCTCTCTCTCGGCACAATGAGGATACATCTGCTGGAAAAAAAACACCTTCTCATTGGCGACAGGAAGGGCATCCGGCCAGTAAACACTCAGTTCCATTCAGTTGCCCAGACTTCATCCCTCAAGGGATTATGGAGTTGTTAAAAGAACATTATGATGATGATATGTAGTATATGAGTATGTGGAGGGAAAGGATTGATAGACATCAAAAACAGCAGCAAGGATTTTGATCTGAAGAGGCTGTTGGTAAAGGGATTGAAAGGCAGATTTGGGCAGGTTCTTTGGGGGTGATAAGGACTAGGAACTTGGAGTTGTTTTTTTTAATGTTAAAAGACTTTTCAACATGAAAAGACTTTTAATGTTAAAAGATGTGTCCAATTTGGAATCTGTTTTTTCTTTCTATGGAAGCAGGATGGGGGCTCTGGGGAGGCAGGCACCAAACTGCAATCAAATAATTGCAAATATGAGATTTTCTTTTCCTGAAAGGTAGCAAGCAGCTTAGACCTGGAGGAAATTATTTCATGGGATGGGCAGTTGTCATTTAAAGTAGAATTCAATAATTCAAGAGACCGGATGGAAGGCTTGGCGGCAGTCAAATTAAAACGGTATGATCCAAAGATGATATAAAGGTAAAGGTTCCCCTCGCACATATATGCTAGCAGCTAGTTGTTCCCGACTCTAGGGGGCAGTGCTCATCTCCATTTCAAAGCTGAAGAGCCAGCGCTGTTCGAAGACGTCTCCGTGGTCTGTGGCTCAATGTTCCACCAAAGGTGGTCCCTATTTTTCTACTTGCATTTTTTACCTGCTTTCAAACTGCTAGGTTGGCAGAAGCTGGGACAAGTAACGGGAGCTCACCCCGTTACGCGGCACTAGGGATTCGAACTGTTGAACTGCCGACCTTTTGATCAACAAGCTCAGCGTCTTAGCCACTGAGCCACCATGTCTCCTTCGAAAGATGTTATACAAAGAGGTTAATATTTTGAGTTTCACCCTGTGTTTAAATTTAAGGCATCATTGACCTCCATGGGCAAGGGAGTGGGATGGCTCCCACTCAGGTTAAAGACCTTGAGCTTGTCAGCTGGGAAAGCTGAGAGCCTGGGTTCGAGTCCCGAGCACTGCACGAAGGAGTGAGCTCCCGTTCTCACCCCAACTCCTGCCCACCTAGCAGTTAGAAAGCATGCAAACGTGAGTAGATTAATAGGTACCACTCTAGGCAGCTCCACTGACAAAGTTCAAAGCGTGTAGGAAAATTGAGATGAAGTTTGGGGCGTTAAGAATTTCAGATGCATCATCTCAAAAGTTCTAGTCCTCATGACAGGTAGCCCAGTTTCTCTAAAGCACAGATGAAGTAGACCTTATGGAGGGTTGAAGCTGTTTCCTCCCTTTCCAGGTTAGAACAGTTGGGGTTCAACGCGCTCCTGCAGCTGATGATCGGGGTGCCCCTGGAGATGGTCCATGGCGTTCTTCGCATCAGCTTTCTCTACCTCGCAGGAGTCCTGGCAGGTGAGTCGAGAACCACAGGTATTTTGGCAGGACACCGATCTCTTTGTCTTCCAGCTCAGCTACCAAATTTGATTCATCTATGTATATATATATATAAAAGCGAAAACCACTCATGCATTAATCACGAAATCTCCAGAACCGTAAATCCTATAAACTT
Source organism: Ahaetulla prasina (assembly GCF_028640845.1). NCBI lineage: Eukaryota > Metazoa > Chordata > Lepidosauria > Squamata > Colubridae > Ahaetulla > Ahaetulla prasina. The sequence goes on from NC_080552.1 coordinate 11,095,311, forward strand.
GAAATTTGCCACGTAGGTTCCTCTTGGCTTCTAGGTGCTCACTAAGAAAGGATTTTTCAGAATGACCATCAGAGCATTAGTATTTCCTATATTATTATTATTAACACGCTCTGATGCTAAGGAGTTCTACTCCCCCTCCCCACCTGAAAAGAAATCTGTTCCAAATGCAAAACACAAGCAGAGGAGAGGAGTTTCACTTTCAGTTTTGCTTTCACAGCAGCAAGCAACTTTACTACAGAACAGTTGAGCTAAGCCACGCCCAGCCTCCTTCCTGTCTCCTTCTTGCTCACACAGCAAATACTGTTTGAGTTTCCAAACATCTCTCAACTCTCTCACACACTGACAGTATGCTAGCCAGATGAATACCGATGGATGCTGTGGGTTGGGACATTCTACTCCCCTCCCCCTATGTTCCAACTGCCAGTTGCATTATATTAACACACTCTGATGCTACGGAGTTACACATTCTACATTAAGTTTCAGGCTGCAAGTGTCAATTTATCAAACCCAAGCATATAGTTTCGTAGTGAAGCACGGGTGTCCAGCAAGTCTGTTATAAGCGGAAGTCAGCCACAGAGGGCCAGCCTTTTGGGGTTCAACCATACATGCCAGGTTCTTTTTGAAAAACATGGATGATTTTTTAAAAAAACATGTAGCACTCAGGAATCACTATCTGATCCTTTAAAACAACAACAACAACAAAAAAACCTCTAAAAAAACTGCTAAAGCAACTTTCCTGAGCCTGATACCTACAAAGCAGGGGTGAAATCCAACAGGTTCTGACAGGTTCTGGAGAACCAGTAGCGGAAATTTTGAGTAGTTCGGAGTTCCGGCAAATGCCACCTCTGGCTGACCCCAGAATGGAATGGGAATGGAGATTTTGCAATATCCTTCCCCTGGGGAGGGAATGGAGATTTTGCAATATCCTTCCCCCAGGAGTGGTGGGAATGGAGATTTTGCAGTATTCTTCCCCTGGAGTGTAGGGGGAATGGAGATTTTTCAATATCCTTCCCCCAGGAGTGGGAAGGGAATGGGAATTTTGCAATATCCTTCCCACCAAGCCACACCCACCAAGCCACACCATGCCCACCAAGCCACGCCCACAGAACCGGTAGTAAAAAAAAATTGAATTTCACCATTGCTACAAAGGTGTTGGGATTGCAGCACCCATAAGCCACGACTACTCAGATCAATGAGAACTGGAAGGTCCCCAGTCTCTGGAGAACTGAAACGGAGAGTGTGGGTGCATTATGGCATTTTTTTTTCATTACAGTTCTTCCCCAACTCTTTGTTTCTCCAAGAATTCCAGGGAGCCTGGATGAAAAAAAAATAATCTGATTTTATTGCTGTTAATTCACGAAAAAAAAAGGGGGGGGGATGAATGGGATTTTCACCAGGTGATGGACAAGCAGGAGCTTTTCAAGTAGGAAAGGAAGGTTTGTAGCTCAGCAACAGCGGGTTATTTTTAATGCAGGAAGCTTTAGTTTAATCCTTGGCAGCGATGGGCTACAAGGCCATTTCCTCCGTTTCTAAGAAATGGAAGGCTTCATCAGGTAGACGAGGATGTGCGTCGAACATCTTCCGCAGATGGGGAGTAGAAGAACGACAGGGTTGGGAGGGACCTTGGAGGTCTTCTAGTCCAACCCCCTGCCCAAGCAGGAGACCCTACAGCATTTTGGACAAGTAGCTGTCCAATCTTTTCATAAAAACCTCCAATGATGGAACACCCACAATAATAGCATAACAGGGTTGGAAGGGAGCAAGGGTAGGCTTCAAAATTTTTAGCAAGAGGTTCCCTGCCTGGTTGCTGGGTGAGTGTTGCCATGGTTGGCGTGGCCTAGTTGGCCGCCTGCAACATGGTGTGTGGGGGGGTGTTTTTGCCCTCCCCAGGCTCTGGAGGCTTTCCTCGAGCCTCCAGGAGGGTGAAAACAGTCTCCCCAGGCTCCGCAGGCCCTCTGGAAGCCGGCTGGAAATGGGCTGTTTCTGGCCTCCCCAAACTTCCGGTAGGCCCATGTTTTGCCCTCCCCAAGCCTCCATGCGCTCCATGCACTTACCTGCATCCAAAACGAGCAGCATGGGGACTCCTGGGAGGGGCGGGGAGGGGAGGGGTGGGTGAGGCCAGCCAGGAGTGGGATTTGGGGGTTCTCCGAACTGCACAGAATCTTAACTAGAGGTTCTCCTGAACTCCTGCGGAACCTCAGGATCCCAGCCCTGGAAGGGAGGTCTTCTAATCCAACCCACTGCCCAAGCAGGAGACCCTACACCATTCTGGATAAATGGCTGTCCAGTTTCTTCTTAAAATCTTCCAGTGATGGAGCACCCACAATAAAGGAATAACAATGTGGGAAGGTCCCTCAGAGGTCTTCTAATCCAACCTTCCTGCTGAAGCAAAGACCCTGACCATTTCAGACACAAAATTCTCTGGTCTCTTCTTGAAAACCTCCAGTGATGGACCAGCGCCACAATGTCCAGAAGCAAGCTATTTCACTGTTTATGTTGTGACCCAGGCCCAAGTAGGTAGTAGTAGATGCAATCAGTTCAGAAGCAAACAGACTTTATTAGAACAACTGAGAATTAAACTCATTCTCAACGTCATCCAAACTAAATCAAAGCAAATTCTTCATAACACAATTCTTCAGTCTTATCACCAACTTTGGTCTAATTAGGCAAATTACCAAAGGCTTTTCTTGGCAAAAGTTCAAAAGCAGAAGACGCCGACAAGAAATAAATGCAGCAAGACAAGGAGCAAGCCTGTCAATGTTGTTTTCCGACAAAGAGCCCAAACGCTGTTGCTGGTCTTTTAAGCCTTATGGGAGGGGGCAATCATCTCTTGGCCCTACTCCCAAGTCGTCCTCTTTGTTTGAGCTGCTCTTGCCTTTTGGCAGCTCTTCTCATGTGTGCATTAGGAACAGGCTCCTCCTGTTCCTCTGCCTCACTACTATGAGTTTCTGGAGGCTCCAGAGTCTGCACATCACTCCCCGATGGCCCTGGCCCCATTTTTGCCTCTAATGCAGAGCCCTCATCCGGGCCTTCCCAGATGCCTCCAGGACTGGCCACTGTTCTTCCTCAGCCTCATCGCTATCCAACTCCCTTGCCAGCTCCGCAGGCTGCTGGCGGATCACAACAGTTTAATTGTTCTCACTGTCAGGAAATTTCTCCTTAGTTCTAGGTTGCTTCTCTCTCTCTAATGATCTTCCACCCATGACTTCTTGTCCTGCCCTCAGGTGGTTTGGGGAATAGAGTAGGCCTCTGCAATGGGGTCTGATTTGGCAGCGTTGAGCCAAATGAAGAGAAGGAAGTTTGACTTAAACAGAAGGTACTTTTCTTCCTCTTTTTCTCTCATCTCCCCGTCTTCCATTTTCTTGCAGGTTCGCTGACCGTCTCCATCACCGACATGAGAGCCCCTCTGGTTGGAGGTTCGGGAGGCGTCTACGCCCTCTGCTCGGCTCACCTGGCCAATGTCGTCATGGTGAGAATTGGGCAAATCGCCGCTGTCCTTTGGAAATAGGCGATGCTGCATTTGCATCGTCTTATTATTTCCTCGCCGATATTTTGAGGGCCAGTCAAAAGAGTGGAGATAAAAAATATCGCCGAGAGAAGGACGGTCCCGTAGCCAAAACTGAAGCGGAGAATTTTGGGGGCCTTCCAAGCCAACTTGTTGGTTATTTTGGCACCAGCATTCCAGGGTCGCAGCCAAGTTAAATCGGGAAAAGTATATACACAACCCCGCAGCGGTGAGAGTTGAGAGCGTGGCAGAGTTATTTTCACAATTCACCGGGCCTGAGTTGGGGGCTTGGGTGTGAGGCGCCTGAAATAGGCCAGTTTGCAGCTGCAGAGGGGAGAGGGTGGGAGGGGAAACTGAGTCACGGAGGCATCCTTTTCTTCTCTCTCCCTCCACAGAATTGGGCTGGGATGCGTTGTCCCTATAAACTCCTCCGTATGGTGCTGGCGTTGGTGTGCAGTAAGTGTGTTTGCCTCCTTCATTTTTTTTCCTCATGCGCTTCCTCCATCTCAGGGGTCTCCAACCTTAGTAATTTTAAGGTTTGTGACTTCAACTCCCAGAGTTCCTCAGCCAGCAAAGCTGGCTGAGGAATTCTGGGAGTTGAAGTCCACAAACCTTAAAGTTACTAAGGTTGGAGACCCCTGCTCCACCTGACAAATTTATCAGCTTGACAGAACATGACAAACCATGGGTTAACCATTGTTTATTACACAAACTACAATCGCTGGGTTTTTACAATCACATATCCTAATTTGTGAACTGCAAGCGTTCATGTGGAGACCGGTGGTCCTCCAGATACAGCTAGTTCTTGCTTAAAGACCGGTTAAAGACAAAGATACGAGAGCCTCCCCCACCCCCCGCAACAGGGTCATTTATAACCTGATTTTGGAGTTCTGACAGCAGCAACCCACCCTCTGAAGTCACAGGACTGCATTTGGGGCAGTTGGCAACTGTCTCGCATTTACGGCCTGCAGTCAGAGAGTCACAGTTTTTGACATGTTTTGCAGGTTTCTACATTTACTTCTGGTTTCCAGCAAAAAATGCCATTGGATAAATATATTCAGTCAGTCGGTCAGTTAATCACTTGGTCAGTCAATCAGTCAGTCAATCACTCAGTCAGTCAGTCAGTCAGTCAGTCAATCACTCAGTTAGTCTGTCAGTCAATCACTTAGTCAGTCACTCAGTCAGTTCGTCAGTCTGTCACTCACTAACTCAATAATTAGTCAGTCTGTCAGTCAGTCAGTCAATCATTTAATCAGTCAGTCAATCACTTAGTCATTAATTACTCAGTCAGTTTGTCAGTCTCTCATTCACTCATTAGTCAGTCATTAGTCAGTCATTAGTCAGTCACTCAGACAGTCATTAGTCAGTCAATCACTTTGTCAGTCAGTCAGTCAGTCAGTCAGTCAGTCATTAGTCAGTAAGTCAGTCAATCAATCACTTAATCTATCAGTCAGACTCACTCAGTCATTAGTAAGTCTGTCAATCACTTAGTCAGTCATTAATCAGTCAGTCACAGTCAATTTATTTGCCACCCATCTCACTGAGGGGTTTAATAAAATAACATTTGTCTAATGGCCCGCATAAAAGAAGTTGTAAAATCAGCTGTGGTCACCTGGTAACCAGCTTAACAATTGCAATGACTTAACAACCGTAATTCCAGGCTTAATGATGGTCATAAGTCGAGGACTGCCTGCGCTGTTAAAAGACCTCTCTTAGCATCAAGGTCCTTTGTACAGTTTATACCATTTAGCTCTGCTGAGGCAGCAGAGATTTATCCTTTCTTGTGTAAATTCGACAACAATAGCAACAATGACAGCAACATGGTGTTAGCAAGATGGGGGAACCAGAGATTCCGTTTCCATCAATGCTTCTTTCTGATCAAAGCCCTGCCTCCTTTTTTACATACCTATCATCCACGACTGTTTTGAACCCCATGGATACCCCTGCCTCCCTGGTTACCTTCTTGTTTATTCCTTCCTTCCTTTCTTTTTTCCTTCCTTCCTTCCTTCCTTTGCTTCCTAACACGAAAGGCAACCGAGGCGGAGGTTTTGTAGTGACAGATGCCCTGAGGACTAGAAACTTGACCTTCCACCCACGTTGTCATGTCCCCCTCCCCCTCCGACGACTGGGTCTAGGAAGTCCGTATCAAGCGTGGCAACGAAGCCTCTGCAGCTTTGCCAAATTCTTTCGAGGTTTCTCAGGGCAGGCAGGAGTCCAAGTTGTGACTTCAGCAAACTAGATGAGACTTTGCTTGACTCAAGGTTGGAATGCCAAAAGCAGGTCCTTTATATAGCAGGTCTCCGGGCATGGGGCTGGAGGCATGACAGGCCGTTCATCTTCATTATCAGACTCGGAGTCTGATAACAGGCCCGGGAGGAGACGGGAGGGGCCCGGCTGAGGAGGACGAGGCACAACACACATTCTCTCTTTCTCTCTCTCTCTCTCTTTCTCTCCCTCCCCCCTTCCGCTTTCCTGCAGTGAGTTCCGAAGTGGGCCGGGCCGTCTGGCTGCGTTTCTCCCCGCCGTTGCCCTCCGCCGGCCCCCAGCCCAGTTTCATGGCCCACTTGGCCGGGGCCATTGTGGGCATCAGCATGGGGCTGACCATTCTTCGCAGCTACGAGGAAAACCTGCAGGATCAGTGCGGGTGGTGGGTAGTGCTCCTCTCCTACGCCACCTTCCTGGTTTTCGCCGTCTTCTGGAACATCTTCGCCTACGACCTTCTGGGCACGCAGATCCCGCTGCCCCCGTAGCCCTCGGCCCGGCCCTGGTTCTCTTGGCATCTGGCTGACCCCTGCAGGGCCTAAAACCTTGCAGGGTTTCAAAATCGGGTGGGGGGGAAAAAGGGGCTGGGCTGACAGACCACCCTCGAGAGGGGTGAATCCAGAGCGCGCCATGCCATGCCACGCCTCACCTGGCAGGGCACAGCGCCGATCCCATCGGATGCTGGAAAAGCAAAGCCAGGCTAGAGGCCGGCGGAGGCCGGAAGGCTGGGAGTTGGGTCGGTGAGCGCAGCGGTGGGTGGTGGGTGGGTGGGAATGGCGCCCTCCATGCCCCTAACCCCGCCTGCAGAACGGGTGCTTTTCTCCCCGAGAAGAAACAAACAAACAAACAAACAAATCTTTCGGCGTGTGCACTGGGTGACTCTTTTCAAGACATGAGGATCTCTAGGGTTTGGAGGGGGAGGAGGGAGGTTACTGCCCCTACAATCAACTTGGCCATTTGAGGGAAGGGGGCTTTCCCAGCCAAGCCCAGGCTGCGTCCAGCCTTGGTGACCCACTTCGGTTGCAAGGCTGTAGGGGATGCCCTCAGCTGATTCCCTAGGGTGGTTGTTGGACTGAATTGTTTCCTTTGCCTTCTTCCTCTTCCTCCTCCTCCTTCCCTTTCGGATCCTACAATCCTCCTTGTCTCCCTTCTCTTCCTCCTCCTTTTTCTTCTCCTTGTCTTCCCTCTCCTGTCCTTTTCCTACTCATCTCTCTCCTTCTCCTTGTCTCCCTTCTCCTTCTCCTATCTTCTTCCTCCTTCTCCTCCTCCTTTTTCTTCTCCTTCTTCTCCTTCTTCTTCTTCTTGTCTCCCTTCTCCTTTTCCTGTCCTCTTCCTCCTTTTCCTCCTTCGCCTCCTTCTCCTCCTTCTTTTATTTTTCCTTGTTTCTCTTCTTCTGTCCTCTTCTTCCTCATCTCACTCCTTCTCATGGTCTCTCTTCTTTTCCTCCTCCTTCTCCTTCTTCTCCTCTTTGTCTCTCTTCTTCTGTCCTCTTTCTCTCTCCTCCTCTTCCTCCTTTTTCTTCTCCTTGTCTCCCTCCTCCTGTCCTCTTCCTCCTCATCTCTCTCCTTCTCGTCCTTCTTCTTCTCCTTGTCTCTCTTCTTCTGTCCTTTTCCTATTCATCTCTCTCCTTCTCCTTGTCTCCCTTCTCCTTTTCCTGTCCTCTTCCTCCTTCTCCTCCTCCTCCTCCTCCTTTTCTTCTCCTTGTCTCCCTCCTGCTGCCTCTTCCTCCTCATCTCTCTCCTTCTCCTTGTCTCCTTCTCCTTTTCCTGTCCTCTTCCTCCTTCTCCTCCTCCTTTTCTTCTCTTGTCTCCCTCCTCCTGTCCTCTTCCTCCTCATCTCTCCTTCTTCTCGTCCTTTTCTTCTCCTTGTCTCTCTTCTTCTGTCCTTTTCCTATTCATCTCTCTCCTTCTCCTTGTCTCCTTCTCCTTTTCCTGTCCTCTTCCTCCTTCTCCTCCTCCTTTTCTTCTCCTTGTCTCCCTCCTGCTGCCTCTTCCTCCTCATCTCTCTCCTTCTCCTTGTCTCCTTCTCCTTTTCCTGTCCTCTTCCTCCTTCTCCTTCTCCTTTTCTTCTCTTTGTCTCCTCCTGCTGCCTCTTCCTCCTCATCTCTCCTTCTCCTTGTCTCCCTTCTCCTTTTCCTGTCCTCTTCCTCCTTCTCCTCCTCCTTTTCTTCTCCTTGTCTCCCTCCTCCTGTCCTCTTCCTCCTCATCTCTCTCCTTCTTCTCGTCCTTTTCTTCTCCTTGTCTCTCTTCTTCTGTCCTTTTCCTATTCATCTCTCCTTCTCCTTGTCTCCTTCTCCTTTTCCTGTCCTCTTCCTCCTTCTCCTCCTCCTTTTTCTTCTCCTTGTCTCCCTCCTGCTGTCGTCTTCCTCCTCATCTCTCTCCTTCTCCTTGTCTCCCTTCTCCTTTTCCTGTCCTCTTCCTCCTTCTCCTCCTCCTTTTTCTTCTCTTTGTCTCCCTCCTGCTGTCCTCTTCCTCCTCATCTCTCTCCTTCTCCTTTTCTGCCTTCTCCTTTTCCTGTCCTCTTCCTCCTTCTCCCTTCCCTTCCCTTCTTGATAAAAGTCTCAGCTTGGGCTCTAGGGAGAGCTGAGGGGAACCCCTGTCTTCAACCCTAACTCAGAAATCACGGGTCAACGCATGGTATCCGATATTTCCGAACTTGTTCCATAGCCCGATTTAGCACGAGGACACTTCCGGTATTGGCTCATGGTCTCCACAGTTCTAGCTCTAAAGTGGCTTGTCCGATGGGCGTCTCATCCATCGAAAGGCCTCTGGTTCCGGTACTTGCCGCACCCAATCTCATCATGTCCTTGTCCCCCCCACCCTCCTGCAAATCTCACCACAGAGGCCATCGGCAAACCACCTGTACGATCCTGACGGAATAGCGACCGAGCCATTATTCCCATGCAGGCTAAGAGTTTGGCTTGCGTCGCCTGCTTTTACAATCAGGGATTGTGTCTCATCAGGGATAGCCAATTTCTAGATTTTTTTCCCTCCCCCCGGGGTGGGGGGTGGGATGGATGTTGTGTGTATAGATGGGGCGGGCGATATTCTCCAAGCAGTTGGAAAGGAGCGCGTCTAAAGTGTTATTTATTTATCTATCTATCTATCTATTTATTTATTCTCCCGTATGAATTCTCCCCTTATTGACAATCTGGCTTTGAAAAAGAAAAAGAAAAAAAAAACGAAAGCACAAGCACTTTGTTGGCGGTGGATGGAGAGGCTCAAGTGGCTAAGACGCTGAGCTGGTTGATCCGAAACGTCGTTCGGTGGTTCGAATCCCTAGTACAGGTTTCCTGCGTGAGCAGGGGGTTGGACTAGATGACCTCCAAGGTCCCTTCCAACTCTGTTACTGTTATAGAGCTTGTTCTGTCTCCTTCCCCACTTCAGACCCACCAGCTGGCCTTCAGCCGGCGGAATCATGGCTCTTATCAGTCCTGGCAGAGAAATCGCAGCTGCCTGCCAAAGTTCAAACAAATGACTCACGTAGCAAGACTTTCAGCTCTTTTTGAAACGGTTCAGCTAAACTTTTGCTTCCCGTAGGAGTGAGAGCAGTCCCAAAGCTCCTTATATATCCTGTGGGGTGGGGCTCCTGCCCCACCCTTCCTTTTGATGACGCCGCCTCTCTAATCTTCTGAAGCGCGGGTCAAACCAAGCTTGATTATTATTATCAGCTGGGTCTGAAGGCGTAGCCTGGGGAAGGGAGGAATCAGGGGATGACGGCCTCATTACGTCCTCCGACTGGTCTGGTTCTGGCTCCTGGAGCCGAGCCACAGGAATCGGTGCTCCCGAGGTAAGCCTTACCGGCCCTTCCCCCTCACTTTCGGAGTGACTTTCGGGCATGGGGCCAGGTTCGGGAGCTGGAGTCACAACAGAGCTAAGGAGTTTGGCTTGAACCAAAAGGTCAGCCTCCTTCAAGCCCTCCCAATCATTCCAATCGCCTGATTTTTGGAGCGTAACAGGGTTAAGGCCGCGTTCTCTCTCTCTCTCTCTCTCTCCCCCAGTGGCCACTTTCTCCTTGACGTTCAGGATGGCCTTCTGATCTCTAGGGGAGGCTTGTAGCAATGCTGCGGGCAAGGTCAGGTCAATTAATCCTGCAGCAATATCAGCAGCACTTGTAACTTCCTCACTGAATGGAAACGCTGGTTTTTCAGCCGTGATGTGCAGGGTTTGTCCGTGGAGGGAGGACGCAGGGCCTGGAAACTGCTAAAAAAAAAAAAACATCTCCAAGCCAGCCAATTAAACACTGTGGCCCAACTCACCTTTGAAACGATTCACGGAGTGTTTTAATTCACACTCTGGTTTCAAACCCAGCTTGGGTACTTCTGCCCCCTCCAGGGCAGTGCGAAAACCAGGAGTAAGAAAAGAGGCCGGTGGCTGGCAGATTTTTTCTCTGCGTCCTCCACCCTCTTTGCTCTTTCTTCTCACAGCTGGCTCGGTCTGATGGAGAAGGAGACACTGGCGAGCGGTTGGTGGAAGAAATGGAGGGGAAGGGAAGGGCCCGGGGTGTGTGTGTATGTGGAAAGGGAGAAGTTGTTAAAAAAGCAATGCACTAATCCAGATTAAAAATGTGACTGGGGGCTGGTGGAGAGGAAGATGTATGTACAAATAAATATTTTGCACACCATCTGCCTGTTTGTTTTCTTGTCACTCCTAAATTTCCGAAGCTGGCTAAACGGATGGGTTACTCATAGTTAAAAGGCAGCAGATGGTTCCGAAACCCTTTTCTTCTTCCAAAAAAAAAAGGGGTGGGTAGAATGGGGAAAATATATAAACGGCTTCGCTTCCGAAGCATCCTGAGCCGATGGTGGTTGGTTAATTCAGGTGGCTGCTGAATTTGATTTTTGCTGAATTCATCCCGTTTTTCTGCCTTTGCAGAATACCCTAGATCAGTGTCTCTTGATCTTGGCAACGTTAAGACACCTCCCAGAATTCCCCAGCCAACTTTAAGATGGGTAGACTTCAACTCCCAGAATTCCCCAGCCAGCTTTAAGATAGGTGGACTTCAACTCCCAGAATTCCCCCATCAGCTTTAAGATGGGTGGACTTCAACTCCCAGAATTCCCCCATCAGCTTTAAGATAGATGGACTTCAACTCCCAGAATTCCCCCATCAGCTTTAAGATAGGTGGATTTCAACTCCCAGAATTCCCCCATCAGCTTTAAGATAGGTGGATTTCAACTCCCAGAATTCCCCCATCAGCTTTAAGATGGGTGGACTTCAACTCCCAGAATTCCCCCATCAGCTTTAAGATGGGTGGACTTCGACTCCTAGAATTCTCTAGCCAGCTTTAAGATGGGTGGACTTCAACTCACAGAATTCCCCAATCGGCTTTAAGATGGGTGGACTTCAACTCACAGAATTCCCCAGCCAACTTTAAGATGGGTGGACTTCAACTCACAGAATTCCCCAATCAGCTTTAAGATGGGTGGACTTCAACTCACAGAATTCCCCAATCGGCTTTAAGATGGGTGGACTTCAACTCACAGAATTCCCCAATTGGCTTTAAGATGGGTGGACTTCAACTCACAGAATTCCCCAATCAGCTTTAAGATGGGTGGAATTTAACTCCCAGAATTCCCCGGCCAACTTTAAGATGGGTGGACTTCAACTCACAGAATTCCCCAAGCGGCTTTAAGATGGGTGGACTTCAACTCACAGAATTCCCCAGCCAACTTTAAGATGGGTGGATTTCAACTCACATAATTCCCCAATCGGCTTTAAGATGAGTGGCCTTCAATTCCCAGAATTCTCCAGCCAACTTTAAGATGGTCGGACTTCAGCTCCCATAATGCTGGGGAATTCTGGGAGTTGGTCCACACATCGTCAAGTTGTCAAGCTGGAGAAACATCCTCTTGACCATAACTTCGTCAAACTGGCATCAGTCACCATCAATGGTGCAGCCAGAGGAGGGTTGAAATGCCTACCTAGTTAAAACTGCAAAACCTCTTCCAAACTGGGATTGAAAAGTAGGAGAAAGATTGATATTATTAGAAGACATTCCAATGGGTATTGGAATACCCTAACAGGAACCTGCATGCTTCAGATTACAAAGGCATCTGATAAGCAAAAATCACTGCTTTGTACCAGTATGGTTGCGTTGATTGTGTGGGAGGACAGCCATGCATGTTCGTGCATATTCACACACCCTGCCTGCCCCTCAACATGCACAGTCTCAAATTATAGTTTAGTTTTGTGTTATTGTAGGCGGTTGTAGGGGGGTAGTAAGACAATACGGATTTTGAGAGATTCTTGGTGACTGGTAGAAATTACACAAGGCTGGACTTCACTCAACGCCCACAAAATATCTTATCAGTAGAGGCCAATGTGTTTGGATCCAGCAGTTTGTGCCACATTAACGGTGATGAGACTTTAATGGGAAACAATGGGAAAAAACAGCCCATATTCAACTGCCCTATTAAGAAGGATGAAGCCAAATTAGCATTATTTCATCCTATGTACAGAACTATGAAAAGACACTACCAAAACTACAAGCCAGGGGTGAAATCCAGCAAGTTCTGACAGATTCTGGAGAACCGGTAGCGGAATTTTTGAGTAATTCAGAGAACTGGCAAATACCACCTCAGGCTGGGCCCAGAGTGGGGTGGGAATGAGGATTTTGCAGTATCCTTCCCCCTGGGGTGGGGAGGGAATGAGGATTTTGCAGTATCCTTCCCCTGGAGTGGGGTGGGAATGGAGACTTTGCAGTATCCTTCCCCTGCTGCGCCCACCAAGCCATACCCACAGAACTGGTAGCAAAAAAAATTGAATTTCACCACTGCTACAAGACTTTCATCATATAATGTTTTTAATCACTCGGGCAAGCCAAGAAAGAAAAGAAAAAGAAAAGAGGACAGGAAAGGAAAGGAAAGGAAAGGAAAGGAGGGGAGGGGAGGGGACAGGAGAGGAGAGGAGAGGAGAGGAAAGGAAAGGAGAGGAAAGGAAAGGAGAGAGGAGAAAAAAGGAAAGGAGAGAAGAGAAGAAGAAAGAAAGAAAAGCGAAAAGGAAAGGAAGAGAAAAAAGGAGAAAAGGAAAATAGAAGGGAAGAGAGAAGAGAAAATACATAGAAAGGAGGGAGGGAAGAAGGAATGATACAAAGAAGGGAGGAAAGGGAGAGAGAGAAAGGAAGCAAGGAAGAGGAAAGAAGGGAAGACTCTCCTGTTTGAGCAGTTGGTTGGACTAGAAGACCTCAAAAATCCCTTCCAACTCTGTTACTATTGCTGAGAGCTAGTTTCTCAAAATATCCCAGCCTGTATTTCAACCATCTATCTTCCCATCAAAACCACACATTTCCTTTCCGTCTCTTGCTGGCTTCCCGCTGTTTCCTCATCACTCAAAGGTGGCCAATATGTTTATTTTCAGCTGCTACTCCCTCCTTTCCCTCCCTCTCCTTTAGAAAATTAGTCAACGATTCTGTTTTTATGAAGGGCTTAAAATATAGCCGAATGGTTTGCAAGTCTTTTTTTTAATTATTATTATTCTTTTTTTTTTTCCCTTCAAATTGCAGCTGGGCAGAAATGCAACCGACATATTTTTAACTTCTGAAGCTGGTTGGTTTTTTTTTAATCACATAAAAAATAAGAAGAGACAGAAGGTGGCCTTGAAAAGGCAGATCCTGATAGCCTTCGCTTCCTGAACGCCCTTATTTCTTCTTCTTAGAACTTTTCTCCGCCACCGTCATCCAAGAGAGGATTTCACGTACTTTATGAGCCTCTCTTGAGATGTTCTGTGAGGGGAGGGAGGGGGGCAATCTTGCAGAAACGGCAGTGGATAATTTTGGAAGCTGGAGAGCACTTCATGTTTGATGTATTCTGTTTCCAGATACTTTTAAGAGGTGTCAATTAGACATATCTGACGTAGCTTGAAACTCAAACTAAATGCAGGTAAAGGTAAAGGTAAAGGTTCCCCTCACACATATGTGCTAGTCGTTCCTGACTCTAGGGGGCGATGCTCATCTCTGTTTCTAAGCCGAAGAGCCAGCACTGTCCAAAGACGTCTCCGTGGTCATGTGACCGGCATGACTCAACGCCAAAGGCGCACAGAACGCTGTTCCCTTCCCACCAAAGGTGGTCCCTATTTTTCTACTTGCATTTTTTTTACGTGCTTTCTCCCTCTTTTAAGATTTAAGGGATGTTTTTCCCACTTCTGCTTTGATAATGTTTGGTAGATATTCGCCTCAAGGCCTCTTCCTTTTCTCTCCAAGGACATTTCTGAACCAAAACACATCCCAAACTGCATCTCCAAGAACAGACTAATCTCGGCAGCCTGAAGATAAGTGGACTTCAACCCCCAGAATTCTCCAGACAGCATGATGTCTTGCCTTTAAGGTCAAGGTTCCCCTCGCACATATGTGCTAGTCGTTCCTGACTCTAGGGGGCGGTGCTCATCTCTGTTTCTAAGCCAAGGAGCCAGCACTGTCTGAAGATGTCTCCTTGATCATGTGGCCGGCATGACTAAACACCGAAGACGCGCAGAGCACTGTTACCTTCCCACCAAAGGTGGTCCCTGTACTTGTATTTTTATGTGCTTTCGAACTGCTAGGTTGGCAGAAGCTGGGACAAGTAACGGGAGCTCACTCCGTTACGCGGCACTAGGGGCTCGAACTGCTGAACTGCCGACCTTTGAATGCATGTAGCCAACACATCAAAGCTCTTTCGGTGTTAATGAAGCCTAATTCAATCAGAACTTTATCTTGGTAGAACCACAATAAACTCTGCTCTGCACATTCAAGGTAACTACTCAAGGTAGCTCAGGATGACACCTTAGTTTAGCTTTCATTCCCTATGAAATATAGGATGATTTAAGAGCCGTGGTGGCACAGTGGTTAGAGTGCAGTCCTGCAGGTTACCTCTGCCTGCAATTTGGCAGTTTGAATGTCACCAGGCTCAAGGTGGACTCAGCCTTCCATCCTTCCGAGGTGGGTAAAATGAGGACCCAGATTGTTGGGGGCAATAGGCTGACTCTGTAAACCGCTTAGAGAGGGCTGTAAAGCACCGTGAAGCAGTATATAAGTGCTATTTTCTTTCCTTCCTTCCTTCCTTCCTTCCTTCCTTCCTTCCTTCCTTCCTTCCTTCCTTCCTTCCTTGAGTCAGGCAAACCTTCCTTGGTCAGGATCAAACTCCTGGCAGTGGGCAGAATCAGCCTGCAATACTGCAGGCTGATTCTGCCCACTGCCAGGAGTTCGATCCCGACCAACTCAAACGTGATTCAGCCTTCCATCCTTCCGAGGTGGGTAAAATGAGGACCCAGATTGTTGGGGGCAAGAGGCTGATTCTGTAAACCACTTAGAGAGGGCTGTAAAACACTATGAAGCGGTATATAAGTGCTATTTTCTTTCCTTCCTTCCTTCCTTCCTTCCTTCCTTCCTTCCTTCCTTCCTTCCTTCCTTCCTTCCTTCCTTCCTTCCTTGAGTCAGGCAAACCTTCCTTGGTCGGGATCAAACTCCTGGCAGTGGGCAGAATCAGCCTGCAATATTGCAGGCTAATTCTGCCAACTGCCAAGAGTTCGATCCCGACCAACTCAAACGTGATTCAGCCTTCCATCCTTCCGAGGTGGGTAAAATGAGGACCCAGATTTTTTAGGGCAATAAACAATCTGTAAACCGCTTAGAGAGGGCTGTAAAGCACCGTGAAGCGGTATATAAATCTAAGTGCTATTGCTATTTACACCCACAGTTGTGTCCAAAATTTCCACGGCTGAGCAAGGCATGGAACCAACCGTTGAGTTGGTATGACCAGTTTAGAGAATATAGCCAGGGGTGACATGAGTGACAGCAGTGTTCCAGTATCTGAAAGGCTGCCACAAAGAAGAGGGGCTCAATTTATTTTCCAACGCACCAGAAGGCAAGATGTATTGTATTGGATGGAAAGTAATCAAGGAGAGAAGCAACCTGGAATTAAGGAGAAACTTCCTAACAGTGAGAACAATTAACCAGTGGAACAGCTTGCCACCTGAAGTTGTAAGTGCTCCATCACTGGAGGTTTTCAAGAAGAGATTGGACAGCCATTTGTCTCAAATGGGCCTCCTGCTTGAGCTGGGGGTTGGATTAGAAGACCTTCAAAGTCCCTTCCAGCTCTATTCTGATCGATTTCACGGCTTTTCTCCCCACAGGTGTAAAGTTAGTAACACGGTTGTTGAGCGAATTGGGCTTCCCCATTGACTTTGCATGTCAGAAGGTGAACATCGCATGACCCTGGGACACTGCAACCGTCATAAATAGATGCCAGTTGCCAAGCGACTGAATTTTGATCACACGGGAATGGTGCAATGGTCATACGTGCGAAAGACGGTCATAAGTCATTTTTTTTCCAGTACTGTTGTGACCTTGGTCACTAAACGAATGGTTGTAAGTAGGGGTGGGCTTCAGATCCTTTAGCAACAGGTTTGTCGTGTCCCACTCCTCCTCTGACGGCCGGGTCGGGGAAGTCCGTATCAAGCATGGCTGCAAAACCTCTGCAGCTTTGCCAAAGTTCTGTCAGAGTTCTCAGGGCAGGCAGGAGACCAGGATGTGGCTTCAGCAATCCAAATTAGACTTTGCCTGACTCAGAGAATGCCAGAAAGCAGATCCTTTATATAGGCCATGGGGTGTGGCTCCATGACTCAGCACTTATCCAGGCCTGCCCCTCCCTTCCTTTTGCTGACGTTGCCTCTCCACTCTCCGGAAGCGTGGGTCCCTCCAGCCTCCAGCTGTCGGCAATTCCAGCTCGTGACTGGCTTCACATTCCCCAGGCTCACATGCTGTGGGGGAGGGGCCCAGCTGCTCCGTTTGTCCGGGCATGGTGCCAGGACTGGGGGCTGGAGGCATGTCAGGCCATTCGTCTGAACTATCAGTGTCTGGCAGGAGATGAGAGGGGCCCAGCTGTGGAGGGGGGGCCGAGCGAGGCACAACAAGGTTCACTGCCCCATTGCTGGGTGGGCATGGCCATGGTGGGCATGGCCTAGTTGGCTGCCTGCACCTCAGTGTGGGGAGGGGAGATTTTTGCCCTCTCCAGGCTCCGGAGGGCAAAAACTGCTTCCCCCGGGGTCCAGAGGCCGGAAACACGCCTGTTTCCGGATTTCCGGAACCTCTTGTAGGCCTGCCTCCTTCCTTTGCTGACGTTGCCTCTCCACTCTCCGGGCGTGGGTCCCTCCAGCCTCCAGCTGTCGGCAATTCCAGCTCGTGACTGGCTTCACATTCCCCAGGCTCACATGCTGTGGAGGGCCCAGCTGCTCCGTTTGTCCGGGCATGGTGCCAGGACTGGGGCTGGAGGCATGTCAGGCCATCTGTCTGAACTATCAGTGTCTGGCAGGAGATGAGAGGGCCCAGCTGCTCCGTTTGTCCGGGCATGGTGCCAGGACTGGGGCTGGAGGCATGTCAGGCCATCTGTCTGAACTATCAGTGTCTGGCAGGAGATGAGAGGGCCCAGCTGCTCCGTTTGTCGGGGCATGGTGCGAGGACTGGGGGCTGGAGGCATGTCAGGCCATTCGTCTGAACTATCAGTGTCTGGCAGGAGATGAGAGGGGCCCAGCTGTGGAGGGGGGGCCGAGCGAGGCACAACAAGGTTCACTGCCCCATTGCTGGGTGGGCATGGCCATGGTGGGCATGGCCATGGTGGGCGTGGCCTAGTTGGCTGCCTGCACCTCAGTGTGGGAGGAGATTTTGCCTCTCCACTCTCCGGGCGTGGGTCCCTCCAGCCTCCAGCTGTCGGCAATTCCAGCTCGTGACTGGCTTCACATTCCCCAGGCTCACATGCTGTGGGGGAGGGGCCCAGCTGCTCCGTTTGTCTGGGCATGGTGCCAGGACTCTCATCTGTACTATCAGTGTCTGGCAGGAGATGAGAGGGGCCCAGCTGTGGAGGGGGGGGCGAGCGCGGCACAACAAGGTTCACTGCCCCATTGCTGGGTGGGCATGGCCATGGTGGGCATGGCCATGGTGGGCATGGCCATGGTGGGCATGGCCATGGTGGGCATGGCCATGGTGGGCGTGGCCTGGTTGGCTGCCTGCACCTCAGTGTGGGAGGAGATTTTGCCTCTCCACTCTCCGGGCGTGGGTCCCTCCAGCCTCCAGCTGTCGGCAATTCCAGCTCGTGACTGGCTTCACATTCCCCAGGCTCACATGCTGTGGAGGGCCCAGCTGCTCCGTTTGTCCGGGCATGGTGCCAGGACTGGGGCTGGAGGCATGTCAGGCCATCTGTCTGAACTATCAGTGTCTGGCAGGAGATGAGAGGGCCCAGCTGCTCCGTTTGTCCGGGCATGGTGCCAGGACTGGGGCTGGAGGCATGTCAGGCCATCTGTCTGAACTATCAGTGTCTGGCAGGAGATGAGAGGGCCCAGCTGCTCCGTTTGTCCGGGCATGGTGCCAGGACTGGGGCTGGAGGCATGTCAGGCCATCTGTCTGAACTATCAGTGTCTGGCAGGAGATGAGAGGGCCCAGCTGTGGAGGGGGCCGAGCGAGGCACAACAAGGTTCACTGCCCCATTGCTGGGTGGGCATGGCCATGGTGGGCATGGCCATGGTGGGCATGGCCATGGTGGGCGTGGCCTAGTTGGCTGCCTGCACCTCAGTGTGGGAGGAGATTTTGCCTCTCCACTCTCCGGGCGTGGGTCCCTCCAGCCTCCAGCTGTCGGCAATTCCAGCTCGTGACTGGCTTCACATTCCCCAGGCTCACATGCTGTGGAGGGCCCAGCTGCTCCGTTTGTCCGGGCATGGTGCCAGGACTGGGGCTGGAGGCATGTCAGGCCATCTGTCTGAACTATCAGTGTCTGGCAGGAGATGAGAGGGCCCAGCTGCTCCGTTTGTCCGGGCATGGTGCCAGGACTGGGGCTGGAGGCATGTCAGGCCATCTGTCTGAACTATCAGTGTCTGGCAGGAGATGAGAGGGCCCAGCTGCTCCGTTTGTCCGGGCATGGTGCCAGGACTGGGGCTGGAGGCATGTCAGGCCATCTGTCTGAACTATCAGTGTCTGGCAGGAGATGAGAGGGCCCAGCTGCTCCGTTTGTCCGGGCATGGTGCCAGGACTGGGGCTGGAGGCATGTCAGGCCATCTGTCTGAACTATCAGTGTCTGGCAGGAGATGAGAGGGCCCAGCTGCTCCGTTTGTCTGGGCATGGTGCCAGGACTCTCATCTGTACTATCAGTGTCTGGCAGGAGATGAGAGGGGCCCAGCTGTGGAGGGGGGGCCGAGCGAGGCACAACAAGGTTCACTGCCCCATTGCTGGGTGGGCATGGCCATGGTGGGCATGGCCATGGTGGGCATGGCCATGGTGGGCATGGCCATGGTGGGCATGGCCATGGTGGGCATGGCCATGGTGGGCATGGCCATGGTGGGCATGGCCATGGTGGGCATGGCCATGGTGGGCGTGGCCTGGTTGGCTGCCTGCACCTCAGTGTGGGAGGAGATTTTGCCCTCCCAGGCCCTCCACGTGGTCCCTGCACTTACCTAGAATGATGAACGGGCTGCAGGGAGACTCTTGGGAGGGGCGGGGCTGGCCAGCCAGGAGTGGGTGTCAATACTGACCACTTGCGTCATCCTGAGAGATGACTTAGCTGCTTTAAAGAGGTGCAGGAAGGACAGCGTCCAGGCCCCTGTGCCTGCTGAGAACCGACAGCGTTGGTCTTGTTAATGCAATTAACGAATCCACGAAATAGTCACTTTTATTCAGCTTATTAAAGTGATTACTCTATGGGAAAGAAGGTAATTGGTTCTAGCTTGATGGAAATAGATGGCTCCACAGTGGGCGATCTCATGGAGCGGTGCGATGGCCTAGAGGTGGAGCTCTCGCCTCACAATCAGGAGGCTGTGAGTTCAAACCTAGGTAGAGGCAGATATTTCTCTCTCTGGGCACACTGAGAATTTATTTATTTATTTTTATTTTGTCACACAGTATATATAAGCATAAGCATGAAATAATTATACTATATATAAGCATAAGTATGTCATAACTATATTAACTGGATACAATCAAAGGGGACATTGGGACAGGAACGGTAGGCACGCTTGTACTCTTTTGCACGTTACAGACTTCTTAGAAATGGGGTGAGGTCAATAGTAGGCAGTTTTTGGTTGAAGCTTTTGGGATTTTGGGAAGAGACCACAGAGTCAGGTAGTTTATTCCAAGCAGTAACTCTGTTACTGAAGTCATATTTTCTGCAATCAAGATTGGAGCGGTTGACATTAAGCTTAAATCTGTTGTGTGCACGTGTATCGTCTATCGTGTATTCTCTATACATATATGTGTATATATATATATATGTATATGTGTGTGTGTGTGTGTGTGTGTGTGTGTGTGTGTGTGTGTGTATATATATATATATATGTAGGTCTTTGGTTAGAAAAACAAATATATATATATATATATGTATATATGTATATATGTATACATATGTATATGTATATATGTATATATATATATATATATGTATATATACATATATATAGGTCTTTGGTTGTTCGGGTTTTCTCCCGTGTAAAATTGGAAGTGTCTTGGCGGCGTTTGACGAAGTCTCATTCGTCATCTTCAGGCTTCAAGAAAACAAATACATATGTATATATGTATACATATATCGTGTATCCTCCCTCCACTCCCTTCCCCATAATCTTCTGTAGGAAGTTAGCACCTCTCCTGGTGTTGGAAAAAATATCCATCTGGGTTCAGTTCCAAGTGGGGACAAAGACACTGGAAACATGGAGGCTGCTTGGAAAGATGGTTTAATGGTGGTCACGATCACATGGCTTGAGTTCCTGAACAGAAAAGGGCTGAGATCCTGTGTGCTCCCTGGCTTTATGCTTTTTCTGAGCTTTGAACTTTCTGGGGCACAGGAAGAGTATCCTGATTGGTTGTCAAACTCCCAGGTGGTCTAGGGGTCTTAGCTAACGTTGTAGGTTGTCTCTCAAGCTTGCTTGAGCCTTGCCAGGTGGTGAGTTTCTGTTGCTAGATGAGTCCTATTGTGTTGCAAATGATGGTCCATTGACAAAGGTGGGGGGATTGAGTGAGCTTGGCTGAAGCCTTAATTGCCCATTGACAAAGGTGGGGAGAATGAGTTTCTACCTTTGACCCATTGACAAAGGTGGGGGGAGTCAGGAAGCTGCTTTGTCTTTAAAACATGTTTCTCCATTTCTCATCCAGGGAAATATATTCTGCCTTTTAAATATTTTCTAAAATATTTCATTCTTCTAGGAGGGGGGGGTGCTAAATTCCTACCCTAGGAAAAATGAGATATTTTGGGAAATATTAAAAGGGCAGAATATTTCCCCTAAAAGGGAGCCAGAAACAGCCCCTCCACCCACCTTTGTCAATGGGCCATTAAGGCCTGGGCCAGCCTATTCTACATAACAAAGATCTACCTCCTTCAGGCAGAGCCATAGTAGGAATTGCCCAAAGCCCTTTCATTGCATCTGTCAGGGTTTTGTTGTGGTCCGCCAGCAGCCTGCAGAGCAGGCAACGAGTCAGTGCATCTCACACGGGAGGATCTCGTACGCCACGTAGCGCACAAAGCGTTTGTAGAAGCCCAGCCCGGTCTCATCCAGGAGGCCATTCTGAGGCAGGGCCCTCTGTCCGTTGGCGATCGCCCGCTTGAAGCTGCTGGAACGTTTGCTGCTGATCTGCAAAAAGAAACAGTGACCCCAACAGCAGGAAAATCACCACTGCATCTTTCGTCATGAACTGCCTCCTAGAGACCCCTTTCACCACCACCCCCATTCCCAACCCTGCTTTTGAGCCAAAAATATCTCCCTGGCAGGATATGTACAGGAGAATATCAGGCTGAGCTGGAAGGTGGGGTTAAACATGTCATCCGTTTGGAGTCATTGCATTGCCAGTGTTGTGGTCCGCCAGCAGCCTGCAGAGCTGGCAGCAGAGTCAGACAGCAATGAAGCTGAGGAAGAACATGGGCCAGTCCTAGAGGCTGGGGAAGGCCTGGATGAGGGCTCTGTGTCAGAGGCAGAGATGGGGCGACAGCCATTGGGGAATGATATGCAGACTCGGAGCCTCCAGAGGCAGACAATAGTGAGGCAGAGGAACAGGAGGAGCCTGTTCCTAATGCACACATGAGAAGAGCTGCCAGAAGGCAAGAGCAGCTCAAGCAAAGAGGACGACTCGGGAGTAGGGCCAAGAGATGATTGACCCTTCCCAAAAGAC
Source organism: Ahaetulla prasina (assembly GCF_028640845.1). Taxonomy (NCBI): domain Eukaryota; kingdom Metazoa; phylum Chordata; class Lepidosauria; order Squamata; family Colubridae; genus Ahaetulla; species Ahaetulla prasina. Next base: position 11,117,188 of record NC_080552.1, read on the forward strand.
CAGCAATGGCGTTTGGACTCTTTGTCGGAAAACAATGTTGATAGCCTTGCTCCTTGTCTTGCTGCATTTATTTCTTGTCAACGTCTTTTGCTTTTGAACTTTTGCCAAGAAAAGCCTTTGGCGGTTTGCCTAATTAGACCAAGGTTGGTGATAAGACTGAAGAATTGTTTTATGAAGCATTTGCTTTGATTTAGTTTGGACAGCACTGAGAATGAGTTTAATTCTCAGTTGTTCTAATAAAGTCTGTTGGTTTTTTTTTGAACTGAGTGCATCTACTACTACCTACTTGGGCCTGGGTCACAACAGGTTAAGTTACACCCCCAAGGAAAGAATACTCAAGAGGCTTGAGTTTCCTCAAAGTTCCTTTTTATTGAAGATGGTACGTCTGGGAAAACTTGAATCTGAAAGTTTCCAATTTTGCAGGGTCACTAAACAAATACATCCTCGTAAGTTGAGGATGCTGGCTGGGGAATTCTGGGAATTAAAGTCCACGTATCTTCAAGTTGCCAAGATGGCTATGTACACCTGACAAGTCCCCCCAAAAAAGGATGAATCTAGCCACCTGGTGCCCTCTGGTGGTCAATGTTAGCGATTTTGTTGTTGTTTTTAAATTTTCCACTGCAGCAGGGCTTCATTTTATCCAGTGTTCCAAAATCTTGCTTCTATCTTTTTTGGCTGCACCAACAAACAAACAAACAAACTCTAGAAATTATTTCAGCTCTAAAGTATCACTAATGAGAGTAAAACCAATTTAGAAGGGCCAAGTTAAAATCGGATGTAAATATATGACGATAATGCAGAGGATTTGGGTTACAAATATGGTTACAAATTCTAAATTACCTGCATCCAGAACATGATGTCTGTTTACTACTTAGTTGTGGGTGCCTAAATAATTTACTGAAATATAAACATCCCACTTTTGTTAAGCCCTTCACGGTGCTGTAAATAACATTAAGATTTTATTTTCCCTGAAGGACTCCTAGGTAAAAATGTAACAGAATGCCTACAGTTTTGGGAACACGGGGCACAGACTTAGAAAAGATGTGGGAGGAAGTTGGGAAAACAGGACAAAGCATTCACGATAGGAGAATAAATGTGCCATAATTGCAGGAAGACAAAAACTAGGCCAACACCTCTTCTGCAAGGGGAAAAAAAATAATAATCACGATACGGATGAATTTCACCCAGCCGGTTTTCCCTGTACCAAGGTATGCTCCTTCTGCATCTTTTTTATAAAATTTGCTTTTTATAAAAATTTGCTGTTTGTAAGATAAGGTGTGGCGGTGATAATGTGGGAATGACCTGGGAAATAGAAGGAAGAACCACACAGCCAGGGGAACGGTTGGACATTAGAGGCAGCCGAGCCCACAGATAGAATGTCAAAGAATCTTAGAAGGCACCCTCCCTAGTTTCTTAGGCCTGTGATGGCGAACCTATGACACGCGTGCCACAGGTGGCACATGGAGCCATATTGGTGGGCATACGAGCTCAGCTCTGGCAAGCATGCGCGCACCGGCTAGCTGATTTTCGGGCCTTCTGGGCCCACCGGGAAGGCCCGTTTTTCACTCTCCGCAGGCTCCAGAGCCTTTCTAGGAGACTGGGGAGGGCAAAAATGGCCTTTCCCACTATCCCTGGAGGCCGGAAACAGCCCGTTTCCCAACTAGGGGGAGGGAAAAACGGGCCTATTGGACGCACCGTGCCATCGTGTGCCAAAAGCGGAGGGAGCGCATGCAAGGGGAGGGCGGTGGGTATAGAATTATGGGTTTGGGCACGCACACGTGTGACCCACCCCCCCGCGCTTCCCCCACTTCTGGCACGCGATGGCAAAAAGGTTAGCTATCCCTGTCTTAGGCTGTAAAGGTGAGTAGGGAAAGAGGGACTTTCAGATTTGCAAAGGCACCAGAGGTGGACTTCACATAATTTAACAACCAGTTCGCCCAGCACCGAAAATGTGACTGTGCGCCTTCCACGCATGTGCTTTGTTTGCGCACATGCGCATGCGCGCAGCTTAGAAAACGTGGCTAAATAGGACGGCATAGCGCCGGGGTGGATGGACGGACCCACAGGTTGTTACTACCAGTTCACCAAAACCGGCTGAATCCCACCTCTGAATAGCCCTTAGACTTATATACCGCTTCACAGTGCTTTCCAGCCCTCTCTAAGCACTTTGCAGTGTCAGCCTATTTGCCCCCAACAATCTGGGTCCTCATTTTACCCACCTCGGAAGGATGGAAGGCTGAGTCAACCTTGAGCAGGTCAGGATCGAACTGCTGGCAGTGGGCAGAGTTTGCCTGCAATACTGCACTCTAACCACAGTGCCAGCAGAGCTAACCTTACAATAAAGTTAGGGCTAGTACTTTTGGATGTGCTTCTTGCCCTGGCCAACCTCACAAGACTGACATAAATCTTGCAAGTCTAAAAGTACATTTCTCCTCTTCAGATGTCTTTTATTCGTTTATTCCGTTGGCTGCAGCTCTTCAAGTCTATTCGCACAATACTCTTCCCCCCACGAAAGGGGAAGTTTCTGCTTTTAGTGTACATCCTGTGTTTTTACTTATAATGGCCGCTAGAAGGCAGCACACCATCAGTTTCGTTCTGTATTACAGTGTTTCTCAACCTCAGCAACTTGAAGGTGTGTGGACTTCAACTCCCAGAATGCCCCAGCTAGCATGAAGAAACTTTTAATTGTAGAAATTTAGTTGTACAAATATTGTTATTATTAAAGCAGCGCAGCACAGCACAGCACAGCACAGCACAGCATAGTATAGTATAGTATAGTTTAGTATATAATTTTTTATTGGCCAAGTGTGATTGGACACACAAGGAATTTGTCTTCGGTGCATACGCTCTCAGTGTACATAAAAGAAAAGATACGTTCATCAAGGTACAACACTTACAACACTTAATGATAGTCATAGGGTACAAATTTAACACTTAATGATACAACACTTAAGGATAGTCATAGGGTACAAATAAGCAATCAGGAAACAATCAATATCAGTATAAATCGTAAGGATACAAGCAACAAAGTTACAGTCATAAGTGGAAGGAGTACAGTACAGTATAGTATAGTACAGTATTAATAATATAATATAATATAATATAATATAATATAATATAATATAATATAATATAATATAATATAATATAATATAATATAATATAATATAATATAATATAATATAATATAATATATACTGTACTATTAATATACTATGGTTTCCTGCCTGAACAGGGGGTTGGTCTAGAAGACCTCCAAGGTCCCTTTCAACTCTGTTATTCTGTAATAATATACAAATATAATATAATAAATAAATAAATAATCTTCTTCTCCTGCTTCTATTATCCCTTCTATTCAAATTAACTACTAAGACTGTATGATTATTCTTCTTCTCATCCTTACTAGTACCTATCTCTTCCCACTTACAGCTATATCCATATTGCTTGTATCTTTACAACTTATATTGTTTTTATTGTTTCCTAGTATGATTTGATTGCTTATTAGTATCCTAATAACTATCACTAAGTGCTGTGTCTTATGATTCTTCATGAATGTATTTTTTTTCTTTTTATGTACACTGAGAGTGTATGCATCAAAGACAAATTCCTTGTGTGTCCAATCACACCTGGCCAATAAAGAATTCTCTTCTCTTCTCTTCCATTCCATTCCATTCCATTCCATTCCTAAATCATATTCTATTTCTTTTCTATTGTATTCTGTCCATTCCATGTATTCTATTCTATTCCTAATTCATATTCTATTTGTTTTCTTTTTCTATTTCTATTATTTCTATTTCTATTTCTATCCTGTCCTAACTTATCCATTCCATATATTCTGTTCTGTTCTGTTCTGTTCTGTTCTGTTCTGTTCTGCTCTGCTCTGCTCTACTCTACTCTACTCTACTCTACTCTACTCTACTCTACTCTATTCTAATAAAAACAGAAGTTAGAAATATAAAGTCCAACTTTCGCTTCCATAGAATGTCATAGGGAAGCATCGTGGCTTTGCACGATTCTGATCTTTGTAGGTGTAAGACATATCACGGCATCTGAACAACTTGAGCAAAGCTTTCCTAGATTAAATCAGCCGGATAGGAAAGTAGCCAGGATTGAAGAAGTGTTGAAATTGGTTTATCTTTAGACAGGGGCTCCCTCTAGCGAGAGCGAAGCATCATGTCATTCAGAGCACTGTTTCTCAAACCTTGGCGACCTGAAGATGCGTGGACTTCGACTCCCAGAATTCCTCAGGCTGGCTAGAGAATTCTGGGAGTTGAAGTCCAGCCATCTGCAAGCAGACAAAGTTGAGAAACAAGTGTCTTGAGACGATTCGTGTCAAGGGCGGGGGTGGGTGGGAAGGAAATCACATAGTTCCCTCTTTGCTGCCACACTTTTGGAACTGAATTTTGATTACAGGTATTCCTGAACTTAGAACCATAGCGACTTTTTGAAGTTACAACGGCATTGAAAAAAGTGACTTTAAGTTATAACTGTTTTTTCACACTTTGGACCACTGCAGCATCCCCATGGTCACATGATCAAAATTAGGGCACTTGACGTATTTATGACGGTTGCAATGTCCCATAGTGGGACATTAGCTTGGCACCAGGTTATCTGAGGGACTATCTCTTGGTCCATGGTCTGTCAGCAGCCTCCAGAGCTGGCAACGTATTCGAACAGTGATGAGGATGAGGTGTGGCCAGGGCCATTGGAAAGTGAGGTGCGGACTCCAGAGCCTCCAGAGACTGATAGTAGTGAGGCAGAGGAACAGGAGGAGCCTGTTGTGACCCAGGTTCCTGGACCCGGACTCCTGGACTCGGATGATTCAGAAAGTGAGGGAGAAGACCTGGCAAGCCCTGCTTCTCTTGAGCCCTTTCCCTCCCTGGCACCCACTCAAAGGGAGGAGGAGGGGCCGGCAAGGCCTGATTCCCTGGAGCCTTCTTCTGATTTGGCAATGCCCCAAGAACAGTTTTGGAGTGATGCAAGACTGCGCAGGCGTGACCGGCGCTCGCAGCAGAAGCAGAGTTGGGATAAAGCCAAGTCATAATTGTCATGCAGTGACATCTGCAGAGACTATAAATAGGAGGCGGGACTTCCTGGTTTTTTGTCTTGGACAAAGCAATGAATTTGCGCGGGCAAACTGTATCAATGGAGGGAAGAATATATTTGTGAGTAATTCTGGCCTTATCTGTAATTTCCTTGTTATCTCCAGAAACTTGGCAGGCCCATGGGTAGACGTGGCCAGGACATTTATATATATGTAAATAAATCAGAAAAGGAGGCCTCTGACTGACTCTTTGCTGGGAGTATTGGGGGAAGGGAAACAGAACAGAGCCTGTTCCTAATACATGCATGAGAAGAACTGCCAGAAGGCAAGAGCATCTCAAGCAGAGAGGACAACTCGGGAGTAGGACCAAGAGATGATTGGCCTCTCCCATAAGGCTTAAAACAGACCAGCACCGGTGTTTCAGATTTGCCGGAAAACAACGCTGTAGCTGTGTCCTCTGCTTTGTGTATGTCTTTGTTTTTGTGGCTTCTGAATGTTTGTCAGGAAGGGCCTTTGGCAGTTTGCCTAAATTGGACTGAGGTTTATGAGATAACTGAGGAATTTGTGTTGGGAGGCATTTGTTTTTCTTTTGAGTTGAACAACGCTGAGAATGAAGTAATTCCCAGCTGTTCTAATAAAGTTTGTTTTTCCACGGACTAAGTTTACTACTACCTACCTGGGCCTGGGTCACAACAGTTGGTCACATCTACCTAACTCATCAGAGTGGGGAGGCAGGAAATGCGGCAGGTCCCATCCCCGAGGGAGATACAACTGGTGGGGCCCAGAAGAAGGGCCTTCTCCATGGTGGCTCCCTGTCTCTGGAACATCATTCCCCCAGAGATTAGAATGGACCCCACTCTAGCACTCTTCCGAAAGGCGCTGAAGACCTGGTTCTGCCAGTGGGCCTGAAGAACCCAGAATGGGATGGAGCCGGGGTGAATGCTCCCAAATCAGACCGGATCGCTCAATCCGGTAGCAATCATGGCTGGTAGTTTGGCGATCCAGTAGCGATCCACCCACCCGGGTGTCATTACTTCCTGGTTTTAACCAGGAAGTAATGTGTTTTTTACCTTTTGCACATGTGCAGGTCTGCGTGAGCGAAGCAAGCGCAAGCGTGCGGTGTGCGCACTTCCAAACCAGTAAGGAAGGTAAGTAGATTTCACCCCTGGATGGAGCCCATTAAATGGCTCGTGTGATCGGCTGTCGCCGTGGCGGGGGGTGGGAGGTGATTTTGTTATATTGTACAATATTAATTTGATTCTTTTTGTTAGTTTGTATTGTTTTAAATGAGGTTTTATATTCTGTAAGCTGCCTTGAGTCGCCATGGGCGAATAGATGGCAATATAAATTCAATAAATAAATAAATAGTCCAGCGATCACTTTTTGCAACCTTCTGACAAGCAAAGTCAATGAGGAAAGTCAGATTCACTTACTAACCACAACTGCAAGGATTCAGAGTTGTAAAATGGACAAATCTCACTTAACAACAGTCTTGCTTGGCAATTATGGACTCAGTTGTGGTTGTTAAGTCAAGGGCCTCTGTGGCTCAGACTGGTAAAACAGTCTGTTATAAACAGCAGCTGCTTTCAATTACTGCAGGTTCAAGCCCCACCAGGTCCAAGGTTGACTCAGCCTTCCATCCTTTATAAGGTAGGTAAAATGAGGACCCAGATTGTTGGGGGCAATAAGTTGACTTTGTATATAATATACAAATGGATGAAGACTATTGCTTGACATAGTGTAAGCCGCCCTGAGTCTTTGGAGAAGGGCGGGATATAAATGCAAATTAAAAAAAAAGGACTACCTACTACCTAAAGCAGTAGCCAAAATTGTGGAAAAAGTATATTTTCTAAAACTAGCTAATAACACCACTTTTTGGGGGGAATAGTAGCATAAAATTATATATCAATGGAAAGATAATTTAATCAAGAATGTAATGCAATAACTTTTAGGAAGGATTTGCTATTAGAATAGCAGTTAGGGTATAAAGAAGAAAAGTGAAACACAGAAAAAAATGAGATCTACAAAAATGATCCCCATGTCAGTTAATACTTAGTTGGGGAACCTTTAGCATGAATTACGGCCTTACAACGTCTTCCCATGGAGTGAAGCAAATCTTTTAATTCTGCAGCTGTTCTAATGTGAAACCAAGATTGGATGATGGCTTCTATTAACTGGGTTTTATTGCTGGGTCGCTTCTGACTAACAAGTTTCTTTAGTCGGCTCCATAGATGTTCAATTGGCTGAAGGTCTGGGCTATTCCCAGGCCATTCCAGCAGTGGAATAGGATTATCTTGCAACTCAAAAAAAAAAAAAAAGTGATATCATTAGCCATCAAACCTCAAAAATACACTTTTCCCAAAAGGTTTCCACAATTTTGGCCACTACTATATATTTGAAAGAGAGGACTGGGGAATTTGGTAAAGGCAAAGGACGGATTCACCTTGCGTGTAACAGATAAAATTGGTAATCCTTAAGGTTGTCATTTCTGATAATCCCTATTGGACTTTTGCAGTTTAATAGCGAGAGATGAGGATTTAGAGATGCGTTTATGGAAACCGGAGGAAAACGTGGATTAAAGAGATACTGGGTTTTCTTTTAAGAGACTGTGGCAAGTTCTTAATGTTGATTATACTGGCTGAGGTTGGAAGCAGATATTTCTTTTTTTCTATTTTTAATATTTGTTCTTTCTTTTTCGTCTTTCCTGCACCTTTTGGCGCAGCTTTTTAATTTTGTCATTGTGTCAAGTTCTACTCATATCATTTAATCCCTTTTATTGAAAAAAATAAGGGAGGAAAACTCAGCCAAGTCCTGAATTGTATAAAAAATTATTTCCGCATGTGCAGTATATATTAGCCTGTCAGTTCCGTTAAATCTTTTAGCTTCTAATATCAACCAATTGAACTCTAGATCTCTAGTTCCCCTCCCCATGCCCCATCAAGTCAGGGAGGGTGGGATCCATTACTACGGAGGTAGAGGGGGATGAGGCAAGGAAGGGAAGGTTGCTTGTAACAGAATGATCCATTTCAATATTATTAAAACAGGACCATTTGGACAGATCCAGTGGTGGGATTCAGTCGGTTCGGGCAAACAAGTTGTTAAATTACTGGCTGGCCCCGCCTCTTCCAGGAGTCCCCACACACCTATTTTTGCTCCCAGGCAAATGCCGGGAGGCCTATTAGCCCCAAAACAACATGGGGGGGTGCGGCGCAGCCCCCCGCACCCTGTTTTTGTTCCCAGGCAAATGCCGGGAGGCCTACTAGACCCAAAATGACATGGGGGGGGTGCGGTGCAGCCCCCCGTACCCTGTTTTTGCTCCCACGAGTCTGCAGAGAGGCCTACTAGGCCCAAAACGGAGCGCAGGGGGGTGCGGCGCGGTCCCCACGCACCCTGTTTTTGCTCCCAGGAGGCTGCAGGGAAGCATACTAGCCCAAATAGGGGTGCAGGGGGAGCGGTACCCCCCACCCCGTAGACTGTTTTTGCTCCCAGGGGATTACAGGAAGCTGTGTGCAGCCAGTCATTAGGGCAGAGAACCGGTTGTTTAAATTATTTGAATCCCATCACTGGACAGATCCCTGCCGATCCTTTGAAAGACGACCAAACAGGGTTTCTAACCCTCTTGGTGTCAACACAAAACCGCATTCTGTTTGTGAGAAAAGTGTGCTGGGCGGAGTGTTGTGGGCTGGCGTGGTTGGTCCCAAAGTGAGCTGAACCGTCCCTTGGGTGTGTTTGCTCAGCTCTGCCATTCACGTGCCGAGGAGCAGGTGTTTATCCCACAATCGCAGGCGGTGGGAAGCCTTCATCTGGTTCGTTGCTTCTTCCTGGGTCGGTTTCCTCGCTCACCACCATCTCCCTGGTCTTCCTCTCGGGTCACAATCGGTAAGGAAGGCAAACGCAGCTTTTGAGCCAAAGCCCAGGTCCAGAGGCATTTTTCCACCAGGTGAGCCGTCCAGGTTTCCGTGGTGTTACCTAGCAAAACACAGAATAACAGATTTGGAAAGGATCTTGGAGAACTTGTTCAGAATCAGCTGAATTTTGCGGTAACGAAAGGCTCGTATTCTCCAACTGCATCTATTTCTGCATCGGAAAAATCCGTGGAATGGGCAAAAAAAATGTCCGTTAACAAGTGTCTCACTTAACAACCGGAATTTTGGGCTCGATCGTGGTTGTACGTCCAGGACGACCTGTTACAATCTAAGCAATAAACTCCACAGATAAATATATTTTCTCTGCTTCCTGTCTCTTTCAATAGATTCTCTTGAAAGGAAATGAGAGTTTATCAGATCGAGAGTGGTCCGTCAAGAAAAGATTTTCAAGAGAAGATTGGACAGCTACTTGTCCTGAATTTATTTATTTAAATTAAGAAAATTTATATGGCCGCCCAACTTGCTCTTAGTGACTTCATGAATGGTATAAGGCCGTGATGGCGAACCTATGGCACGCATGCCACAGGTGGCACGCGTAGCCATATCAGTAGGCACGCGAGCTCAACTCCATAACACGCCGGCCAGCTGATTTTTGGGCCTTCTGGGACCACCAGAAGTTGGGAAACAGGCTGTTTCCTGCCTCCAGAGTGCCTCAGCGGGTGGTGGGGAAGGCCCGTTTTTCTCTCTGACTAGGCTCCAGAGCCTCCCTTGGAGTCTGGGGAGGGCAAAAACGGCCTTTCCCACTTCATCAGAGGCAAAAAACGGCCCATTTTCCAACTTCTGGTGGGACTGGAAGGCCCATTTTTTGCTGTCCCCAGCCTTCAGGGCCTCTCTAGGAGTCTGGGGAGGGCAAAAATGGCCTTCTCCACCCCCTCAGAGGTCCTCTGGAAGACGAAAAAAGCCCGTTTGCCAACTTCCGGTCCCATCGGGCTGTTTTTGGCCTCTGGAGGACCCCCGGAGGGGTGGGGAAGGCCGTTTTCGCCCTCCCCAGACTCCTAGAAAGGCTCTGGAGCCAGGTGAAAGAGAAAAACGGGCCTACCGGGCCTCCGTGTGACAGAAGCGGAGGGAGCAGGGGGGGTCATGCGCGCATGCGTGGGGGCAGAGCGCCTAGAATTATGGGTGTCGGCACCCACATGCGCAACTCCCCTGCCCCCACACCCTGGCACACGATGGCAAAAAGGTTAGTCATCACTGGTATAAGGGCTTGGGTTGGGGGTTGGACTAGAAGGCCTCCGAGGTCCCTTCCAGACTTACAATTCTGGAGTGGAGGACTTTGCGAAAACTTTGTCTTACCTTTGTTCAGTTTCTGCACGCAGTTCTGAATCTTATCCATATAAAGAAGGTAATGTTTCAGGGTGTATTGGAGGGGACCCAGGCCTGGGAGGGTCTCCATCACTTCATCCGCCATGAATGCAGCAATTTCGGGTGCTCCGGCAGCGAGAATGGCTAAAACAGAAGCGAAAACACGGGGCTATGGAAGAAATAACTGGGGTGGGGGGGAGTGACAGGATGCAAAGTCTTCCTGCCCAGGAGGAGGCAAGCTCATCCCTGCCCGATATTTCTTGTTGTGCCTCGCCCGCCCTCCTCTCCTCAGCCGGGCCCCTCCCATCTCCTGCTATCTGAGCCAGAGACTGATAGTGAAGAAGAATGGCCTGGCATGCCTCCAGTCCCCAGCCCTGGCACCATGCCCGGACAGACTGAGCAAACAAACCTCCCTCCTACAGCGTGTGAGCACGAAGCCAGCCATGAGCTAGAATTGCCGGCAGCTGAGGACGAACAGACACAGTGGACGGATCCCCGCTTCCGGAGAATGGAGAGGCGATGTCAGCAAAAGGAAGGGAGGGGCAGGCCTGGATAAGTGCGGAGTCATGGAGCCACACCCCATGGCCTATATAAAGGATCTGCTTTTTGGCATTCCTTGAGTCAGGCAAAGTCTCATCTGGTTGCTGAAGTCACACCTTGGATTCCTGCCTGCCCTGAGAACTCTCAGGAATTTGGCAAAGCTGCAGAGGCTTCGTGGCCACGCTGGATACAGACTTCCCAGACCCGGCCATCAGAGGAGGAGTGGGACACGACATTTCTATTTTTTTTACTGATTTAGTTTATATATACCATATCAGACAAGCGGTTGTCCAATCTCTTTTTAAAAACTTCCAGTGTTGGCGCACCCACAACTTCTGGAGGCAAGTGGTTCCACTAGTTAATTGTAAGCTGCCATTAATTTGTAACCTGCCGTTCTTGTACCTGAAGCCGTGGCTGGCCCCACGCCCTTCAGTTCATTCAAGTCCTTTACGGCCACTTCTACATCTGGGAGCTGACGGAAAGCTTCTCTGGTACATTCCTCCACCATCTTGCTCGGATTAGCAGCCACCAGCTGCTGCAAGCGAGGGCGAAATTTTCCTCTCTGCAAAAAAGACCAGAAAAGCAGAGACGATCCGCTTTTGAGTGAGGAGCTGCAAATGTTTTAGCATGGTTTCGTTCTGCCCGCTGTACAATTTCGCCACCTTTTTATCTTTCCTCAGTGCTAGGCTTAAACCTTCTATCTCAGTGATGACAAACTTATGGCACGCATGCCGGAAGTGGCATGCAGAGCCATCTCTCCGGCCATGCCAGGTGTTGCCCATTGCTCTTTCGAGTTCCAGCGCGTACATGCATGCTGGCCAGCTGTTCTTCGCGCGTGCGGGAGTGCCGGAAACCAGAAGAGGAGCTCCCTAGCATGCTTGCACGTGCCGGGAAGCTGAGGTTCCGGTTTCCGTTGCACGCATGCGTGCTGGAAATTAGAAGACCATGTGACCGGCAGGCATGCGCGCGCTGGAAACCGGAAGCTCAGTTTCCCAGTGCATGCATTGCACACCGGTCTCCTGGTCTTCCTGTTTCCAGTGCTCCCACTCGTGCACGCTGGGTCGCTGCTCTTCCAGTTTCTGGTGCTCCCCCATGCATGCACGCACCCATTTCGGCACTCAGTGCTGAAAAGGTTCACCAACACGGCCCAAGTTCACCAACATCAGGGCCGCGGTGTGGCTCAGGCTGTAAGAGGCCTGTTATTAAACACAGCTGCCTGCAATTACTGCAGGTTCTAGTCCCACCAGGCCCAAGGTTGACTCAGCCTTCCATCCTTTATAAGGTAGGTAAAATGAGGACCCAGATTGTTGGGGGGGCAATAAGTTGACTTTGTATATAAATATACAAATAGAATGAGACTATTGCCTTACACAATGTAAGCCGCCCTGAGTCTTCGGAGAAGGGCGGGATATAAATGTAAAAAAAAACAAAAAACAAAAAAAACAAACCACTGTTCTCTCTCTTCTTCAGACTTCGTTGTGACCCAGGCCCAAGTAGATAGTAGGAAACTCGGTCAGTATAAAAACAAACAAACTTTATTAGAACAGCTGAGAATTAATTCATTTCCAGCATAGTTCAACTAAATTAAAGCAAATTCCTCCCAACACAAATTCCTCAGTCTTATCACCAACCTTGGTCCAATTAGGCAAACTGCCAAAGGCCTTTCTTGGCAAAAGTTCAGAAGACACCCATACTGAGTGAGACTGAGTGAGACTGGGGAGGAGCGTGGGCCAGTCCTGGAGGCTGTGGAAGGCCCGGATGAGGGCTCTGTGTCGGGGGCTGAGGTGGGGCCAGGGCCATCGGGGAGTGATGTGCGGACTCCGGAGCCTCCAGAGGCTGACAGTAGGGAGGCAGAAGAACAGAAGGAGCCTGTTCCTAATGCACACATGAGAAAAGCTGCCTGAAGGCAAGAGCAGCTAAAACAAAGAGGACGACTCAGGAGTAGGGCCAAGAGATGATTGGCCCCTCCCAGAAGGCTTAAAAGACCAGCAACGGCGTTTGGGCTCTTTGCCGGAAAACAACATTGATAGCTTTGTCTTGTTGCATTTTTATCTGTGTCTTCTGAACGTTTGCCAGGAAAGGCCTTTGGCAGATTGCCTAATTGGACCAAGTTTGGTGATAGGACTGAGGAATTTGTGTTGGGAGGAATTTGCTTTAATTTAGTTGAACTACGCTGAGAACGAAGTAATTCTCAGCTGTTCGAATAAAGTTTGTTTGTTTTTACACGGACTGAGTTTCCTACTACCTACTTGGGCCTGGGTCACAACATTTTCACTATATCCGTTAAAGGAGAATATTTGTAGCTCAGGATTGAAATGAGGGGTCTGAGCTTGCTTGTTTTCTGGCAGACGTTTCATGACCCAAACTAGGTAACATCATCAGTGCACCTTGGATAATGAAATTATCTGCCAGAAAACAAGCAAGCTCAGAGAGCACCAAGGACTCCTCATAAACCCATTGTACAGATGGGTTTTAAGACTGAGATGTCACCCATTGTTGAACGGCTGAAACCTGTTTAGACAGAATTTTTTTTTTATTGGCCAAGTGTGATTGGACACACAGGGAATTTGTCCTGGTGCATACGCTCTCAGTGTACATAAAAGAAAAGATACCTTCATCAAGGTACAACATTTACAACACAAATGATGGTCATAGGGTACAATTTAACACTTTATGATACAACAGTTAATGATAATCATAGGGTACAAATAAGCAATCAGGAACAATCAATATCAATATAAATCAATATCAATAACAATCAATATCAATATAAATTAGCGCTTCAGAAAGGAAATACCTACAGTAAGCTTCCATTCCATGAGTTTCAACAATTCGTCTTTCGTCAAGTATTTCTCCTTGCGCCCTGCAAGAATTTCGGGCAACTCTTCTTGATACCTTGAAAAGAGACAAGAAAAAGAAAGAGTAAAAATGTTAAGAGGGACATTCTCAGAGGGACATTTTAAGAAGCTTATGGACATAAGCTTCAGATGTTACATCTTTTCTATCCTGCTCTACGGAGTAGAGAGTTGGTCTCTTGACAGAAAGCCACTTGAAGAGACTAGAAGCATTTGAAATGTGGATTTAAGTATAAGCTGGGTTGACAAAATCAGAAACGAGGAGGTGATAAGCCGCCTGGGAAAGCCAAGGGGAATCATCAAAGCCATTAAAAAGCAAAAGTTAGAATATATTGGACATGTGATGTGACACCCAGAAAAAGACAGTATCCTTCACTTAATCCTCCAGGGAAAGATTGAAGGCAAACGAGGTCCAGGCAGAAGAAGAACATCAAGGCTTCCAAATCTAAAGGACCAGTTTGGACAAAACTCAACAGCACTTTTTCATGTGACAAAAATAGGATTGTCAACATGATCACAAGAAGAAGAAGAATGGAAATAAGAAAGAAGGTGGTAATGCACAAACCGTCTTAAAATGCGATTAAATTTTGTCCTGCACATGGAAAATTGTCAGCTAGGCCAACCAGGGCTGATAACCTTCATTAAACTGTCCAAATTACACATCATTTGTCATTTGCACCTCTATAACTGACTGGTTTGGTTCTGCAACCCAGCAAGAAAGACCCAGACTTCAGAGGGTAATTAGAACTGCAGAAAAAACAATGGCTACCAGCCTGCCTTCCATTGAGGACCTGTATATGCATGAGTCAAAAAGAGGGCTGTGAAAATATTTACAGACCCCTCACATCCTGGACATAAACTCTTTCAATTCCTACCCTCAAAACGACGTTACAAAGCACTGCACACCAGAACAACTAGACACAAGGACAGTTTCTTCCAGAACGCCATCACTCTGCTAAACAAATAATTCCCTCAACACTGTCAAACTATTTACTGTGCTACTATTAATATTCTCATCATTCCCACCACCCATCTCCTTCCACTTATGCCTGTATGACTGTAATGTTGTTGCTTGTATCCTTACGATTTATTTATTTATTTATTAAATTTGTATACCGCCCTTCTCCCGAAGGACTCAGGGCGGTTCACAGTCAATAAAATCACAATACATATAATACAAATTAAAAAACAGTATAAAAAACTAATTCAATATACGGCTTAAAAAGTTTTAAATACAATTAAAAAACCCATTTAAAAGCCCCAATTTAAAACCCCAATTTAAAACTACATTTAAGCTAGTCCTGCACGTTGAAACAACAACGTCTTCAGCTCGTGGCGGAAGGTCTGGAGGTCGGGTAGTTGACGGAGCCCCGGAGGCAGCTCATTCCAGAGGGCAGGAGCCCCCACAGAGAAGGCCCTCCCCCTGGAGATCGCCAGCCGACATTGTCTGGCTGACGGTATCCAAAGGAGGCCCTCTCTGTGAGAGCGCACTGGTCAGTGAGAGGCTACTGGTGGCAGTAGGCGGTCCCGTAAGTATCCGGGTCCTAAGCCATGGAGCACTTTAAAGGTGATAACAAGCACCTTGAATTGGACCCGGAAGATCACCAGGAGCCAGTGCAGACTATGCAGGAGAGGTGTCACATGGGAGCCACGAGATGCTCCCTCTATCACCCGCGCAGCCGCATTCAGGACCCATGTAGAGAGCATTACAGTAGTCCAGGCAGGATGTAACAAGGGCATGAATGACCGTGCACAAGGAAGCCCGGTCCAGAAAGGGACGCAACTGGCGTATCAGGCGAACCTGATAAAAAGCCCCCCTGGCTTTATTGATATTGGTTCCTGATTGCTTATTTGTACCCTATGACTAAGTGTTGTACCTTAGAATTCTTGATGAACGTATCTTTTCTTTTACGTACACTGGGAGCATATGCACCAAAGACAAATTCCTTGTGTGTCCAATCACACTTGGCCAATAAAAAATTCTATTCTATTCTATTCTATTCTATTCTATTCTATTCTATTTGTAATTTACCACTGATCCAAGGCAATTAGTTTCTTCTTCTTGCTTCCCATAGCTTCAATCACATTCTGGTAAATGTTCAAAACGGCTTTCCAGGACGCTGGATCTTCACATGCATAAAGTCCTCCTTTCCCTGACATGCTTTAAGGCCTCCTGGAACAGAGAAAAATCAAAATATTAGGTAGCCAATCTTTTTCTTTTTATGTTTGGTTGTTTAAAACAGTATTTCTCAAGCTCGACAACTTTAAGATGGGTGGACTTTAACTCCCAGAATTCCTCAGCCAGCTAAGTTAAGCTGGCTGACGAATTCTGGGAGTTGAAGTCCACTCATTTTAAAGTTTGCCAAGCTGGACAAATACTGACTTGGGGCAGGGGTGAAATCCAGCAGGTTCTGGTGAATCGGTAATGGAAATTTTGAGTTCGGAGAACCGGCAAATACCACTTCTGGCTGGCCCCAGAGTGGGTGGGAATGGAGATTTTGCAGTACCTTTCCCCCAGGAGTGGGGAGAGAATGGGGATTTTGCAGTATCCTTCCCCTGCCACGCCCACCAAGCCACACCACGCCCACCAAGCCACGCCCACAGAACTGATAGTAAAAAAATTTGGATTTCACCACTAACTTAGGGTATTATCTAAACTGTGACCCAAAGTGGAAAGCCAAGTCAATTATATCCGGGATATTCTAAGCAAACCCCTTGTTTATACATCTTGGTTCACGTTATGGATTTCAGCCCCAAACTTTTCAAGAAATAAGCCGGATTTAGCTCAATATGGGATCCCTTCCATCGTGGGTTGCCCCCTGTCACTCAAGGCTAAACCTCTCAGCTATAATTGTTCAGTGTAATTGTGGTCAGATTATACCCAAATGTGCTTTGATGTGCAGACATGCCAAAGTGCAGCTTTGCCAACTTTGTGGGTTTTGTTTTGGGTTTTGTTTTTTGGTTTTTTTTGCTACTTTTGAGTCAGTGTTGATTCTTTTTGACCGTGCAAATTCCTGCAGTTTCCTTGGCAATCTTTCTTGGAAGTGGTTGCCCTTGCCTGCTTCCTAGGGCTGAGAGAGAGAGAGAGAGAGAGAGAGACTGGTCCAAAGTCTCTAGCTTGCATCTCCAAGGCAGGACTGGAACTCACAGCCTCCCAGTTTTTAGCCTGATGCCTTAGCCATTACAACAAACTAGCCCTCATTAAGAATAATAAAACCTCTGCAGTTTTCTTGGCAAGGTTTTGTCTCTTTCCTAGGGCTGAGAGAGGACTGACCATGGTCACCTAACTGGCTTTGTGCCAGGGGTGAAATCCATCAGGTTCTGACAGGTTCTGGAGAACCGGTAGTGGAAATTTTGAGCAGTTCAGACAACCGGCAAATACCACCTCTGGCTAGCCCCAGAGTGGGGTGGGAATGGGGATTTTGCAGTATCTTTCCCCCAGAGTGGGGTGGGAATGGGGATTTTGCAATATCTCTCCCCTGGAGTGGGGATGGGAATGGAAATTTTGCAATATCCTTCGCCTGGAGTGGGGTGGGAATGGGGATTTTGCAGTATCCTTCGCCTGGAGTGGGGTGGGAATGGAGATTTTGCAATATTCTTCCCCAGGAGTGGGGAGGCAATGGGGATTTTGCAATATCCTTTCCTTGTCACGCTCACCAAGCCACACCACACCCATCAGACCAAACCTACAGAACCGGTAGTAAAAAAAAAATTGGATTTCACCCCTGCTTTGTGCCCAACACTACACTAGAACTCACTATCTCCCAGTGTCTAACCGGGTAGGCACCAGAATTGCTTTTAATGTTGGTTTAATTCAGTTTCATCAATTGACTGAAGTCCAATATATCTTAGCAGAATGTGCAACCTCCCCCTTTGGTGAATCGATCAAAACTTAACAGAATAACAATGTTGGAAGGGGCCTTTGAGGTCTTCTAGTCCAACCCCCCCTGCTCAAGCAGGAGACCCTAGACAAGTGGCTGTCTAGTCTTCTTTTTAAAAGCCTCCAGGGATGGAGCATTAGGATCCAGCCTGCACTTTAACCAACCAACCAACCAACCGAGGCTTTAGTTTGGAAACAGCCCACCCATCCAACCCACCGCCCCCAAGCCAAGGCCCATCAACCACGGTTAGACTCAACAAGCCATCCTCTTCCTTCATCGTTTTTGAATCGGTCCCCTTCGCCGGCCGGGCACAACCGAGCCAAACGCCGCGGGATTCCCGCTCCTGCTCGGCGGCGCCCCCCACTCCCCGCGCCCGACCGTTGAGCCAACCGACCTTGAGCAACCGGAGCCGACCGGGCGCAAAGCGGGGTTCACAACGCAGCTCCGATCCTCCGGCTGGGCGCAGCCGCTCCCTGGCGGCCGGAACGCGAGGTCGCCCACTCGCCTACTTGGCCAGCGCTCGCTCGGCGACTCCCTACCCACCTACCCAGCCAGTCTCCCCCTCCGATCCCCCTGCTGGGCACAGCCACTCCCCGTCGGGCGCAAAGCGAGATCGTCCTCCTGCCGGCTCGCTCGTGGACCCTCTTTCCCACCCACCGACCCTCCCCCTGGCTGAACTCATCTACTCGCCGCCGGTCGGAAAACCAAATCTCCCCCTACCCCGCCTGCTTGCCCAGCGCCCGCTCAGCGACCACCTTCCCCACCCACCCCCTCCCACTCCGACCCCCTCCCAGGGCTGGGCTCATCTACTCATCGTCGTTTGCAAAGCCAGGTCTCCCCCACTCCCGCCCGCTTCCCCATCGCTATCTCGCTCAGTGACCCCCCTACCCACTCATCTAGCCATCTCTCCCACTCCGATCCCCGGCTGGACTGATCTACACACCGTCGGTCGGAACACCAAGTCCCCCGACCCCTGCTTGCCCAGCGCCCGCTCAGCGACCCCCGAACCCAAACACCCCACCCACCCACCCACCCATCCCACTCCAAGCCCCCCCGGGCTGGGCTTAGCTATACTCCGGCGGCCGGAAAGCAAGATCGCCCACTTGCAGAGCTCGCTCAGCGACCCTCTACCCCACCCCACCCATCCATCCCACTCCGACCCCTTGCCCCGGCTTCACTCATCTACTCACTGTCGGTCGGAACACCAAGTCACACACACACACACCCCATTTGCCCATCCACCCACCCACTCACCCATCCATCCCACTCCGACCCCTTGCCCCGGCTTCACTCATCTACTCACCGTCGGTCGGAACACCAAGTCACACACACCCCCCATTTGCCCATCCATCCACCCACCCACCCATCCATCCCACTCCGACCCCTTGCCCCGGCTTTACTCATCTACTCACCGTCGGTCGGAACACCAAGTCACACCCCACCCCCATTTGCCCATCCACCCACCCACCCACCCATCCATCCCACTCCGACCCCTTGCCCCGGCTTCACTCATCTACTCACCGTCGGTCGGAACACCAAGTCACACACACACACCCCATTTGCCCATCCACCCACCCACTCACCCATCCATCCCACTCCGACCCCTTGCCCCGGCTTCGCTCATCTACTCACCGTCGGTCGGAACACCAAGTCACACACACACACACCCCGCTCGCCCGCTCAGCGACCCCCGTTCCTCCCGCAGCCCGGTTCCTCCTCCTGCCAGGCGGCGTTGTTCCTGTGCCGGGCGCAGCAGCAGCAGCAGCCGCAGCCGCAGCGCGCCGATCCCTCCCCTTCCTCCTTTGCCACGGCAGCGCTCCGCCCGTTCCTCCCGGCTCCTCCTCCGGCTGGCTGCTCCGGGGCCGCCGCCGCCGCTTCTGCTGCTGCTGCTGCTGGTGCCGCTGTTGGCGCTGCTCTCGCGGGGAGGCGGGCGGGCGGGCGAGCGGAGCCCGGGCCGGGCTGTGGCGGTGCGTCGGGGCCGGGGCGAGCGGTGCCCGCCGGGCTCGTCCGGGGGCGGCGGCGGCGGCTGCTTCTGCCTGGGCGGCGGCGGCGGTGCTGGAGGCATGAAGGGGAAGGAGGAGAAGAAGGAGAAGGAGAAGAAGGAGGGCGGCGCGGGGCTGCCCGGCGGAGGCGAGGCGGGCGGCCTGGCAGGCGGCGGCCTCGGAGGCATCGGAGGAGGCAGCCCGGAGAAGACCCGCAGCGCCCAGGAGTACAAGGAGCAGGGCAACCGGCTCTTCGTCGGCCGCAAGTACCCCGAGGCCGCCGCCTGCTACGGAAGGGCCATCGTGAGTCGGCGGAGGACGAGGAGGAGGAAGGGGCGAGGGGGGTCTCTGGGCGTGGGCAGAGCGCGTGTGTGTGGAAGGAAGGAGAGAGTGCCTCTGAGCATGGGCAGAGTTGGGTAGGTCGGTCGGCCCCGGGTGGGGTTGCAGAGGTGGAGGAGGAGGAGGAGGAGGGAGGAAGCAGCAGACAGGCCGGGTTTTGTTAAGGTAGGAAGTGGTGGTGAGGGGGGACGGCGGAGGGGGAAGGGGACCTCTGAGCACGGGCAGAGTTGGGTAAGTCGGTCGGCCCGGCCCGGGTGGGAAAGTCGCAGGGGAGGAGGGAGGAAGGAAGACTTAAGACAGGCCAGGTTTTGTAACGTTAGGTAGGAAGAAGGTGGGTGGGTGGGTGGGCTGGAGGAAGGGACTCTGAGCATGGGCAGAGTTGGGTAGGTCGGTGGCCCCGGGTGGGGTTGCAGAGGTGGAGGAGGAAGAGGAGGGAGGAAACAGGACACCCCGCCACCCAGAAAAAGAGGGCTTCTGAGCAGCGCCAAAGTGCATCGGAGAGCAGGGGCAAAGTTGGGTAGGTCGGTCGGCCCGGGGTGGGGTTGCAGAGGTGGAGGAGGAGGAGGAGGAGGGAGGAAGCAGCAGACAGGCCGGGTTTTGTTAAGGTAGGAAGTGGTGGCGATGGGGGGCTGCGGAGGGGGAAGGGGACCTCTGAGCATGGGCAGAGTTGGGTAGGTCGGTCGGCCCCGGGTGGGAAAGTCGCAGGGAGGAGGAGGAAGGAAGGAAGACTTAAGACAGGCCAGGTTTTGTAACGTTAGGTAGGAAGAAGGTGGGTGGGTGGGTGGGCTGGAGGAAGGGACTCTGAGCATGGGCAGAGTTGGGTATGTCCTGGGTGGGGTTGCAGAGGTGGAGGAGGAGGAAGAGGAGGAGGAAGCCAAGAGTAAAGTGCATCCCCACCCCCAGAAAAAGAGGGCTTCTGAGCAGCGCCAAAGTGCATCGGATGCCAGGCTTTGTGTGTGGAAGGAGAGTGCCTCTGAGCGGGGGCAGAGTTGGGTAGGTCGGTCGGCCCCGGGTGGGGTTGCAGAGGTGGAGGAGGAGGAAGAGGGAGGAAGCAGCAGACAGGCCGGGTTTTGTTAAGGTAGGAAGTGGTGGTGATGGGGGGCTGCGGAGGGGGAAGGGGACCTCTGAGCACGGGCAGAGTTGGGTGGGTAGGTCGGTCGGCCGGGCCCGGGTGGGAAAGTC
Organism: Ahaetulla prasina; assembly: GCF_028640845.1. NCBI lineage: Eukaryota > Metazoa > Chordata > Lepidosauria > Squamata > Colubridae > Ahaetulla > Ahaetulla prasina. The sequence goes on from NC_080552.1 coordinate 11,138,239, forward strand.
GCAGGGGAGGAGGGAGGAAGGAAGACTTAAGACAGGCCAGGTTTTGTAACGTTAGGGTAGGAAGAAGGGTGGGTGGGTGGGTGGGCTGCGGAGGGGAAGGGGACTTCTGAGCATGGGCAGAGGGCGCTGGAGATGGAAAGTTCGGGTGGTGATACCGGGAGCGAAGCAAAGAATAAAAGTGCACCCACCCCCCCGCCCCACCCAGAAAAAGAGGGCTTCTGAGCAGGGCCAAAGTGCATGGGATGCCAGGCTTTGTTTGTTTGTGTATGGGAAGGAGTAAGTGCCTCTGAGCATGGGCAGAGTTGGGTTGGTCGGTCGGCCCCAGGTGGGGAGGTTGCAAAGGAGACGGAGGAGGAGGAGGAAGGAAGGAAGCCGCAGACAGGCCAGGTTTTGTAATGTTAGGGTAGGAAGAAAGGTAGGGGGTTGTGGAGGGGAAGGGGACCTCTGAGCACGGGCAGAGTTGGGTAGGTCTGTCAGCCCCGGGTGAGGTTGCAGCAGCGGAGGAGGAGGAGGAGGAGGAAGGAAGGAAGACTTAGACAGGCCGGGTTTTATAATGTTAGGGTAGGAAGGAAATTGGGGGGGGGTTGTGGAGGGGAAGGGGACTTCTGAGCATGGGCAGAGAACGCTGGAGATGGATTGGAGAGTTTGGGCTGTCATACCTGGAGGGAAGTCGTCCCCCCCCCGCCCCGTAAAGTGCATCCCCCACTCAGAAAAAGATGCCTTCTGAGCAGGGCCAAAGTGCATTGGGTGCCAGGCTTTGTGTGTGGGAAGGAGAGAGTGCCTCTGAGCATGGGCAGAGTTGGGTATGTCCTGGGTGGGGTTGCAGAGGAGGAGGAGGAGGAGGAAGGAAGGAAGCTGCAGACAGGCCGAGTTTTGTTACGGTAGGAAGGAGGATGGGGGGGTGGGGAGCTGCAGAGGGGAAGGGGGCCTCTGAGCATGGGCAGAGGGCACTGGAGATGGAAAGTTCGGGTGCTGATACCTGGAGGGAAGCCAAGAGTAAAAGTGCATCCCCCCCACCCCCCACCCCCCCAGAAAAAGAGGGCTTCTGAGAGGGCCAAAATGCATCGGGTGCCAGGCGTGTTGTGTTTGTGGGTTTGCGTGTGGGAAGGAGAGGGTGCCTCTGAGGACAAACAGAATGCCACTCCTCCTCCTTTTGGAGGTCAGTGATATCTCTGCATTGCCGCTTTCTGTACAGGTAGGCCTAGAGCAGGGGTCTCCAACCTTGGCAACTTTTAGACCTGTGGACTACAACTCCCAGAGTTCCTCAACCAGCTTTGCTTTGCTTTGCTGGCTGAGGAACTCTGGGAATTGAAGTCCACAAGTCTTAAAGTTGCCAAGGTTGGAGACCCCTGGCCTAGAGGCTTACAAGAGTCCATTTAGTGGCCGCTCAAAATGACACTATCCCTGAAAAAAAAAGTGACATGTGACCGTTTTTCACATTTAACAACCGTTTACGGCATCAAGGGATCAAAATTCAGATGCTCAGCAACTGACTCGTATTTATGACGGCTGCCGTATCCCCGGGGATCCTCTTCTGACAAGTAAAGTCAATGGGGAAGCCGGATTCTGTTTAACAACCGGATTACTAATTTAATCGACCGCAGTGTTTCGCTTAACGACTTCAGCGAGGAAGGTCATAAAACGGGGCAAGACCCACTCAACCAATGTCTCGCTTAGAAACGGAAAGTCTGGGCTCGGTCATGGTCGCAAGTCGAAGACTACCTGTGCGGGCAGAAAGGCAACGTGTAATGAGATTGGTTTTCCTCTCCCGAGCAAAGGAAGAAGGGTCCTCTGAGCGCAAGCAGAGCGCAAGCGGGCCTTCCTAAACTGGATGGGCAAAGGAAAGGGGTCCAGTTTCCTGCCCGCAGGACCATGAGCCGAGAGTGTTTATAAGCATGTACAGAGTGCAGGCCGACTTTGGCTCCAGGGCAGAGAAATGAGGTGGCAACCGGAGACAGGATGCTGCTAATTAATTTTGCTGCAGTCACCTGACAGGGTCCTTGCTACTAAGGGAAGGCACCTGAGCATGTACAGAGAAGCTGGCAGGTGTGGATAAGGGAAGGCAAGGGAAGGCCTCACGTATCTGCTGGGGGTTGGACTAGATGACCTACAAGGTCCCTTCCAACTCCATTCATCTGCATTGAATCTATCTTGAACCTCTTTGGTTTTTTTGGACGGGGACAGATGGGCTGGGACTGGTTGACGCTGATCAAGGTGAGTGTGGGGTTTGGGGTGGGCTTGTGGGGCTAGAGTAGGGGTCACCAAACTTGGCAGCTTTAAGACTTGTGGACTTCCAACTCCCAGAATTCTCCAGCCAGCATAGCTGGCTGGAGAATTCTGGGAGTTAAAGTCCACAAGTCTTAAAGCTGCCAAGTTTGAAGACTTCTGGGCTAGAGCAACGTTTTCTCAAACCGTGGGAACTTGGAAGAGGTGTGGACTTCAACTCCCAGAGTTCCCCAGCCAGCTATGCTGGTTGCTATGCTGGCTGGGGGAACTCTGGGAGTTGAAGTCCACACCTCTTCCAAGTTCCCACGGTTTGAGAAAACACGGCGTTAAGAGTGACTGGAAGGGTGTGTGAATGGGCTCCTGAGCTCCAAGGGCAGAAAGAATTTCGGGGTCTTGAGCTGAGCGAAGAGCCGGAAGGAAGGAACTTGCTCCGATCCGCTGTTTGTATCCTATTCCCCTTGGTTAAAAAAATGGTGCAGGCGCAATTTTATGGCTGAGCTTGGATGACGTGCAGAGCCAGAACCTGATCGCTGCTGGCCAACACGCAGCTGATGCTCACCTTGGGGACTTCACCTGTGATATGTATGAATGGAGGTCTGGGAGTTGAAGGTTCCCAAGATGAGCTACTGTATACGGTAATACAGGTAGTCCTTGACTTATGACCGCAATTTTCCATAGCTGAGCAAGGGAGTTGTTAAGTGAGCCGGGTCTCATTTTGCAAGCTTTTCCCCCTCCCCTCTCTCTCTCCCTTCCTCTCCCTCCTCTACTCCCTCCCTTCCTCTCCCTCCCTCCTTCTCCCTCCCTCTCTCTCCCCCTCCCTCTTCCCTCTCCCTCCCTCCCTCTTCCTCTCCCTCTCTCCCTCCCTCCAGCTCAACCCCCCCTCCAATCGTTGACTTTGTCAAAAGCTGGCTGGGAAGGTTGCAAATGCAATCAATTAATTCAAAAGCAGTAAACAAACAAAGCAACGTAAAGCTAATAAATATTAAAGAAGGATTATGTGACTCCGGGATGCTGCAGCCATCGTAAACACCTGGCTGTTTCAAGCCCCCCCAATTTTTGATTGTGTGCCTGTTGGGAATCTTGCGATGGTTGTAAGTATGAGGATTCATCCTAGGTGGTCTCTTTGTTCAGTAACTTTGAACAGTTGCTAACCGACTGGTAATTCAAGGATAACCTAGACAAAAACTAGATTAAGGGTCATTGTGTGAATACAAAACACTGGGCTGAGAGTTTATTTGTGTCCTAACCCCAAGAAAGTCTGGCCGATGGCCACAAGATCAAGGATCTGGAGGCTAAATCATATGATCGATAGGTACGGGAACTAGGTGTGTTTAACCTAATGAAGGGAAGGCTCAGGGGAGACGTGACAGCTGTCTACCAGTCCTTGAAGGGTGTCACAAAAAAAGAGGGGTTTGATTTATTCTCTAAAAGCAGGACAAGAAGCAATGGATGAAAACAAACCAAGGAGAGAAGCAACCTAGAACTAAGGAGAAATTTCCTGACGGTTAGAACAATTAATCAGTGGAACAATTTGCCTGCAGAAGTTGTGAATGCTGCAACGCTGGAAGTTTTTAAAGAAGATGTTGGATAACCATTTGTCTGAAATGGTGTAGGGTCTCCTGCCTGGGTAGGGGGTTGGACTAGAAGACCTCCAAGGCCCCTTCCGCTATTCTGTTCCTCTATTAGATTAAGTAAATTGTACAGCCCCCTTGTATCTTGCTGGGAAAGATTGAGGGCTAAAGAAGAAGGGGACGGCAGAGAAGGAGGTGGCTGGATGGAGTCACTGTAGCAGCCGGCGGGAGCTTTAATGGCGTCCAGAGGATGGTAGAGGACAGGAAGGCCTGGAGGAATGTTGTCCATGAGGTTGCGATGGGTCAGACACGACTGCTTGACTAACAACAACAACAGCCACCATGCTGTGGGAGTTTTTTTTGTGTCTTGACTCTTGACCCCAAGAAGTTTTGGTTCTTCAGGGGTCTGGAGGCTAAATCAATAATTTCCTGACAGTTGGGACAATTAGTCAGTGTAATGGCTTGCCTTCAGAAGTTGTGGATGCTCCATCATTGGATGTTTTTCAGAAGAGACTAGACAGCCACTTATCTGAAATGGTATAGGTTCTCCTGCTTGAGCAGGGGGCTGGACTAGAAGACCTCCAAGGTCTCTTCCGACTCTGTCATTTGTTCTGTAATTTAAGATTAAGTAACTTGCACAGCCGCTACGCTGAGGGAGTTTATTTACAGTCTTAACCCCAAGAAACTGGTTGGTGGTCAGAAGACCAGGGTGTCTGGAGCTAAACCATTTGATGAATAGGTTAGGGAACTATTTAGCCTAATGATGGAAAGGCTCAGTGGAGACATGACAGCTGTCTTTCAGTACTTGAGGGGTGTCACAAAGAAGAAGGGGGTCGATTTATTCTTCATAGCATCTAAAAGCAGGACCAGAAGCAACGGGGTAGAAGTTCTTCAGAAGATCCAACCTGGAAATAGAGGAATTTCCCGACAGTTGGGACGATTAATTAACGGAACAACTTGCTTCTCTTGAGTTGTGGGTGCGTCATTGCTGGAGGTTTTCCAAGAAGAGACTGGACAACAAGCCTTTGACCAGGATGGTGTGTAAGGTCTCATACCTTGAGCGGGATGTTGGACTAGAACAGGGGTCTCCAACCTTGTTCCCTTTAAGACTTGTGGGCTTCAACTCCCAGAGTCCCTCAGCCAGCAAAGCTGGCTGAGGAACTCTGGGAGTTGAAGTCCACAAGTCTTAAAGGGACCAAGGTTGGAGACCTCTGGATTAGAAGACCCCTGAGGTCCCTTCCAGCCCTAGGTTTTTATAGATTCTGTGAGATTTCACCCTGGCAGAAGGTTTATGCAGTAAACTGAGACGTGGTTTGTTTCAGCAGGCTTTCTTGGGCAAACAAACCTAGTCTACAAGAAGGCTTCAAGTCAGTGACCAGGTTCACTGCATTGTTCACTACATTCACTGTTGTGACCCAGGCCCAAGTAGGTAGCAGTCAACGCAATCAGTTCAAAAACAAACAGACTTTATTAGAACAGCTGAGAATTAAACTCATTCGCAGCGTCCTCCAAACTAAATCAAAGTTCAAAAGCAGAAGACGCCGATAAGAAATAAATGCAACAAGACAAGGAGCAAGGCTATCAATGTTGTTTTCCGACAAAGAGCCCAAACGCCATTGCTGGTCTTTTAAGCCTTATGAGAGGGACCAGTCATCTCTTGGCCCTACTCCCGAGTCGTCCTCTTTGCTTTAGCTGCTCTTGCCTTCTGGCAGCTCTTGTCATGCGTGCACTAGGAACAGGCTCCTCCTGTTCCTCTGCCTCACTACTGTCAGCCTCTGGAGGCTCCGGAGTCAGCACATCATTCCCAAATGGCCCTGGCCCCATCTCTGCCTCCGATGCAGAGCCCTCATCCGGGCCTTCCCCAGCCTCCAGGACTGGCCCATGTTCTTCCCCAGCCTCATCGCTGTCTGACTCCGCTTCCAGCTCCGCAGGCTGCTGGCGGACCACAACAATTGCAAAGAAGTGACTTACAGTTTGCTTTACCCCAGGGGTCTCCAACCTGGACTTCAACTCCCAGAATTCCTCAGCCAGACCGGCTGAGTAATTCTGGGTGTTGAAGGGCGCAAGTCTTAAACTTGCTAGCTTTGGAGACCCCCTTGCTTTACTTAGCCTGTTTTGGGAGCCTGCCCGTGAGCTTTACAACAGCCCTGTGAGGTGGGCGTGTCCACGGGAAGGGGGGAAGTGACTCAGCCAAAGTCAAATTAAAACGGGGATCCAGACACCCCTCCAGGCTCCTGCTTGAGCAGGGGGCTGGACTAGAAGACCTCCAAGGTCTCTTCCGACTCTGTCATTTGTTCTGTAATTTAAGATTAAGTAACTTGCACAGCCGCTACGCTGAGGGAGTTTATTTACAGTCTTAACCCCAAGAAACTGGTTGGTGGTCAGAAGACCAGGGTGTCCGGAGCTAAACCATTTGATGAATAGGTTAGGGAACTAAGTATATTTAGCCTAATGATGGAAAGGCTCAGTGGAGGCATGACAGCTGTCTTTCAGTACTTGAGGGGTGTCACAAAGAAGAAGGGGTCGATTTATTCTCCATAGCATCTAAAAGCAGGACCAGAAGCAACGGGGTAGAAGTTCTTCAGAAGATCCAACCTGGAAATAGAGGAATTTCCCGACAGTTGGGACGATTAATTAACGGAACAACTTGCTTCTCTTGAGTTGTGGGTGCGTCATTGCTGGAGGTTTTCCAAAAAGAGACTGGACAACAAGCCTTTGACCAGGATGGTGTGTAAGGTCTCATACCTTGAGCGGGATGTTGGACTAGAACAGGGGTCTCCAACCTTGGTCCCTTTAAGACTTGTGGACTTCAACTCCCAGAGTCCTCAGCCAGCAAAGCTGGCTGAGGAACTCTGGGAGTTGAAGTCCACAAGTCTTAAAGGGACCAAGGTTGGAGACCTCTGGACTAGAAGACCCCTGAGGTCCCTTCCAGCCCTAGGTTTTTATAGATTCTGTGAGATTTCACCCTGGCAGAAGGTTCATGCAGTAAACTGAGACGTGGTTTGTTTCAGCAGACTTTCTTGGGCAAACAAACCTAGTCTACAAGATGGCTTCAAGTCAGTGACCAGGTTCACTGCATTATTCATTACATTCACTGTTGTGACCCAGGCCCAAGCAGGTAGCAGTCAACGCAATCAGTTCAAAAACAAACAGACTTTATTAGAACAGCTGAGAATTAAACTCATTCGCAGCGTCCTCCAAACTAAATCAAAGCAAATGCTTCATAACACAGTTCCAACAAGACAAGGAGCAAGGCTATCAATGTTGTTTTCCGACAAAGAGCCCAAACGCCATTGCTGGTCTTTTAAGCCTTATAGGAGGAGCCAATCATCTCTTGGCCCTACTCCCGAGTCGTCCTCTTTTCTTGAGCTGCTCTTGCCTTCTGGCAGCTCTTCTCATGCGTGCATTAGGAACTGGCTCCTCCTGTTCCTCTGCCTCACTACTGTCAGCCTCTGCAGGCTCCGGAGTCCGCACATCACTCCCCGATGGCCCTGGCCCATCTCTGCCTCCGATGCAGAGCCCTCATCCGGGCCTTCCCCAGCCTCCAGGACTGGCCCATGTTCTTCCCCAGCCTCATCGCTGTCCGACTCCGCTGCCAGCTCCGCAGGCTGCTGGCGGACCACAACAATTGCAAAGAAGTGACTTACAGTTTGCTTTACCCCAGGGGTCTCCAACCTGGACTTCAACTCCCAGAATTCCTCAGCCAGACCGGCTGAGTAATTCTGGGTGTTGAAGGGCGCAAGTCTTAAACTTGCTAGCTTTGGAGACCCCCTTGCTTTACTTAGCCTGTTTTGGGAGCCTGCCCGTGAGCTTTACAACAGCCCTGTGAGGTGGGTGTGTCCATGGGAAGGGGGGAAGTGACTCAGCCAAAGTCAAATTAAAACGGGGATCCAGACACCCCTCCAGGCTCCTGCTTGAGGAGGCTTCCTTGCGTCAGCCCCGTGACAAATAAGAAATATGAGATATCCGGCCACTAGATGGGATGTGATTCATCTTCTGCGGGTGGAAATTATGCACCTTCCGATGCACCTTCCAAAAGCCGCACAGGCAGGTTCCTCAAGGCAGAATGTACGGAGGCACCCCGCCCACCTCCCGGCACATCTGGGATGGATGGAAAACTTTGCAGCTGGAAATTAATGGGCGATCGGGCGAAGTTTAGATCTGGAAGTGACCCCAGAGCAGGGGTGAAATGCTCCCGGTTCGGACCGGATCGCCTGATCCGGTAGCAATGGTGGCGAGTGGTTTGGAGAACCGGTAGCAAAAATCCCTGCCCCTGCCCATGCCCAGCGGAGCTGCGTGATCATCAGAGGGTTTTTTTTTTTAACCTTTAAAAGCATTTTTTCTTCGGCCGAAAAAAATGCTTTTAAAAGTTAAAAAAAGAAAACCCTCTGATGATCACACGGCTCAGCTGGGATCATCAGAGCCTTTTAAAAGCATTTTTTTCTACAACCTCTTCGGCCAAAGAGGTTGTAGAAAAAAATGCTTTTAAAAGTTAAAAAAAATAGTTGGCCACGCCCACCCAATCACATTACCACCCCCACCTTGACCAAGCCACGCCCACAGAACCGGTAGTCACAAATTTTACATTTCCCCACTGCCCCAGAGCCTCCAGATTCAGGCGCACGGTACCTTATTTCTCGTCTTATCGGAGTCCAAGCCTCATCACCAATCCCAAAGCTGACAAGTTAAAGGAAACGACATTTCCAGGTAGTCCTTGACTTACAACAGTTCATTTAGTGACCCCCACAAAGTTGCAACAGCGCTGGAAAAAAGCGACTTACGACTGTTCTTCACACTCAACGACCTTTGCGGCATCCCCCCCCACGGTCAGAATTCAGGCGCTTGGCCGCCGATTCGTATTTATGACTTGTTGCAGAGTCCCGGGGGTGGGTGGGTCACACAATCCCGTTTTGCAACCTCCTCACCAGCCAAGTCGATGTGGAAGCCCGATTCACTTAACAACCGAGTGACTTGCTTAACCGGTGCCGTGATTTCACTCAACCTCCCCCCAACCCGGGGGCCAGAAAGGTCGTAAGGTAAGGCAGAACTCATTTAACAGGTGTCGATTTGCTTACAAAACAAAACAGAAATTTCGGCCTCCGTTGCTGCGGTCATAAGTCGAGGATCACCTGAACATAAAAAAAACCCCAAAAAACGTTAGAAAGACAATATCCCAGCAAATTGCAACTTCTTCAGGGGTTGTAAAAGTGTGATGGGGATGTGTCGCCTTTTATATAATTTGTTCCCTGAGGGCCACAGTATTTTGACAACTTGCGTAACGTTGTGTTAAGGTCTTGCTTGTAAACTCTGGAGGGCTGCCCAGACACCTTTTGCAACTGGAGTGGCGGGATAGAAAGTTAAAACATAAAGAGACTTTAGCAACAGCCTAGAAAAAGCTTGCCTGTTGCAAGGGTTAGCTGTGAAATGTGATATATTTGTGTGTGTGTGTAGGACAAACTCTTTGGAACACTTGGAAAATAATTATGCCTACTGCTTAAGGATATTTTTGCTGCTTTTATTTTGCAATTTTTTTTTATTCCTGTTAAGACATAAACAGACTAAACAGCAACAGCGTGGAAAAAGCTGACCTGTTGCAAGGTTAACTGTGAAATATATATTTGTGTGTGTGTGTAGGACAAACTCTTTGGAAAATAATTGTGCCTACTGCTTAAGGATATCTTTGCTGCTTTTATTTTGCTATTTTTTTAAAAAAATTCCTATTAAGACATAAAGAGACTAAATAGCAACAGCGTGGAAAAAGCTGACCTGTTCCAAGGGTTAACTGTGAAATATATTTGTGTGTGTGTGTGTAGGACAAACTCTTTAGAACGCTTGGAAAATAATTGTGCCTATTGCTTAAGGATATGTTTGCTGCTTTTATTTTGCAATTATTATTTTTTTAATTCCTTCGGCTTAAGAACTGGGATCATGCCCGGCTCAGATATGTTGGGGTCCTTAAAACTACCTGTTTCCAGTACAAGATAGTCCTCGACGTACAGCAGTTCGTTTAGTGACCGTTTGAAGTTACTACAGACTTGGAAAAAAAAGGATTTTTTTAATGACCGTTTTTCACACTTTAACGACTGTTGCTGCGTTCCCCACGGTCATGTGACCCAAACTCAGAATACTTGGCCACTGACTCATATTTATGACCGTTGAAGTGTCCCGGGGTCACGCGATCCTCCTTTTGCGACCTTCCGTCAATCGAAGGCAACGGGGGAAGCCCGATTCATTTAACAGCCACGTTACTAACTTAACAACGCCAGTGATTCGTTTAACAGCTGTGGTAAAGAAGGTCGTAAAATGGCTCAGCGTTCACGTAACAGGTGTTTCACTTAACGACTGAAATTTGGCCCTCCGCTCTGGTTACCCAGAAACTTACTTTCTGAAAGAGCAGTGGCAATAGCAATAATACTTAGACTTATATACGGCTTCACAGTGCTTTACAGCCCTCTCTAAGTGGTTTACAGAGTCAGCCTATGGCCCCCAACAATCTGGCTGCTCATTTTACCCACTTCGGGAGGATGGAAGGCTGAGTTAACCTTCAGCCAGTCAGGATCAAACTCCTGACAGTGAGCAGAGCTAACCTGCAATACTGCATTTTAACCACTGTGCACCATGGATGGATGGATAGAAGGAAGGAAGGAAGGAAGGAAGGAAGGAAGGAAGGAAGGAAGGAAGGAAGGAAGGAAGGAAGGAAGGAAAGAAAATAGCAATAGCACTTAGACTTATATAGCGCTTCACAGTGCTTTACAGCCCTCTCTAAGCGGTTTACAGAGTCAGCCTCTTGCCCCCAACAATCTGGGTCCCCATTTTACTAACCTCGGAAGGATGGAAGGCTGAGTCAACCTTGAGCCTGGTGGGATTCGAACTGCCAAACTGCTGGCAGCGGAATGGGACTTTTCGCCTCGAACTCTTGGCACTGCCTGTTTCTCCACGAGGGTTTCACCTCCGCGTTATTATCCTACCTGGAGGCTATTTTGTTTTAGAGACTCAGTGCAGATCGTTGGAGTAGGAGGATTTTTGTAAACTTAAGCGTAGCGTTTCAGACAACTATCTTCAATCTGTGGGGTCCTTGGTGGTCTCTGAGCTTGGTTGTTTTCTTGCAGACGTTTCATGACCCAACTAGATGACGACATCATTGCTAGGAAGGAGCGTGGTTTGCAGAGCAGAGGAGAAAGAGGAAAAGAGGGAGGAGGAGGAGAGGAGGAGGAGAACCTGGGAATTCTTGGTACTCTCTGAACTCGGTTGTTTTCTGGCAGAGATTTCATTACCCAACCGGGCCGGAATAGCTCAGGCTGTAAGGAGCCTGTTATTAGAAACACAGTAGTCTGCAATTACTGCAGGTTCTAGTCCCACCAGGCCCGAGGTTGACTCAGCCTTCCATCCTTTATAAGGTAGGTAAAATGAGGACCCAGATTGTTGGGGGGGGGCAATAAGTTGACTTTGTAAATATACAAATAGAATGAGACTATTGCCTTACACACTGTAAGCCGCCCTGAGTCTTCGGAGAAGGGCGGGATATAAATGTAAAAAAAACAAACAAACTAGATAACAACATCAGTGTTAGAAAGGAGTGGGGTTTGTGGCGTGGAGGAGGAGGAGTAAGGGGAGAAGGCAAAGGAGAGGAAGAGGAGGACTATGGGGTCTTTGGTACTCTCTGCGCTTGGTTGTTTTCTCGCAGACATTTCATTACCCAAGTAGGTAACAGCATCAGTGCTAGAAGGGAGTGGGGGCTCGCTCTCATTTTGTGTGCAAGAGTCTTGCGAGAAAACCGCCAAGCTCAGGGGAGCCCCGAGGGCTCCACCGTTCAACTCTGGCTGGTCTAGGTTCTCTTCGATTGGTATCCTCGGTATCCTTGGATTATTGTAATGCTCTCTACATGGGGCTCCCCTTGAAGTGCACTCGGAGGCTTCAGCTAGTCCAGAATGCAGCTGCGCGGGTGATAGAGGGAGCTATGCGTAGCTCCCACGTAACACCGCTCCTGCGCAGACTGCACTGGCTGCCTGTGGCCTTCCGAGTGCACTTTAAAGTGTTGGTTATGACCTTTAAAGCGCTCCATGGCTTAGGGCCTGGGTACTTACGGGACCGCCTGCTGTTACCACATGCCTCCCACCGACCCGTACGCTCTCACAGAGAGGGACTTCTCAGGGTGCCGTCCGCCAAACAATGTCGGCTGGCGGCCCCCAGGGGAAGGGCCTTCTCAGTGGGGGCTCCCACACTCTGGAACGAACTTCCCCCGGGGTTTACGCCAAATACCTGACCTTCGGACTTTCCGTCGCGAACTGAAGACGCATCTTTTTATTCGTGCGGGGCTGGCTTGAATTGAATTTTATTAATTTTAAATTTTTATTAATTAACTTTAAATGGGGTTTTTTTAGTCTAGTATATTTTAACCTATCAGGCTAATTTTAAAATAAGTTTTTTAATCTGCTTTTTAAATTGTATATTGTATTATCTGTTTTATTTTTGCCTGTACACCGCCCTGAGTCCTTCGGGAGAAGGGCGGTATAAAAATCAAATAAATAAATAAATAAAATAAATAAAATAAATAAATCCTGAATCTCCTGCTACCACTTTCTCTCCCCCCCCCGCCCCCCTTGCAGAACCGCAATCCCTTGGTCGCCGTCTACTACACCAACCGCGCCTTATGTTACCTAAAAATGCAACAGCACGACAAAGCTCTAGCTGACTGCAAGCACGCCTTGGAGTTGGACGGCCAGTCAGTGAAGGCCCATTTCTTCCTGGGACAGTGTCAGCTGGAGATGGAGAATTACGACGAGGCCATTGCTAACCTTCAAAGAGGTGAGCGGGCGGGAGGGGGTGGGGGGTGGGGGGAGATCTCTGGGCATCTTATGTCTCAACTCCGGCAACTTGAAGAGGTGTGGACTTCGACACCCAGAATTCCCCGGCTGGCTGGGGAAATCCACACCTCTTAAAAGCTGCCAGGGTTGAGAAACTCTGCTCTTAACTGTATATTCATAAACTCAGCTGGAAATTTTTATAATCCTGGCCTCTGAACTGTAAATGGTCTCTCTTCTGATTTCTAGCATCAGAAGCAAATGCGTTGGCAACGTTTAAAAATGATGGGGGTCAAGGAACGGATACAGTGCGGTCATAAATATTAGGAAAGGGTCGTACGAATAGCGTCTGAATGAAGTATTAGGGGGAAGAAGAGAATATTTTTATAGCTCGGGGTTGAGCTGCGAAATCCTCGGTGCTCTCTGAGCTTGGTGGTTTTCTTGCAAGACGTTTCATTACCTGACTAGGTAACGTCATCAGGGTTAGGAGGGAGTGTGGTTTTTGGACAAGAAAGAGGAACAGGAGAAGGACTATGGGTTCCTTAGTGTTTTTCTGAGTGTGGTTGTTTCCTTGCAGACAGTTCATTACCTAACTAAGTAATATTATCAGTGCTAGAAGGGAGCAGAGTTTGCTCTTATATATATATATATATATATATATTTGTTTTCTGAGGTTTTCACGGGTGTTTTAAAAGGAAGAAACAGTTGCGATCACACATTGCTCCCAGAAGCACGAAGCTGAAGCCTGAAGATGACGAATGAGACTTCGTCGAAACGTCGCCAAGACACTTCCAATTTTACACGGGAGAAAACCCGAACAACCAAAGACCTATATATATATATACGTGGTATATGTATGTATATGTGCATATATACACACACACACACACACACACACACACACATACATATACATATACCACACTTTGCTCACATAAGCACGAAGCTAAAAACTCCAGCCTGAAGATGCCGAGTGAGACCTCGTCGAAACGTTGCCTAGATACTTTCAACCTTACATGGGAAAAGACCCGAATATGCCAAAACCTATATACATGTACACACACACATAATTTTTCTTTCCAATGTTTCATACTTCTTGATTGATGGATCGATCAATTGATTTGAACACTGCCCATCCTGTCCAGAGGCAATTCAGAGCTATCAGTGACTGGAGTTTGCTTTCATTTTATACGCTAATTGGCTTGCTTGAAATGATAGTGATAGGAAATAAAAATAATAATGAGTACAAAAGACAATTTTGTACTGGTGGGGAGGGGGAAAGGTGTATTCATTATTTATCTTTTATTATTAAGAGATTAAAGGAATTGAAAAAGAGGGGCATCAAAACGCAGGACCCAAAACAAGTAATCAAGACTCACTGCAGTATTTATCATTTAACAGTCTGCACTGGAGGGGGTGCCCTCCCCCAAAATAATGGGAGGCACCCCCCCAAAAGTCAAAGGGATGCACACTCATCTTTATACATTTCAGAAAGGATGAGAAAGTGGTGCCTGCATACATATTTAGAAGTCGTAATAGACCTCACTTCCTGGCCTTCTGTTATCCACAGAGAACAATGGTCTTAGCTAAAAGAAATATTGACATCTCGAGATTCAGGGGCTGGTATGAGAATGTTCCGATAAAACTTACCACAAGCTGCTATCAGCTACGAGGTCACATTCCTTATGTCTCCGTTTGTGAAACAGTCCCAACAGCCAAAAAAGCCAACACAGTTCCAGGCTGCATAAACAGAGGGATAGAATCAAGATCACGTGAAGTGTTAATACCACTTTATAAGGCCTTGGTACGGCCACACGTGGAATATTGCATTCAGTTTTGGTTGCCACGATGTAAAAAAGATGTGGAGACTCTAGAAAGAGTGCAGAGAAGAGCAACAAAGGTGATTAGGGAACGGGAGGCTAAAACATATGAAGAACGGTTGCAGGAACTGGGCATGTCTACTTTAATGAAAAGGACTACGGGAGACATGATAGCAATATATTTCAATATCTCAGGGGCTGCCACAAAGAAGAGGGAGTCAAACTATTCTCCAAAGCACTTGAGGATAGGACAAGAAGCAATGGGTGGAAACTAATCAAAGAGAGAAGCAACTTAGAACTAAGGAGAAATTTCCTGACAGTTAGAACAATTAATAAGTGGAACAACTTGCCTGCAGAAGTTGTGAATGCTCCAACACTGGAAATTTTTAAGAAAATGTTGGATAACCATTTGTCTGAAATGGTGTAGGGTTTCCTGCCTGGGCAGGGGGTTGGACTAGAAGGCCTCCAAGGTCCCTTCCAACTCTGTTGTTGTTATTATTATTATTATTACTATTCATTTGGAAGCTGATTTTCCCTCCAAAAGTAACATAAAGTTGAAAGAAACATTCAGTTGATGTAGCCGGAGATATTAAAACGGCAATAACAAAGTGATGTAAAAAGCCAATTAAAATATTGCAGTCAATTAAAAGGAGTCCCATCCCCTTTAATTACAAGTATATTTTATATTTTATGTTCTTCCACCCTTTAATTAATGTACAGTAAAATCAAGAGAGGCTAGTCTATCAAAATTAAGATTGGAAACAGATTTCCTAAGTACCCTGTTTCCCCCAGAATAAAACATCCCCTGATAATAAGCCCAATCGGGCATTTGAGCGCATGGCAATAAGTCCAAGTGCTTATTTTAGGGTTCAAAAAATATAAAACATGGTAATGACGAGAAAGCATCTTTTTGGGGGGTGTGAGGTGAGACAAATCAGAAAAAAGTGAGTTAAAATTGAGATTAGGGAAGGCTGCCTGGGGTATTTTGGAATTTGAAATCCACCCATTTTAAAATGGTTAAAGTTGGGGAATACTGTCCCTAGGGCAGTGGTGAAATCCAAATTTTTTTACTACAATTCTGTGGGTGTGGCTTGGTGGGCATGGCGGGGAAGGATACTGCAAAATCTCCATTCCCTCCCCACTCCAGGGGAAGGATACTGCAGAATCTCCATTGCCTCCCCACTCCAGGGGAAGGATACTACAAAATCCTCATTCCCACCCCACTTTGGGGCCAGCCAGAGGTGGTATTTGCTGGTTCTACTCAAAATTTCCGCTATTGGTTCTCCAGAACCTGTCAGAACCTGCTGGATTTCACCCCTGTCTTAGGGTCTTGTAGTCTAGTTTTGGGTTCAGAAAAAATATATATGCTTATTTGGGTTACGCCAATTACTCCTGCAGGATCCAAGTTCCGGATCGAAGCCGGGCAAAGTTGCCCAACATCAAAGCAAAACACGTGAGGGACCCCTTGTTGGCCTTTGTGCTGCCCCTCCATGGCATTGAATGAGGGTCAGAAGCAAGCCAAGCTGTGGAGCATCTTCTCTGGCCCCCTGGTGGGGTGCACAGACCATGTTCCCTGTCCTTGAATGGGCGTCATTTGTGTTGCGTTGGCCAAAGGTGGACCTTATGAGAAGGCGTCAACGTTAGCAAGTTGGCTGTCTCTTCTTCCAACAAAACTAGATGCAATTCGCAAAAACAGATGCTTTTCTTTTTTTAAAAAAAAAAAACCACGTTAATTGGAAAATGTGTTCTGACGACTTGCTTTGATTAGAGTGGTATGTTAGGGCCAACCACGGTTACAGATTCTGGCTGATTTGGAAATGCGCTTTAAAAACGAGTCAGCAACCCGCAGCCAAAAAGAATGGGCGAGGGATTAGCTTGCATTGTTCGTAACACCCCTGGACCCTCCAGGATGGTCCGCGTTTCTCTGTTTTTTGTGCAGCTGCTCAAAAGTTACCGTTCTCATTAAAAACATTGTGGAAAGTTGGTTAGGTGCAAAATACAATAACTTTATCGTCACCTTGAATGTACGATCGACATACATTAAAATGAACTTTCGTTGCATATAGACTCTCAAAGGGTCACCACCTCCAAGATACGCTACATAAACATGACAACATAAATAAATACGCGTACACCCACATATATTAAATGACACGGCGAAACAACACAGTCTAGTTCAGATATATACCTGTACGTGGCGTAGAAAAACGAATCTTGCAAATTTACCAGACAGATGGCATATAGGGAACAAAGCTGTTATAGAATCTGGTAGTCCTGCTAGAAATACTTCAAAACATCCTCCCAGAAGCGGGGCGGGGGGGGGGGAGAGAGAGACTGAGACAGAGAGACAGACAGAGAGAGACCAAGAGACAGATTGAGAAACAGAGAGATACAGAGAGAGGGAGAGGGAGGGAGAGAGAGAGAGAGACAGAGAGGGAGAGAAAGAGAGACTGAGAGAGAGACAGAGACCAAGAGAGAGACAGAGACTGAGAGAGAGAGAGAGACCGAGAGAGAGAGAGACCAAGAGAGACTGAGAGAGCAAGAGACAGAGACAGAGAGACACACACAGAGAGGGAGAGACCAAGAGAGAGAGAGAGACAGAGAGAGAGACAGAGACTGAGAGAGAGACAGAGACCAAGAGAGAGACAGAGACAGACTGAGAGAGAGAGGAGACCGAGAGAGAGAGAGACCAAGAGAGACTGAGAGAGCAAAAGATAGAGACAGAGAAAGACAGAGAGACACACACAGAGAGGGAGAGACCAAGAGAGAGAGAAGACTGAGAGAGAGACTGAGACTGAGACAGACTGAGACAGAGACTGAGACAGAGAGAGAGACCAAGAGAGACTGAGAGAGCAAGAGACAGAGAGAGACACAGACACAGAGAGAGAGACTGAGAGAGAGAGAGAGAGACCAAGAGAGACTGAGAGAGAGAGAGAGAGAGACCAAGAGAGACTGAGAGAGAGAGAGAGACTGAGACAGACAGAGAGAGAGAGACCAAGAGAGACAGAGAGAGACTGAGAGAGAGACAGAGACTGAGACTGAGAGAGAGACTGAGAGAGAGAGAGAGAGAGAGAGAGACCTTTGGACAATATTTATAAACATTTTCTTTTAAATTCTTTAAATAAACATTTTCTTTTAAATTCTTTAAATGTAGGGAAATTTTTAAACCTTTCATCCACATATTCTTCCATTATATCCAAAGTTCCTTGCCCGCTGAATCGTACAACGCTTTACATATTCACTTTCCAAATTCCAATTTGATGGACTCTAAATTCTCAACGCTGCTTTTCATTCCAACCCCCCCCCCAAAAAAAACCCAACCCTCTCTCAAACCCTGATTCTTGGTTGCCGAAAACCCTTTTCCAAAGACCGTTCAGAAGACCTCGGGAGAAGAGGAGGCAATTCCTTGAAGGGCAAAATTTGGAACTTTGTGGATTTTGTACACCCGTCTGACTCACACAGCTGCTTATGTGTTTCCTTCTTCCCGACCCTGCTTGCCCCAAGACGGGTTGGATAGTCATAAGCTGGCTGGGGCACATGGGAGCTGTAGTTCCCCTCTGGGACACGTCAGACCGGGAGAGTAGCCTAAACAGACCCCTCACATCCTGGACATAAACTGTTTCAACTCCTATCCTCAAAACGACGTTATAGAGCACTGCACACCAGAACAACTAGACACAAGAACAGTTTTTTCCCGAAGGCCATCACTCTGCTAAACAAATAATTCCCTCAACACTGTCAGACTATTTACTGAATCTGCACTACTATTAATCTTCTCATCATTCCCATCACCAATCTCTTTCCACTTATGACTGTATGACTGTAACTTTTTGTTGCTATCATTAGGGTTAAATTGCAACCTATGACCATCATTTGTGTTGTAAATGTTGTACCTTTGATGAAGGTATTTTTTTTGCTTTTCTTTTATGTACCCTGAGAGCATATGCACCAAAGACAAATTCCTTGTGTGTCCAATCACACTTGGCCAATAAAAAATTCTATTCTATTCTATTCTATTCTAAACCGAAAAGGAGCTGGGATTGGAGACTTGAGCTGAACGTGAGACGACTAGGCAGAGTGGGCGGTGAGATGCCAAAAGATTTAGATTTCGGAGAACTTGTTTTTCCACTCCTGTTGTTGGCATTGCGTTCAATCCATGCTTTTTTTTGTTTTGTTTTGTTTTGTTTGTTTCGTTTTGTTTTGTTTTTTGCATTTTCAGCCCACAACTTAGCCAAAGAGCAGCGGCTGAACTTCGGGGACGACATTCCGAGCGCCCTGCGCATCGCCAAGAAAAAACGTTGGAATAACATTGAGGAGAAGCGGATCAACCAGGAGAACGAGTTGCACGCTTATCTCACCAAGCTCATCATGGCGGAGAAGGAGAGGTAGGCGGAGGCTGGGGGGGGTGGGGAGAAAGAGGATCAGTGGGCGTGGATGGAAAGACTCTGGGAGAAGGCGTGGATCTAGTTCTAGGTGGGAGAAGACCAGGGGTGGGCTTCAAAAACTTTAGCAAGGGGTTCTCTGCCTGGTTGCTAAGTGGGCGTGGCCATGGTGGGTTTGGCCTAGTCGGCCTCCTGCACGATGGTGAGGGGGCTTTTTGCCCTCCCCAGGCTCCGGAGGCTTTTCTTGAGCCCTCGGGAGGGTGAAAACTGCCTCCCCAGGCTCCAGAGGCCCTCTGGAGGCCGGAAACGGGCTTGTTTCCAGCCTTCCCAAACTTCTGGTAGGCCCGTTTTTCATCCTTCCCGAGCCTCCGTGTGCGCCCTGCCCTTACCTGCATCCAAAACGGGCTGCGTGGGGACTCCTGGGAGGGGCGGAAGTGATTTTCCAAAGGGCAGAAGACGCTATGACAGAAGAAGCGCCTCTTCTGAGTGAGCCAGATGTCCTCTCCACCCCTGACCCTCCCCACACTTGGCTTCTCTTCCAGGGAACTCGACGAATGCCAACGGGCCCAGGAGCAGGAGAACATGGATGAAAACCGGAGTCGGGCACAGTTGGCCAACATCAAAGCCAAACACGTGAGGACCCCTTGTTGGCCTTTGTCCTGCCCCCCCCCCCCATGGCATTGAATGAGGGTCAGAAGCAGGGGTGAAATGCTCCCAGTTCGGACCGGATCGGCCAATCCAGTAGCGATGGCGGCAGGTGGTTTGGAGAACCAGTAGCAAACATCCCTGCCCCCCACTGCCCATGCCCATTCAATTTTTTTTTTAATTTGCATTTATATCCCGCCAATCTCCGAAGACTCAGGGCGGCTTACACTATGTTAGCAATAGTCTTCATCCTATTTGTATATTTATATACAAAGTCAACTTTTATTGCCCCCCCAACAATCTGGGTCCTCATTTTACCTACCTTATAAAGGATGGAAGGCTGAGTCAACCTTGGGCCTGGTGGGACTAAAACCTGCAGTAATTGCAAGCGGCTGCTGTTAATAACAGACTGCATTAGCAGTCTGAGCCACAGAGGCCCCTATTCAATTGCCCAATTGCCGTTTCTTTCCAGCTTGCTTGCTTTTCCCGCCCGAATGGTAGGAATAGGTTGTAAAAAATGCTTTTAAAAGGTTAAAAAAAAAGGCTCCAACGATCTCAGCTGTGGCGCACGATTGTCAGAGCCTTTTTTTTAACCTTTTAAAAACATTTTTTACAACCTATTTGCCCGAATAGATAGTAACAAAATGCTTTTAAAAGTATAAAAAAAAGCTTCCGATGATCCCGCGCCACAGCTGTGATCGTCGGAGCCTTTTTTTTTACCTTTTAAAAGCATTTTTTGTACTACCTATTCGCCCAAATAGGTAGTAAAAAAATGCTTCAAAAAAAGTAAAAAAAGAGGTTCCAACAATCCCGCGCCACAGCTGATCACCCCCCCTGCATACACTGTTCTGCTTACCTTCCTTCCCATGCCTCCCTTTGGCGTGCACTGCATGTTTGCAGGTGCACCTCGCATTTGGTGCATGGTGTGCGTTTGTTGTGTCTTGCCCGCCCTCAGAGCAGCCGGGGCCTTCTTACCTGCTCCCGAACACTGAGGAATGTATGCCTCCCGGCCCCAGTCCTGGCTCCATGCCCACACAAACTGCAGAAGAAGGAGCATCTCCCTGCCCCAGCCCTGACTCCATGCCCAGGCAAACGGAGCAGCTAGACCCCTCCCCCTCCTCCACAGCAGGTGAGCCTGAGGAGGGTTTACTCCCAACAACAGCTGATTGGAGTGACCCTCGCATCAGAAGATTGGAGAGGCGGAGGCAACAGAGGGAAGGGAGGGGCAGGCCTTAATGAGTGCTGAGTCATGGAGCCACACCCCATGGCCTATATAAAGGATCTGCTTTCTGGCAGTCTCTGAGTCAGGCAAAAGTCGAACTTATCCTGCTGAAGTCACTTACTGGTCTCCTGCCTGCTCTGAGGACTTTGCTAGGACTTTGGGCAGAGCTGCAGAGGCAAGCCTGATTCGGATTTCCCTGACCCGGCCGTCAGTGGAGGAGTGGGACACGACATAAATTATATAAATTTAAATTATATAAATTTAAATAATAAATAAATAAATAAATAAATGTGCAGAGCACATGCGCTGTCGTGTCCCACTCCTCCTCTGACGGCCGGGTCGGGGAAGTCCGTATCAAGAGTGCCTCTGCAGCTCTGCCAAAGTCCTATCAGAGTCCTCAGGGCAGGCAGGAATCCAAGGTGTGACTTCAGCAATCCAGATTAGACTTTGCCTGACTCAAAGAATGCCAGAAAGAGATCCTTTATACAGGCCATGGGGTGTGGCTCCATGACTCAGTACTTATCCAGGCCTGCCCCTCCCTTCCTTTTGCTGACGTCGCCTCTCCATTTTCCGGAAGCGTGGATCTATCCATTGCATCGTTTCGTCTCCAGCTGTTGGTAATCCCAGCTCGTGGCTGGCTTCAGGCGCACATGCTATCGGAGGGAGGTTTGTTTGTTCGGTTTGTCTGGGCATGGTGCCAGGGCTGGGGGCAGGAGGCATGCCAGGACATTCTTCTGCACTATCAGCATCCGGCAGGAGATAAGAGGGGCCCGGCTGCGGCGGGGGGCTGGGGGGGGTTGGCGAGCGAGGCACAACATGCGCAGCCACAGAACCGGTAGTAAACCAGTTCAGTTTTCATCACTGGTCAGAAGCAAGCCAAGCTGTGGAGCATCTTCTCTGGCTCCTGGTGGGGTGCACAGACCATGTTCCCTGTCCTTGAATGGACATTTGTGTTGTGTTGGCCAAAGGTGGACCTTATGAGAAGGCGTCAACGTTAGCAAGTTGGCTGTCTCTTCTTCCAACAAAGCTAGACACAACTCGCAAAAGCAGGTGCCTTTTTAAAAAAACCACACATGTTAATTGGAAAATGTGTTTGTTTTTCCCCAACAAACCAGCATTGCTTTCCTCCTCAGTTAGCCTAAGAGGGTCTATAGCAGCTGTTTCTCAACCTTGGCAGCTTGAAGATAGGTGGACTTCAACTCCCAAGCCAGAGGTAGCCTCTATAATCTTAGTGAGGCCAAGAAGAACCCCAAACAATATTCCATTGAAAGTTTAAAGTCAATTAAAGGCAAAAGACTTGAATTGAATTGAAAAAAAATTGAAAATCAAGGGACGCGGTGGCGCGGTGGCTAAAAAACTGAATTTGTCAATCAAAAGTTCGGCAGTTCAGCGGTTTGAATCCCTAGCGCTGCGTCACAGGGTGAGCTCCCGTGACCTGTCCCAGCTTCTGCCAACCTAGCAGTTCGAAAGCACGTAAAAAAGGCAAGTAGAAAAATAGGGACCACCTTTGGTGGGAACAGCATTTCGTGCGCCTTTGGCGTTGAGTCATGCCGGCCACATGACCACAGAGACATCTTTGGACAGCGCTGGCTCTTCAGCTTTGAAACGGAGATGAGCACCGCCCCGTAGAGTTGGGAACGACTAGCACATATGTGCGAGGGGAACCTTGACCTTAAAGGCAAGACATCACGCTGGCTGGAGAATTCTGGGGGCGTTGAAGTCCACTTATCTTCAGGCTGCCGAGATTAGTCTGTTCCTGGAGACGCAGTTTGGGATGTGTTTTGGTTCAGAGATGTCCTTGGAGAGAAAAGGAAGAGGCCTTGAGGCAGACATCCACCAACCATTATCAAAACAGAGGCGGAAAAAACATTCCTTAAATCTTAAAAGAGGGAGAAAGAGACTTTGGTTGTCTCTTCTCTAACTCCCTGGAGTATCGGAGGGAGAAGAAGAAAACCACAAATACGTTGGCAGGACTCTGTTGTGAAGAGCTTATCTCCATAGAGTTGAGATCTAGTTTTCTCGAGGTGACTTTTTTCTAATCTGGGTTGACCGTTCTAAAGCCATGCAAGTTCTTCCTGACCTCCATCTCCAAGAATATCTCAGAAACCATTCAACCGCACTTGTTACGTAGCCAAAGGACTCTGCTGCTTCTCAAGGAAGCTATTTGGGTCCCAAAGGTCCTTTTTTTCAGGAGGCAACTGGACTTCCTTGTGTTTTTTTTTCTCTTTAGAAGATGTTTCGCTTCTCATCCAAGAAGCTTTTTCAGTTCTGACAGGATATCTTCCAGAGCCGAAGAAGCTTCTTGGATGAAAAGCGAAACGTCTTCAAAAGATAAAAAAACCAGAAAGTCCAGTTGCCTCCTAAAAAAACACCTTTGAGATAACTATTTATTTATTTATTTATTTATTTATTTATTTATTTATTTATTTATTTATTTATTTATAACAATATACACAAGCATAACAAGCATAACACAAAAGATTATATAATATATAAACATATATATATGAGGAGAAACAAGGTAGTATAAGCATATATATATATAGGGGAAGAAACAATAGGACAGGAACGGTAAGCACGTTTGTGCTCTTATGCACGCCCCTTAGAGTCCTCTTAGGAAAGTGGTGAGGTCAACCGTGGATAGATTTTGGGTAAAGCTTTTGGGGTTATGAGAAGAAACCACAGAGTCAGGTAATGCATTCCAAGCATATACAATTCTGTTACAGAAATCGTGTTTTCTGCAATCTAAACTGGAGCGGTTGACATTGAGTTTAAATCTGTTGGTAGCTCTTGTGATATTGTTATTCAAACTAAAGAAGTCATTGACAGGAAGGATATTACAACGGATGATTTTATGAGCTAAACCATGACCTGGATGACGGAGAATCTCTACAGACTTTTAGCTATACAATTTGGGATGAACACCCTTGGAATGGTGTGGGAGTAGGAAGGGATTTCCAGAGAGAAAATTGAAGACTACAGGAACCAGGAGCACTAACTCAGGTGACCCTGAGGACACAGATAAACCTCCAAGTGGCCTCAATGACCCTTAAAAAGGATGCAAATGCCCAGCTCTCTGCAAGGAATATAAATCCTTCTGTTCCCCACTGTCCTGTCAGAGCTGAAGAAGCTTCTTGGAGGAGAAGTGAAACGTCTTCACAAGGAAGTCCAGTTGCCTCCTGAAAAAGCACCTTTGGGACAACCATGACCTAGATGACTAAGAATCACTACAGGCATCCATTTGGGTGCTTGCAAGCGGGGGGTCTCTCCCTAGAATGGATATTTGGCCCCCAGCCCAGTGGTAATATGGGTTCTTCTAGAGCAGTGGTTCTCAACCTGTGGGTCGGGACTCCATTGGGGGTCGAATGACGATTTGCCAGAGGTCGCCTAAGACCATTGGAAATATGGGAAGTATACTTGCGAGTCGAAGAATCGCGCTCCAATGGTTGACTCCACAAGCCAGCTGCAGGCTCTTCAAATCGCTAGCCGGATTCGGCTTCAGGCGCGATCAATTAAAAAAGAGAGAAATCTTTGCTCTGATGTCTCCCTCTCAAGCCAGCTGCAATCACTCCCAATCGCTAGCCTGATCTGGCTTCAGGCGCCATAAACTTAATAGGGGAGGAGTCTCCGCTTTAATGCCTCCGTCCTCAAGGCAATCGCAAGCAGTTCAGATCGCTAGCCAATATGGCTTCAGGCGCGATAAATTCAAAACGAAAATAATTTTACGGTTGGGGTTGCCACATCATGGGGAATTGTATTAAAGGGGTCACAGCACTATAAAGGTTGAGAACCACTGTTCTAGAGAGATAGACCTCCAGGAATCTGTTCACTCCTCTTTAAAAGCCGTCCAAGACTTCTTTGTTTTAATGTTCATGATAACTAAAAGGTCCAATTTCTCTTTCAGGAAAAATATCTAGCAGACATGGACGAACTCTTCTCCCAGGTGGACGAGAAGCGGAAGGTGAGTTTTATTTATGTATTGAATCTATTTGGATTTATTTTGCCACCCATCTCAGATGAATGGATGGATGGATGGATGGAAATCTAATAATGTACTCTTGAGCCATCCTTAGAAACTTGATGCTGAGTTAGGAATACTGAGTAATATTTTCTCCTTTGTGGCCAGAAACGGGACATCCCCGATTACCTATGTGGGAAGATCAGCTTCGAACTGATGCGGGAGCCTTGCATTACGCCGAGTGGGATCACCTACGACCGGAAGGACATCGAAGAGCACCTGCAGGTAAACGAGGCAGGTTGGCTCCCTAGAGGAGAAATAGGAATCCCAAATCATGGAATAATGTCAGGATGAGTCAACAAGGCCGTGAGAATCCCAGATCTGGAGTTGGTTCATAGGGCCAAAGCCTGGTTCAGAATAAATATAGATCTCTGACCGCAAGATCTTGTGTGTTCTGACCAAGGCTTCCCAAAAGCATGAATCAGACTCCTTGTCTCAGCAAAAAAACCCTTTTTGATTAAGTGACTGTGATTTCCTCTCATTCACCTTCAGCAAAGTCTTTCAAGGGAGAATTTACAGTCGCAGACTTTATCTGGCTTGGAGAGCTGCCAGGCTGATATCTTCAAAACTTGGCAAGGAGTCTCGGAGAGTCACAAACCAATTAAGCGAATTAATTGTCTCCTGCAAACTCCACTCCCCTTTCGCTCCTCTTTTATTCCCCATGGGAGAGGCCCTTCATCGTCCACCTGTGGCCTTACTCCCAAGTCGACCCTTGTTCCTTAGCTGTTCCCTTCGTCTGGCAACTCAGCGCATGCGAACACTGGGAACAGGCTCCATCTGTTCATCTGCTTCACTGATGTCTGACTCCGAAGGCAGCTGACAACTGTCAGACGGCCCTGGCCCCCTCTCCGCCTCCAATGCAGAGCCTTCACCAGAGTCTTCCCCAGACTCCAGGACTGGCCCATGTTCCTCCCCAACCTCCTTACTGTCCGAATCTACTGCCAGCTCCACTGGCGGGCCACAACATTGTGGCCAGAGATCTTTCCTTGGCCTTCTTAGCTTCATCTAAAGGTGGAGAAGCTGCCCAGAGTTATCTTAGGGAAAAATTGGGTGGCCGATCCACTTTATAAATAAAAATAATAAGAACGAGGTCCTTAAGGATCGACAGCCTTTTTTGAGGGTTAAGGAAAGAGGCTGGGGGCTGCAGTGTGTGTGTGTGTGTGTGTGTGTGTGTGTGTGTGTGTGTGTGTGTACTTGAGTGATGCAAATGATGACGGATTTGAGGCTTTCTGTGGCCGAGTAGTTTTTCCATCTTTCAAGCTGGATTTCCTAAGCAATTTATTGGTCCCACCTGGGGTTAGAACAGGGCTTCTCAAGATGTATGGACTTCAACTCCCAGAATTCCCCAGGCAGCGTGATGCATTGTCTTTAACCGCCTTTAAACTTTCGGTGGAATATGGTTTGGATTTCCTCCTGGCCTTGCTATGGTTATTGAGGCCATCCCTCGCCTGAAAATAATCTACTACTCCGGCTTCTCTTACCCACCCACCCCCCTGCCCCCCGTAACCTCCTCTTCTATATCCTCCCTAGCGGGTCGGCCACTTTGACCCCGTCACTCGAAGCCCGCTGACCCAGGACCAGCTGATCCCAAACCTGGCCATGAAAGAGGTGATCGACGCCTTCATATCCGAAAACGGCTGGGTGGAAGATTACTGACCTCCGAAGGACGGGAACGCTCCTGGACACCTCCAGCTGCTACGACGACCAAGAAGGACCACCACCACCCCTCCGGACCGTGCCAGACTGCCCGCTGGGCCACCCCCATGCCTTAGCATCTTCCCCCTTTCTTCGCCCGCCTGGTTCAGCCGAGTTGAGGTCGGCTCCCCTTCCTTCCTCCAGCAGGCAGGAGGGCAGGGTAGCTCCGTGGCTTTCATGGTCTTCTGAACCGGATCTCCTTCCGGGCAACAAGGAGACCTCAGCCTTGATCAAGACAGGTTGGAAGAGGTTCCCATCACAGAAGCTCAAGGCTCGGCGAGTTAACCTTTTCCCGGGCTTTGTAAGGGCCACTTTACCCCAAGCCCGTCTGACTTTGGTAGCACACCGTTAGCCCCTTCCCACTTCCACCCAGATCCCTTCGCCCCCTTGCTCGGCACGCCTTCTTCCCCACGCCGTCGGCCCCAGCAAAGGACCTGGCCTCTCCGTGGAGCAAAGACTGGATCCAACCTACCCACCCACCCACCCACCCACCTACCTTCCGGGAGACCCCTCCAGCCTTTGCTTCTTCTCCTGGTCTCTATCTGTACAAAGTTTTTCCTTCTCAACCTCCCATTTTCCTGCCTGTTCAGAAGAGCCCGAACGAAGTTCTGCATCAGCTTCTCTGTAAATAAACGGCCACCGATTTGGGGGCGCATCAGGGAGGGGCGGAAAGAGACGGTTCCTTATTTCTTCTTTTCTCAAAGCGGACCAGAATCGGGAGAACCGGTTGGCAGAAAAATTGTATTGAGATAGAGAGAGAGAGCGGAGCTCCGTGGTTCCATTCTAGGTTGTTTGTTTTTACTATTATAGTATTCAAAAAAGTTTTATGTTTTCGGGTTGGTTTTGAATTAAACTCCTCCCCCTCCTCCCCACTTCAATCATCCTAGCATAATTTTGCAGTTTTATTTGGAACCCACCGATCGGGAGTTTTCCCTCTCAGGGAAGAAAAATAGGAAAATCGAGCTATGTCAGTGATAGTGAACCTTTTTGGCACCAAGTGCCCAAACCAGAACGCGTGTGCATGTACATATGCCGGAAACCCGAAGACCAGCTGGCCAGTGCACACGCATATACCAGGCCGAAAATGCCCAAAAACCAGCCTGAAAACGCCCAAAAACCAGCCTGAAAAATGATCTGAAAACGGCCAAAAAACAACCCCCAAAATGGCCTGAAAACTGCCCAAAGATGCCCAAAAAACAGCTTCAAAAATGCCCAAAAAACAGCCTCAAAAATGGCCAAAAAACAACCCCCAAAATGGCCTGAAAACAGCCCAAAGATGCCCAAAAAACAGCTTCAAAAATGCCCAAAAAACAGCCTCAAAAATGGCCTGAAAAACAGCCTCAAAAATGGCCTGAAGACAGCCTCAAGAATGGCCTGAAAACAGCCCAAAATGGCCTGAAAACAGCCCAAAAATGCCCAAAAAGCAGCTCAAAAATGGCCTGAAAATAGCCCAAAACAGCCCCCCCCCAAAAAACAGCCCAAAAATGGCCTGAAAATAGCCCAAAACAGCCCCAAAATGGCCTGAAAACAGCCCCAAAATGGCCTGAAAACAGCCTGTTTTTTGGTCTTTTTCAGGCCGTTTTCTGGTGCCCATGAAGACCAGTTGGCTGGTGCGCCAGAAACTAGAACAGCAGCTGGTAATGGCGCACGTGCCCGCAGAGAGGGCTCTGTGTGCCACCTCTGGCATGTGTGCCATAGGTTCGTCATCATGGCCTTATGTCCTTTCTGGAATTATTATTTTTTTTTTTTGAATTCTTTGCAACAGGAGTGATGTTGATTAAGTAAAACACTTGCGTGGGAGCGGCCAGGAAGCCTAACAAAGCAAAGATACAGTGATCAGCTGAAGAACAGCCTGCTGGTTTTGTTTGGGTTTTTTTTTATATCCATCTACAGGTAGTCCTCGACTTTACGGCCACAGTTTACCTTGCGAAGCGAGAAATCAGATAAGTGAGTTTTGTCCCCTTTTACGACGTTTCTTGCCGTGTTGTTAAATCGGTAACACAGTTCCGGCTTCCCCGTCAACTTTGGAAGGTCACAAAAGGAGTGGGGTCACGTAACCCCGGGACACTGCAAGCGTCACAAATGTGAGCCAGTTGCCAAGCGTCTGAATGTGTAAATCACGTGATGTTGTGGTCCCCCCCCCCCCGGGCCTGGCCCCCTGCCAGAGAGTGACTCAGAGAGTGAGGGGGAAGGGCCGTCAGGGCTCCCTTCTGCAGGGCCGGCCCCTCTGGCTCAGCTCCAGGAGCCAGAGGCAGGCCAGGTAGAAGAAATAACGAGGCCTCTGTCTCCTGTATCGGCCCCCACCCAGGCAATGCTCCTAGATCCAGCTGAGGACAATCAGTCCTGGTTGGACCCTAGGTTTCGTAGACAGGAGAGGCGGGAACAACAGAAGCAGGGGTGGGGCAGGCCTAGGAAGTGCTGAGTCACGGAGCCACACCCCAGAGTATAAAAGCAGCAGGGGCTGCTATACTACTCCGTGGCGAACAAATCAACTGCTTCGAGAGAACTTGAGCTGAAGTACTGTTTGTTCCTGGTTTCCTGGTTGGCTCACCGGCATCAAGAAAAGATAACAGAGAAACTTGGCAGACGCTTGCTAGTTTGCTGCCAGAGTGGATAGCTGCCGTGGACTGAATTGCCGGCTAATTAAGTCATTGCTCATGCCTCCCGGACTGAGGTTGGGGGGGGGGGACAGAACACGGGACCCTGGGAATGCTGCAACCGTCATATGTGTGAAAAAGTCGTAAGTCCCTTTTTTTCCCGCACCGTTGTAACTTCGGTCACTATATGAACTATTGTAAGACAAGGACTACCTGTATTGCCGCATCTATTGCTCCTTTCAGCACTGGGCCCGCTGGAGATAGTCCTTGACTTGCAACCGTTCATTTAGCGACTGTTCAAAGTTATAACGGTACTGAAAAGAGAGTGACCTGTGACCGGTTGATCACACAACTTGTCGCAGCAAAACCCATAAACGCACGATCACAATTCAGGTGCTGACCAGCTGGTCTGTGTTTACAACAGGTTGCAGCATCCTGGGGCCACGGGGCCGCCATTTGTGAAGACCTAAATTGTTGGGGGGAAATAGGCCGACTGTTTTAAACTGCTTAGAGAGGGCTGTAAATCCCTGTGAAGCGGTATGTAAGTGTTAAGTCAGGGGTGTCAAACTCACGTCACAGCTGTGTCACGTGATGTATCGGGACATTTTCCCCCTTCGCTAAACTGGGTGTAAGCATGGCCAGCACACGATGCATCCGCCTGCTTACCAGGAGTTTAATAGCCCTGGTCTAAGCGCTATTGCTGATTAGCTGTGGTGGCGCAGTGGTTAGAATGAAGCATTGCGGGCAGACTGCCCACTGCCAGTGGTTCGATCCTGACCAGCTCAAGGTTGAACTCGGCCTTCCCTCCTTCCGAGGTGGGTAAAATTAGGACCCAGATTGTTAGGGGCAATGTGCTGACTCTGTAAACCGCTTAGAGAGGGCTATAAAAGCACCGTGAAGCGGTATATAAGTCTGCTATGGCTGTAGTTGATTGGCTGTTGCAATAGGAGCCCTGGTGGCGCAGTGGTTAGAATGTCATATTGCAGGCTGAGTCTGCCCACAGTCTGGAGTTCAATCCTGACTGGCTAAAGATTGACTCAGCCTTCCATCCTTCCGAGGTGGGTAAAATGAGGACCCAGATTGTTGGAGGTGCAAAATGCTGACTCTGTAAACTGCTTAGAGAGGGCTATAAAAGCACTGTGAAGTGGTATATAAGTCTAAGCGCATTCGCTGATTAGCTGTGGTGGCGCTGTGGTTGAAATGAACCATTGCAGGTTAACTCTGCCCACTGCCAGCAGTTCGATCCTGACCGGCTCAAGGTTGACTCAGCTTTCCGCCCTTCCGAGGTCGTGAAAATTAGGACCCAGCTTGTCGAGGGTGGGGAGACAAGATGCTGACTCTGTAAACCACTTAGAGAGGACTGTAAAGCACTTTTTATAGAAGAGTGAGGTGGTATAGAAGTCTAAGTGCTATTGCTATCGCTAGTCCAAAATTCTTTTGCACCTCTTTTATCGCTTCCATTTAACACCCGCAGCCAAACGTTGCAGGGCGAAAGGCTCACCTGCAACGTGACAGCAGCTCCTTATCTGGGACACTCTGTTCCATTTTTTCCCTCTGCATTGGGACCACGCAGGCATTAAACCAAATTAACTTTTTGCAAACGTCGGGCTTTTCTCCCCCCCGCCCTCCCCAGCTCCTCTCAGATCCTGCTCTTTTATTTTTCGATGGCATTGTTCGGCTCTCCAATTAAGATTCTCGGAAGAGATGAGAGAGAGAAAGAGAGAAA
Organism: Ahaetulla prasina; assembly: GCF_028640845.1. Classification (NCBI taxonomy): domain Eukaryota; kingdom Metazoa; phylum Chordata; class Lepidosauria; order Squamata; family Colubridae; genus Ahaetulla; species Ahaetulla prasina. The sequence goes on from NC_080552.1 coordinate 11,168,942, forward strand.
AAAGAATCTGGAAATTACTGTCCTGCGAGGAAACGATGATAAAAACATTTTGAATATTTTAAGAGGGAAAGATGCCTGGGTGCCTCATTGAAAAAAACAACACCTCCACCTTCTACTGGCACCTGGAGATCCTTCTGTCGCCTTCGTAGATCTTGTCTTCCTTTGGCTGGTGAATTTATCTCCGAGCATGTCCAAAATGCCATTGCCTCACCAATAAGGAATTGCAGCCTAGTTGAAAAGAATATAATATAGAAAACGGAATAAGAGTTGGAACGGACTTTGGAGGTCTTCTAGTCCAGGGCTCTCCAACCTTGGTCCCTTTTTGTGGACTTCAACTCCCAGAGTCCCTCAGCCAGCTTTGCCTACAAGTCTTAAAGGGACCAAGGTTGGAGACCCCCGATCTAGTCTAAATCCCTGCTCACGCAAGGGACCTATACCAGGGGTCTCCAACCTTGGTCCCTTTAAGACTTGTGGACTTCAACTCTCAGAGTCCCTCAGCCAGCTTTGCTGTAGAAAGGTCGGAGACCTCTGTTCTAGTCCAAACCCCTGCTCAAGCAGAAGAGGTTGTAGAAAAAATGCTTTTAAAGGGTTCTGACGATCCCAGCTGAGCCGCGCGATCATCAGAGGCTTTTTTGTTTAAAAAAAAACCTTTTTTTTTTTTCGGCGGAAGAAAAAATGTTTTTAAAAGTAAAAAAAAAACCAACCTCTGATGATCCTGCAGCTCAGCTGGGACGGGGGTGGGGGGAGGGATTTTTGCTACCGGTTATCCAAACCACCCGCCGCCATCGCTACCGGATTGGGCAATCCGATCCGAACCGGGACCATTTCACCCCTGTTGTAGGGCAACGCCTCGTTGGTACACTCACCTTCCTCCCAAAGATGACCTCCGAAAAGCCAGGCCTGTGCCAATGAACTGGGAGCATTTCATTCCTGTGGTGAACTTACGGCATGCGTGCCAGAGGTGGCACACAGAGCCCTCTCTGTGGTCATGTGTGCCGTTGCCAGCTTGTCTTTGGGTTTCTGGCACGCGCATTCATGCTGGCCAGCTGGTCTTCATGGGCGCCGGAGCACTAGAAAACGGCCTGAAAAGGAGGCCAAAAGCAGGCCATTTTTCGGGCTGTTTCCTGCCCTTTTTTGGGCTGTTTTTTGCCCCAAAACGGCTCTAAAAACAGCCTAAAATGGCCTACAAAAATGGCCCCAAAACAGCCTGAAAACGTCCTGAAAACGGCCCCAATAAGAGCTAAAAAGGCCCCAAAACAGGCATGTGTGTGCCGGCCAGCTAGTGTTTCCGGTGCTCCGGTATGCACAAAGATGGGCTGGTGGGCGGACATGGACGTGCGGAAAACCCAAAGACTAGCTGGCTGGCACGCGCCAGCCAGCTGGTCTTTGGGTTTCCGGTGCTCCGGCACGCACACATATGCATGCACAGCCATTCCGGATTGGGCACTTGGTGCCGAAAAGGTTCGCCATCACTGCCTTATAACATTCTGGACAAATCATTGTCCAGTCTTTTCTTTAAAACCTCGTGATGGAGCCACCCCATAACTGCTGGAGACAAGCCGTTAGAAAATGCTTTGCAGGTTAAAGAGTCCGATGCTTCTGCTAACAAATTGTATTTCTACCTTGTTTATCTCTTTTCTCCCATACCTTCACTGGTATCTAGGGGGTATCAATTCTGGATGAAGAATTCGCCTTTTTGATAGGTAGTAGTCCTTGATTTACGGCCGCCGTTGAGCCCAAAATCTCTGTTAAGCCACACATTTGTTCAATGAGTTTTGCTCCGTTTTATGATTTGTCTTGCCACCGTTGTTAAGTGAATCTGGCTTTCTTCCCCCCCCCCCCCATTGGACTTTGCTAGTCAGAAGGTTGCAAAAGGGGGTCACGTGACCCCTCCCTCGGGACACGGCGTGCATCGTAAATATGAAAACATCTGGATTTTGATCACGCGGTCATGGCGATGCTGCGAAGGTGGTAACTAGGAAAAATAGCTGCGAGTTACCGTTTTTCAGTGCCGTCGTAACTTTGAACGGTCACTAAACGAACTGCTGTAAGTCGAGGACTGCCCGTACCCATTCCACAAACTGAGAAAAGACTTAACATTAAAGCCAAATACTAAGAATACAGATGAAAAATGAAGCGTGAAGTGGGCCAGCCTCTTGTGTTGAAATCCAATTTTAGAAACGGATCCCTTATGACAAAGAGTTCCCCAACCTATCCGCCTTTGCGGGTTGGCGGGTGGTGGTGGTGGTAGAGGGGACGGGTCTGTGCGCGTGGCAGGGATCCATGTAGGCAGCTCCATTTGCACGAGGGGTGAGCGTGCACATCTACCATGCAGTGGTGGGATTCCAAATTTTTTACTACCGGTTCTGTGGGCGTGGCATGGCTTGGTGGGCGTGGCAGGGGAAGGATACTGTAAAATCTCCATTCCCGCCCCACTCCAGGGGAAGTATACTGTAAAATCCCCATTCCCACCCCACTCCAGCAGGCTACTGTAAAATCCCCATTCCCACCCCACTTCAGGGGAAGGATACTATAAAATCTCCATTCCCACCCCGCTCCAGCGGAAGGATACTGTAAAATCTCTAGTCCCTCCCCACTCCAGCGGAAGGATACTGTAAAATCTCTAGTCCCTCTCCACTCCAGGGGAAGGATACTGCAAAATCCCCATTCCCACCCCACTCCAGCAGGATACTGTAAAATCCCCTCTCCCACCCCACTCCAGTGAAAGGATACTGTAAAATCTCTATTCTCCAAACTACTCAAATTTTCCACTTCCGGTTCGCCAGAACCTGCTGAAAACCACCTCTGCCCCCATGCATGCAAATGGAGCACATGCGCTCGCCTGCTAATGCCAGTGGGGATGTATGCCCGCGCTCGCCCGCCACTTCTGCAGCCCGGTTCCAAACAGCTCAAGGCCCAGCAATGGACTGCAGCCTGGGGATTGGGGACCCCTCCTTTATGGTCTCTGACGGAAAGCCCCTTGAAGAGACTAGACGCATTTGAAATGTGGATTTACAGGCGGCTGTTTCGTATAAGCTGGGTTTTCAAAATCAGAAACGAGGAGGTGATAAGCCGCCTGGGGAAGCCAAGGGAAATCATCAAAGCCATTAAGAAGTGAAAGTTAGAATATAATTGGACATGTGATGTGACACCTAGAAAAATACAGCATCCTTCACTTAATCCTCCAGGGAAAGATTGAAGGCAAATGAGGTCCAGGCAGAAGAAGAACATCATGGCTTCCAAATCTAAAGGACCGGTTTGGGACAAAACCTTTTTTCATGCGGCTGTTGATAAAAATAGGATCGTCAACATGATCGCCAACGTCCGATGACGGACAGGGCACAAGAAGAAGAGAGATATAGGGAAAACATTCTACAGCTTCTTAATGCTAACAGGGACTCTGTAGTTGGTTTTCACCAGTTATACCATTGGCCATCAAAATCCATTCTAAATAATGCTCAGAGGTTTTGAGTAAAGCTGTTTGGGACAGGAAGATGGGAATCGGCCACCCTGTCCAGAAATCCAAAACAAGGTCAAGAGCAGATGGAAATGTAGATTGGCAACCTCTGGAGGATCATTTTTGAGAAGCTGGTCCTTTTGTAGATGGCCTTCAAGGTCGATAATGGGGGAGGAAAAAGATAAGTTGACTCATTGGCTTGGCACATTCCGACTTGGAAGGAAACCTGACGAAGCCTTGAAGCCTTCAAGACCAATATTTTCATCACAACTGTGACAGCTACTCTAATGTTGGGTCTTAGTGTATCTGTGGGGAACCTCTGCAATGTCTAGCTGAACCTGAATCATCTATGAAGATTCACCTGAAGGGTGAATAATCGCCCTTACAAATAATAGTTGGGAACTGCACATGAAGTTGCCTAGGCCAGGGGTCTCCAACCGTGGGAACTTTAAGCCTGGTGGACTTCAACTCCCAGCTTTGCTGGCTGGGGGATTCTGGGAGTTGAAGTCTACCAGGCTTAAAGTTCCCAAGGTTGGAGACCCCTGGCCTAGACCAAAGCAAGAAATCTAAAGAGCTAATTTGATCTAATGGTTAAGGCCATTAGAAACGGGGAGGCAGTGATTTCTAGTCCTGCATTAGGCATGAAAAGCCAGCTAGGTGACTGAACCAATCACCAGGAGACTAGGAGTTCTAATCTCACCGTTGGCACGAAAGCTGGTTGGGTGCCTTTCAGCCAATCACCAGCAGACGGTGAGTTCTAGTCCTGCCTTAGACATGAAAACTAACTGGGTGACTTGGCACCAATCACCAGGAGATAGTGAGTTCTAGTCTCGCTTTAGACAAAAAAACTAACTGGGTGACATGGCGTCAATCACCAGGAAACAGTGAGTTCTAGTCCTGCCTTAGAGACGAAAACTAACTGGGTGATTTGGTGCCAATTACCAGGAGACGGGGAGTTCTAGTCCCACCTTAGACATGAAAACTGTTGTGTCTTGCCCGCTCTCACCGCAGCCGAGGTCTGCTTATCTGTTTCCGAACGCTGAAGAATGTCCTCCTGGCCCCAGTCCTGGCTCCATGCCCAGACAGGCTGAGGAGGGGGCATCTCCCGGCCCCAGCCCTGGCTCCATGCCCAAGCAGGCTGCAGAGGAGGGAGCACCCCCCGGCCCCAGCCCTGGCTCCATGCCCAGGCAAACGGAGCAGCTAGACCCCTCCCCCTCCTCCACAGCATGTGAGCCTGAGGAAAGTTTATTTCCAACAGCTGCTGATTGGAGTGACCCTCGCATCAGAAGACTGGATAGGCGGAGGCAGCAGAAGGAAGGGAGGGGCAGGCCTGGATAAGTGCTGAGTCATGAAGCCACACCCCATGGCCTATATAAAGGATCTGCTTTCTGGCATGCTGAAGTCACTTTCTGGTCTCCTGTCTGCTCTGAGGACTTTGCTAGGACTTTGGGCAGAGCTGCAGAGGCAAGCCTGATTCGGATTTCCCTGACCCGGCCGTCAGCGGAGGAGTGGGACATGACATCAACTAACTGGGTGACTTGACGCCAATCACCAGGAGACAGTGAGTTCTAGTCCCGCCTTAGATACAAAAACTAACTGGGTGACATGGCGCCAATTACCAGGAGACAGTGAGTTCTAGTCCCGCCTTAGAAACGAAAACTGGGTGACTTGGCGCCAATCACCAGGGGACAGTGAGTTCTTGTCCCGCCTTAGACACAAAGAGTAACTGAGTGACTTGGTGCCAATCACCAAGAGACAGTGAGTTCTAGTCCCATTTTAGGCATGAAAGCCATTTGGAGGATCTTGGGCCACTCAGTCACTCTCAACCCAATTTGTGTCCCATGGCTTTTGTTTGTGGAGAAAATGGGAGGAAGGAGTATTAGGTATGCTTGCCATCTTGAGTTACTAATAAAAAGAAATACAGGTGAGATATAAATAAATCAGCAAAATCTCCAGAGGAAAAGCCAGAACAAAATTAACTCTTGACTGACATGCACGTTACATTTTTTTTTAAAAAATAAAATGTTTATGCTAAGATTTGCTGCTCTGGTACTCCACATCAACCAGGGATATCTGGATAGAAACAAGACCAGAATCTATTGGTTGCGTTTCTGCACATCCAGTTGGCAGTAAAACCGTTTTAAAAGAGAAAAGAAAAGGAATGTAGGAATGCCCTGCCAGAAAAAAACGGGGGTGGGGGGGGAGGAAGATGAACAAACAGGTTGCTTCCACATGAAACAAGGTCTTTTTCGCCCTCAGGTTGCTGACCAACCCCGCATACAAGCCACGAGATTTCCTACCTGCCCTGCAAGGCTGTAATTTTGAGCAGCTTAAATTATTTTTAGTCACCTGGTGGTGTAAATATCCCCTGGGGAGTTGGAAGAACTGGATGAGGCACAAGAGGAGCAGTAACAGTTATCTCTGCATGCGGGCAGAGAGAGAGAGAGAGAGAGAGAGAGAACAAACAGAGAGAGAAACAAATGGGGCGAAAGAAACAGAGTAATGGAGAGAGAGAAACAGAGAAACAGAAAGAGAAACAATTGGGCAGAGAGAAAGAGAAACAGAGAGAAACAAATGGAGAGAGAAACAAACAGAAACAGAGAGTAACAGAGAGAGAGAGAAAGAGTAACAGAGCGAAGCAGAGTAACGGAGAGAGGGAGAAACACAGAGAGTAACAGAGAAACAGAAAGAGAGCGAAACAAAGAGAGAAATAAAGGGAGAGTAACAGAGAGAGAGAGTAACTAGGGCCTCTGGTGGCTCAGACTGCTAAGACAGTCTGTTATTAACAGCTGCTTGCAATTACTGCAGGTTCAAGCCCCACCAGGCCCAAGGTTGACTCAGCCTTCCATCCTTTATAAGGTAGGTAAAATGAGGACCCAGACTGTTGGGGGCAATAAGTTGACTTTGTATATAATATACAAATGGATGAAGACTATTGCTTAGCATAGTGTAAGCCGCCCTGAGTCTTCGGAGAAGGGCGGGATATAAATGCAAATAAAAAAAAAAACAGAGAGAGAGAGAGAAAATTAACCGCATCAGGATTCCACCCACAAGACAGGGAGGGAGGGAGACAGAGGAGAGAGAGAGAAATGGGGAGGAGTTGGTCCTGTGATGCTGGCTGAAAAAGTTTAGGAGGAGATCCCTGAGAAAGATGGTATAGGTATGGTCAGTTGGGACCACATCACCTCTGCTGGTCTAAAGGGCCATAGAGAGGATGTTACTATGGTCAACCATTGCTGATGGCCACTACCTTCACGGCTGTTGAATTTCATCAACTCCATTGGAGCAAGCCAACTGAGATATTTCCGGGTGATGGAAATTATAGTCTTCGGCCCCGAAGCATTTTGCCCAAATGAACGATTGTGCCGTTCATCTTACGGGGAGACTGGGACAATTTTCAACTGGGAGACCAGCATGGATGTGTTTGAAAGGGCCAAGAAATCCAATTTCTTTGCATGAGGAATGGTGGCAAGAGTTCCGACATAGAGGAGGTGTCACTTGGAGCGGCTAACCCAGGAATGTGGAAATGAAAACACTGGTGTCCAGGTTGAGGGTCGCGTGCCACCAGCGGTCCGGAAAATACAGAATCTGGAAGGAAAGAGAGAATGACTTCAGATGCAATGGCTTTGCAGAAAATCTTTCCTTCCTTCCTTCCTTCTCTCCTTCCTTCCTTCCCTCCCTCTCTCCCTCCCTCCTGCCTTCCTTCTTTCCTTCCCTTCCTTTCCTCCCTCCCTCTTCCTCCCTCCCTCCTTTCTGCCTTCCTTCTTTCCTTCCCCCTTCGTTTCTTCATTCCTTCCTTCCCTCCCTCCCTCTTCCCCTCTCCTGCCTTCCTTCTTTCCCTCCCCCCTCTTTCCTCCCTCCTCTTTCCTGCCTTCTTTCCCTCCCCGTCCTTCCCACCTCTCCTTCCTTCCTTCCTCCCTCCCTCCCGCCTTCCTTCTTTCCCTCCCCCTTCCTTCCTTCCTTCCCTCCCCTCTCTCCTTCCTTCCTTTTCTGCCTGAGGCTAATCCTCCTACTTGATGGGAACAAAACTACTTATCTTATATGAGTTCTTATAAGAGTATAATAACTTATATGAGTTCGCGTCTCATTCATAGCCATTGTTTCTCAAAATTGCCCAAGTTTAAGACACGTGGACTTCAACTCCCAGAATTCCTCAGCAAGGGCAAGTTAAGAAACATTATTCTAAGCCACTGATGCACAGCAGTTGCCCTGGGGTTCCAGGCAACCCTTGAAAGCTTGAAATACAGGTATTCCTCGACCCTAATTGAGCCCACAATTTTGGTTGTAAGTTGTGATGGTTGTAAAGACATATGACCGCACCTGATTTTTACAACCTTTTCTTGCCGTGGTTGTAAAATAAACCCCACTGTTTGCTACAGGACAATGCTGGCTGGAAACCAGAAATAAATCCCAGTTTTTAACCAAAATGTCATAAATTGCGTTCACATGAGCGTGGGGTGAATGGCCATAAGTGTGAGCCAGTTTCTAGGTGCCCAGAATGTGGTCAACTAATCGTGGAAAGGGGCAGACATCAACTCTCCGAATCCCTTCTTTGTAAGTTCCATTTTCGAAGTCCATTCCTAACGTCAAAGGGTCCCTAAGCAACCATTCATAATTTGAGGACTTACCGTATTTTTCGGAGTATAAGACACACCATTTTCCCACCTAAAAGGCGGTGAAAATTTGGCTGTGTCTTATACACCGAATGTAGGCCTGCCTACCTGCTGGCCTCCACCCTTTGGCCTCTGCCTCCCAGCAATTTATCTCCTTGCAGCAAGTGGCAAACAGCCCATTTCAGCTTCAGCACAGCCTGATTAGCATAAGCAGCTGATTGCCGGTTGCATCGGCCTCCCGACTCTCAGCTGTTTCAGGCTGCAGGGATTGCCGTTGCCTATTGCCGCACGGGCGTCCGCTGTTTGCTGCAAGGAGGCAAATTGCTGGGAGGCAGATTTTTTTTCTTGTGCTAATCAGGCTGTGCTGAAGCTGAAATGGGCTGCTTGCTGCTTGCTGCAAGGAGGCAAATTGCTGGGAGGCAGAGGCAGATTTTTTTTCTTGTTTTCCTCCCCAGAAATGGTAGGTGCGTCTTAAACTCCAGAGCGTCTTATACTCCCAAAAATATGGTACTTAATAAAAGCCCCAAAGACTTGCTGAATCATATTTTTCAAATTGTACAAAAAGGGAAAGCTTTTCCTACGCCATTGAAGAATCCTCTTCGATGTACCAGAATTTGAACTGTAGGCTGATGTTTGGGAACCTTCGTTTTGTGTGCCTAAGGCGGTTGTGCGAATCCAGGCAACTGCCATGTTCGCTAAACCACCGTTGGACCAATAGAGCTAGGTGGTGGGTTGGGCACTCTGGCTGGAAGCCCCATCTGTACACGGGGGCAAAAGGGAAGTGTGCGCATACACACACCCCTACAGCAACCTGCCTCTCCTGGATGGATGGTGCACTCCACCGGCTTCTCCCAGGGCGGCAAGGAAGGGTACGTATCCAGGAACCAGGACAGAGTCGTCCTATTGGGGTGGAACGCTGGCGTTTTCTCTGGAGGATACAGGAACCAGTGCTGGGGGGAAGAGAGAGCTGTAAGGAACAAGCTTTATACCACTGCATGCAGGGGTAGGCTGCTGGGGGTTCGGGAGAACCTCTAGCTAAGATTCTGTGCAGTTCAGAGAACCCCCAAATCCCATTCCCGGCTGGCCCTAACCCACCCCTCCCAGGAGTCCCCACGCAGCCCATTTTGGATGCAAGAAAGTACAGGGCGTGCACGGAGGCTTGGGAAGAGCGAAGAACAGGCCTACTGGGCGCTAGGGCCCGTTTCTGGCCTCCAGAGGGCCTCCGGAGCCTGGGGAGGCCATTTTTGTTCTCCCGGAGGCTTGAGGAAAGCCTCCGGAGCCCAGGGAGGGCAAAAATATCCCCTCGGCCATGGTTCAGGAGGCCAACTAGGCCAGGCCACCATGGCCACGCCCACCCAGCAACCAAAAAGGGCCGTGATAGCTCAGGCTGTAAAGAAGCCTGTTATTAGAACACAGCAGCCTGCAATTACTGCAGGTTCAAGCCCGGCCCGAGGTTGACTCAGCCTTCCATCCTTTATAAGGTAGGTAAAATGAGGACCCAGATTGTTGGGGGGGCAATAAGTTGACTTTGTATATAATATACAAATAGAATGAGACTATTGCCTTATACACTGTAAGCCGCCCTGAGTCTTCGGAGAAGGGCGGGATATAAATGTAAATAAATAAAAAAAATAAAAAAAGCCAGGGGAAAAAATCAGTTTTCCAAAGTCTTCTGACAGGAGAAGGTGAGAGAAAAAAACAAAGCAAAACAAAGCAGTTTAGTATCCAGATAGTTTACAAAAACTTCCGTTCTTCTTTTTCTCCTCCTCCTGTTACAAAATCACGGGACCGCTTCTTATCATCAACTTCTTGCCACTTTCCAAAACAATGTCCAAGGTCGCTTTGTTTCGTCTTCTACACAATAAAATCCCTTGCTAAAATTTTTGAAGCCCCGACTGCCTGATATTTCAGTACATCTCCTATCTCAATACGGTGGCATCGAGATGAATAAAATCCCTGAAATATCCATGACACTAATCGCAGGATTCTCACTGCCATCGTCATCATCTTCCTCCAATTACTCAGAAATCTAGTCTCCCTCCCTCTCTCTCCCTCTCTCTCTCTCTCTCTCTCTCCCCCCTGATGCTAAATTTTTAAAGTCATTTTGAGGTTTAGTAGACTGTAGGACATGTTTCTTCAGCTAAGCAGTTTTGAGCTGTGTGGACTTCAACTCCCAGAATTCCCCAGCCATGAGAACTAGGTCACGTTCAGTGGGGGCATTCAGCCGGTTCCATCTGGTTCGGGCGAACCAGTAGCGGCGGCTACAGGAGGCTCCGCCCACATGCCCGGACGTCATCACGTCCCGTTTTTAATGCTCTGAGCATGCACGGAAGGCCCTGCGCATGCATGGAGGCGGCCCTGCACGCACGCTCGCATTTGCGAACCGGTGGTAAAGATAAGTGAATACCACCCCGGTCAGGTTTCTTCTCTTCTGGTATAGGGTCTCCTGCTTGAACAAGGGGGTTGGACTAGAAGACCTCCAAGGTCCCTTCCAATTCTTGTTATTCTGTTCTGTTCTTCTGAGGTGCTTTCTCCACTCCTGTTCCTTCTGGGGGCTGGGTTGTCTCTGATTAACTGTAGCTGTCTAGGCTGCAGCATCTTCCTCCTGTCTCCCAAGGTTATTCCCACATCCCATAAACAGGTGGGAACATAGGTTTGTAGGGCAGGGGTGAAATGTAAAATTTGTTACTACCGGTTCTGTGGGCGTGGCTTGGTGGTGGTGGTGGTGGTGGTAATGTGACTGGGTGGGTGTGGCCAACTTTTTTTTTTTTAACTTTTAAAAACATTTTTTCTACAACCTCTTTGGCCGAAGAGGTTGTAAAAAAATGCTTTTAAAAGCCTGTGATGATCAGGCAACTCAGCTGGGATCGCCAGAGGGAAAAAAGCTTTTAAAAGGCTCCTCTGGCGATCCCAGCTGAGTTGCCTGATGCCCGAACCTTTTAAAAGCATTTTTTCTACAACCTCTTCGGCTGTAGAGGTTGTAGAAAAAATGCGTTCAAAGGGTTCTGACGATCCCAGCTGAGCCGCACGATCATCAGAGGCTTTTTTTTTTCTTTTAAAAGCATTTTTTCGGCCGAAAAAAAATGCTTTTAAAAGTAAAAAAAACAACAAAAAACTCTAATAATCGTGAGGCTCAGCTGGGGCATGGTGGGGGCAGGGATTTTTGCTACCGGTTATCCGAACCACCTGCTGCCATCGCTACCGGATCAGGCGATCCGATCCGAACCGGGAGCATTTCACCCCTGTTGTAGGGCAACGCCTTGTTGATACACTCACCTTCCTCCCAAAGATGACCTCCGAAAAGCCAGGCCCGTGCCAATGAAATGGCACTCCGGAACCAGACCCTGAAAGGAAAAATGAGGAGCCAGATTGTTGGGGGCAAGAGGCTGACTCTGTAAACTGCTCAGACAGGGCTGTGAAGCCCTGTGAAGCGGTATAGAAGTCTAAGGGCTATTGCTACGTGGTCCTTCCAAAGCAGATGAAGCTACGAAGCCAACACCGTTGCCCAGTGAAGGTCTTAAAACATCTCCTGAAGATACCAGCTACTGACCCCCAATCCCAAAACTGAATGCTCCCGTGGTGCCCGGAATCCTGAAAGGTGGTGGGTTGTATTTCTTGAAGAGGGACCCCCATTCAGTGAAATTATTGTCTCCGAAGAAGTAGAGGGTTTCTGCAGGGAAGAAGGAAAGAAAGAGAACTTAGTGGTTTAACCCAGGAGACCCTTTGCTTTTCTTGGGTGCTGGAGGCCAAAACCAGGGACTAAATTGGTTTCGGTCCCTTTGCACCTGCAACCTTCTTATTTCAGTATCTTCAAGGGGGAAAAAAGTCTGGGGGAGAAGATCATTTGCAAGGGAGATTAACTTTATCCACAATGAGCAGTGAAAATAACTGCAATCAAAACCAAGACAAAGGAAATCTGAGTCCGGAGCAGAAATGTACTCTGAGAAAGTGTCTGAGACTTTTGTTTGTTTATTAGATTTCTATCCCATCTTTTAGGGATGCAGTGGCTCAGTGGCTAAGGCGCTGAGCTTGTCGATTGACAGGTCAGCAATTCAGAGGTTTGAATCCCTAGTGCCGCATCACGAGGTGAGCTCCCGTTCCTCGTCCCAGCTTCTGCCAACCTAGCAGTTTGAAAGTACGGAAAATATGCAAGTAGAAAAATAGGGACCACCTTTTGTGGGAAGGGAACAGCATTCCGTGTGCCTTTGGCGTTGAGTCATGCCAGCCACATTACCACGGAGACGTCTTCGGACAGCGCTGGCTCTTTGGCTTTGAAGCGGAGATGAGCACCGCCCCCTAGAGTCAGGAATGACTAGCACATATGTGCAAGGGGAACCTTTACAAGTAATTAAAACCTACTACTGTTTCCTCTGCCTATTTTCCCCCACAACAACAACCCTGTGAGCTGGATTGGGCTAAGAGAGAATGACCGACCCAAAGTTACCCAGCAGGTTTTCATGCCTAAGGCAGGACTAGAACTCATGGTCTCCTAGTTTCTAGGCCAGCACCTTAACCACTATACAAAAATTGACTCTTCTGAAATGAAAGGGAAGGAAGGGGAAAGTGCATTGTGTTTCAAGATTTGTTACTGCAATCCTATCATTAAAAAAAGTACTTTTCCTATTCATAATTTGGGTATACCAGTCTAGACCAGGGGTCTCCAACCTTGGCAACTTTAAGACTTGTGGACTTCAACTCCCAGAATACCTCAGCCAGCTGGTCTGGCTGAAGTATTCTGGGAGTTGAAGTCCACAAGTCTTAAAGTTGCCAAGGTTGGAGACCCCTATCTAGACTACAGATAGTCCTTGAGTTATGACTACAATTGAGTCAAAAGTTCTGTTGCTAAGGGAGACCTTTGTTAAGTGAATTTTACCCCCATTTTACAACTTTTCTTGCCATTGTTGTTAAGTGAATCAGTTCTGTTCTTAACTTAGTATCCTGGTTGTCAACTAAACCTGGCTTCCACATTGACTTTTGTTTGTCAGAAGGTTGCAAAAGGGAATCACATGATCCCAGGAGGCTGTGACCGTCATAAATATGAGTCAGCTGTCAAGCATCTGAATTTTAACCACGTGATCACGGGCGATGCTACAATGGTTGTAAGTGTGAAAAATGATCGTAAGTCACTTTTTTTTCCAGTGCGGTTGTAACTTTGAACGGTCACTAAATGAACTGTTGTAAGTCGAGGACTATCTGTACTCTACCTGGAAGAGTTGACATCAACTGATTCTGGTCTGTGGAATCCAGGCTGAGTTTGAGTTGATATGGATCAAAGAAGCATGAAGATCTCACAATGCCAAGCAATAATTACATCCTACTCACCACTTCCTAGGGAAGCCAGATCCTGGGGTTCCAGCAAATGATCCACATAATCTTGGAAGGGTAGATCAACTGCATAAAAGAAACAGCCAGTAAGAACTCAATGCTGTGCAACCTTTTAATCCGACTTTTTTGAACCACGCTCAGCAGAATAATGAGGGTTATTTAATGACCTGGCTAAGCCTGAGGGTGGAATCAAATGCATCATCAGTTTGGAATTGTTACGTCCCCACAAGAGACCTAACTCCAACTGCCAGTAAGAACTCAATGCATCTTCTGCCAAAGCTTTGCTGTTCTGACCAGTGGTGGGATTCAAATTTTGTTACTACCGATTCTGTGGGCGTGGCTTGGCGGGTGTGGCAGGGGAAGGATACTGTAAAATCTCCATTCCCTCCCCACTCTGGGGGAAGGATACTGCAAAATCCCCATTTCCTCGCGATCAGCTGGGACTCGGGAGGCAGAGAATAGATGGGAGCGGGGCCAGTCAGAGGTGGTATTTACCAGTTCTCTGAACTACTCAAAATTTCTGCTACCGGTTCTCCAGAACTGGTCAGAACCTTCTGAATAGCACCTCTAGTTCTGACCCAGCTTCCCAAAAATGATAAACCCTCTGCAGCTGAAACAATGATTCCTTTATTAGGAGCACCAGCAGCCCCAGCAAAAAGTTTCTCTCTCGACGCAGGCTAACAAGTCCGTCTGACAAAGAGATGAATAGTTGTCTACCACACCTATTCATCCTTTTATCCCCAGAGCTAGGGTGGGGCTTTGTTAGCAGTGGTGGCTCTTCCGTCCCAAGGACCGGCCCATGGATTTCCACAGCTCTCCTCTCCTCTGCCTTCTGTGCATCTGCACATCAGGTACTGGACCCAGCTGCTCCTCCACTTTCTCATCACCTCATGACCTGGGGGCTGTTGACTCTCCATCTGAGGGCTGACGGATGGCCCAGGCTCCACCTCTGTCTCTCTCTCTCTCTCTGACATCTCCATTCCCTCTTCCCCTTCGGAGATCTCAGGTTGCCTTGATGCTGGCCCCGACTCCCACACCTCCTCCTCTTCCTCTGATTCAGCTGCTGGAGGGGCCAGTGGCTGACAAGCCACAACATGTGCAATCTTTTCACCCAAGCTTTTTTTTTTTTATTCAAAAAGTTTTACAAAAATATTTCCTTTCCCCCAACCCCTCCTTCACTAATCCTCCCTCCCCCCTGACTTCCCGGATGAAGCACAAGGTATAGTTAAAAATAAAACAAACATATGCTAAGAAGATTTTCCCCCAAAACTATTATACCAATTTTCCCTCTCTAGCTCTGACTTCCTCCTAACACAACCAAAATCCTTCAAGAAAAAATAAATAAAAAAATTAACAATTAAGAATAACAAAATATGTAAATCAATAAAACAAATTAATCCTAAAGTATTTAAAACCAACTAAAACATAAAAATCCAATCCAATTCAAAGAATATCTCCCTTATAGCTTCTATAACCATATAATTTTCCCCCCAGGTCTTTCTTACATAAACTCTTTCAAAAATATTCTATTCAAAATACAATACAACACATTATAAAATTTCAATACCAAGAATTACAGTAGCTATTCAAATTTTTTTGTACCACACTCAGCAATCAAAAATAACCGTCAGGGCTATTTTTAATGAGACTGTTGTAGGAGATGACCGGACTGAGGGTGAGGGTGGAGTCAAATACATCATTAATTTGGAATCATTACATTCCCACACGAGTGCCAAGTCCAGCTCCCCTTGAAATCCATTGACTCTTATCTGGCGTAAATTCACTTTGACCGTTAGTGGTTCAGATTGTTGCGTGTACATATCATGAAATAAACTTGCAGTAGCGGTAAGAATTCAGTTTGTGACCCCAACTGAGCCCCAAATTTCTGTTGCTAGGTGAGACCGTTGTTAAATGAATTCGCCCCATTTTCACGGCCTTTCTTGCTACAGTTGTAAAGTGAATCACTACAGTTATTAAAGTAAATAACATGCTTGCTTATTGAATCCGGCTTCCCCGTCGACTTTGCTTGTCAGAAGATCGCAAAAGGGGATCGCGTGACCCCGGGACGCTGCGACCGTCATAAATATGAGTCAGTTGTCAAACGGCTGAATTTTGATCACGTGACCATTGGGGATGCTGCAACGGTCGTAAGTGTGAAAAACGATCACTTTTTTCAGTGTCGCGATAACATCTAACTGGTCACGAAATAAACGTCGAGGGCTACCTGTACTTTTGAGCTCTATCCTAGTCCTTGACTTCTTGCATCTGACAGGTGTGTAAAATTACACCTCTGTGTCTCAGCTTACTCTCACCTCAGCTTGGCGCACAATTGGGGAAGAAGTGGGTTTTTTTCCCCATCCTCACCTTTGTGGTAAGAGTAGGTGTTGGCGGTACTGAGACGAACCACACGATCTCCAAACTTGGCCAACAGCTGATCTTTGGTGCACTGAGCCTGAAATTCCTGTGGGCACAGAAGGGAATCAACATGGAGGGACACCCCCAATTTTTACACCCCAGCCCAAAATATATTTTTTTTCCTGACTGCAAAACAAGATTGCATTGGCCAGAGTCCATGTGAAATACAAGTAAGGGGTAGATCAGGGGTAGTCAACCTTTTTATACCTACCGCCCACTTTTGTATCTCTGTTAGTAGTAACATTTTCTAACCGCCCACCGGTTCCACAGTAATGCGCCGTGTATCTTCGTCTGCGCATGCCTCTCGCGCATCGTGGATTGGGTTTGGGGGAGGGGGCCCGCCGGCTACCAGCTCTGCTTGTCTGTTACAGCTGGGTGGTGTGGGGGGAGATGCGCGAGCTATTCTGGGACGAGGCTCTTTTGTTTGCGGTTGCACTATAGCGCCATTTAGTTTCACTTACGTAACGTGAACTAAACTTAGGCGCGGGCGATACAAATAGTATATTTTCAGAAATTTAAATTGCCACGGGGGAATTTTATGAAAACCTAATGAAAATATTTTTAAATAATGCTATGATTTTTTTTTTAAAAAAGTCAATTAAATTAAAAAAAAGGAAAGTGCCGCAGTATCGGACAAAACCCCTACCGCCCACCATAAAAGCTGGAACGCCCACTAGTAGGCGGTAGGGACCAGGTTGACTACCACTGGGGTACATAATCTCTGGGAATTACGGGGAGTGATGAAATCCGGCCAGATCTATCCGGTTCGCATGAGCCAGTAGGGCCAGTGGTGGGAGGCTCCGCCCACCCACCGGGACATCATTACATTCCCTTTTTGACCCTCTGCGCATGCACAGAAGGCTCTGCGCATGCGCAAAGGAGGCGCTCTCTCTCACACATTTCTGAACCGGTAGCGAAGGAAAGTGCATTTTACTGCTGATTATGGGTGATCCGTTATGATTCCCATATCCCAAAGGTGTTTTTTGTCAAGAAGCCCACTGGACTTTCTGGTTTTTCTTGGAAGATGTTTCACTTCTCATCCAAGAAGCTTCTTCCGCTCGGACTGGAATGGTGGGGAAGTCAGAGCTGAAGATGTCAGAGCGGAAGAAGTTTCTTGGATGAGAAGCAAAACGTCTTCCAAGAAAAACCCAGAAAGTCCAGTTGCTTTTTGAAAGAAAAAAAAAAAGCCGCTTTGGGACAAACCATGACCTGGATCAGGGGTCTCCAACCTTGGTCCCTTTAAGACTTGTGGACTTCAACTCCAACTTCAAAGCTGGCTGAGGAACTCTGGGAGTTGAAGTCTACAAGTCTTAAAGGGACCAAGGCTGGAGACCCCTGACCTGGATGACTGAGAATCTCCATAGACCTTATGCAGGGGCGGGGCTGCTGGGGGTTCGCAGTGGTTCGGGAGAACCTGTAACTAAGATTCTGTGCAATTCGGAGAACCCCCAAATCCCATTCCTGGCTGGCCCCGCCCATCCATACCCTCCCTTCCCCTCCCAGGTGTCCCCATGTGGCCCGTTTGGGATGCAGGTAAGTGCAGGGCACGCACAGAGGCTTGGGGAGGGCAAAAAACAGGTCTACCAGAAGATCGGGAAGAGGGCCTCCAGAGCCTGGGGAGGCCATTTTTGACCCTCCCGGAGGCTCAAGAAAAGCCTCGGGAGCCCGGGGAGGGCAAAAATGCCCTCCTCCCACCGTGGTGCAGGAGGCCAACTAGGCCACGCCCACGCCCACCCAGCAATCGGGCAGAGAACCCCTTGCTAAAATTTTTGAAGCCCACCCCTGACCTTATTACGGCCATAATTGACCCTCAAATTAGGCATTCGATGGGTCATCCCACAATGGACTCCATTTAGCAATTTTTTGCGGCAATCGTTAAGCGAAAATGGCAGAGGCATTAAGCGAGCCCATTGCTTGCAATGAACGTTTTTTTTTTAAAAAAAGTTGCAGGAAAGTAAATGCTGGCTTCCACCACAAAAAACATAAATCGTGCTCAGGTAACCTGAGGATGGTGGATCATGATTCACTTAACAACCGCTTGGCTTCTGGTCACAATTGTGGCTACAGGTCGTGGATTATCTGTATCATTTGGTGTTTGTGGGTGTGTACAATTAGGGGGATTAAAAAGTTGCTGTTAAGGAAACCACAAGATTGCATGGCGTGCAAATATAATCACTGTTGTTTCTACCTGTGTGATCATTTTCTCCCTTTGATCACACTCAGAGGTATTGACGGAGAGAGCCTGGGACCGCAGTCAGGCTTGGCGAAGGGGCTTCACAGCCCCTGAGTGATCACTTGACTTTATTAATTCATGCCCGGTATGAAGGGGGTCTCAAAAATATAGTGGCCGACAGAGATTAGCAGAGGATAGCACTGGATGTAACCTGGAACGAAGCAGCAATTTCCGGACAGTGGGGAAAAATTAAACTATCAGTTGAACGGCTTGCCGTTGTGGGCGCTTCATTGCCGGAGGCGTTTAAGAAGAGATTGGATAGCTACTTGTCTGGAATGGTATAGGGCAAGGGTGTTGAACTCAAGGCCCGGGGGCCAGATCTGGCCCGTGGGGTGCTTAAATCTGACCCATGTGGGCTGCCCTGGAGACGGTGAAGGATCGGCCTACGGTGCCTCTGCCAGCGAAAACGGAGCTCGGGAAGGTCAAGGGCGGCTCTCCCGAGCTCCGTTTCCGCTGGCAGAAGGTTGCAGGAAGCCATCGCAGCCGAAAACGGAGCTCGGGGGCCTGTTTTCGCTGGCCAGTGCCCAGAACTGGTGTGGTCAGTTCGAGTGATGTCGAACTGGCCACGCCCACCCTGGCCCCCCAAGGTCAAACACAACCCTGATGGCAGCCCTCAGTGAAATTGAGTTTGAGACCCCTGGTCTAGGGTCTCCTGTTTGAGCAGCGGGTTGGACTAGAAGCCCTCCAAGGTCCCTTTTTCAGACCTTCGCTTCTGTGATATTTCATCCAAATTTTATAACGCAGGGGTCACTCACAGTATTGTCCGTTAATCCCTGAAGAATTACTGGACGTGAGAAAGCATACCTAGGAGGAGGAAGAGGAGGCGATGGGGGAGGAAGAGATGGAGGAGTTGTAGAAGGAGGAGAAGAAGGGGGAGGAGGAGGGGGAGAGGAGGAGGAGGAGGAGGAGGAAAGAGACAAGGAGAAAGAGAAGATCATTGTAATAGCATTATGGATTACAATATAAAACAATAGGAATTGTTTTAGCTGTGAATTGTGAAAGCTTTTCAGGGTGAGGGAAGCAAAGCCCCAGGAAAAACGGTTCTTTCCCCACCAATCTGCTGTGCTCTTTGACATGAAGCTGCATCCTGTGGATCAGGGGTCTCCAACCTTGGTCCCTTTAAGACTTGTGGACTTCAACTCCCAGAGTTCCTCAGCCAGCTTTGCTGGCTGAGGGATTCTGGGAGTTGAAGTCCACAAGTCTTAAAGGGACCAAGGTTGGAGACCCCTGCTGTGAATAATCACTTAGCACCTATGGGATGTGTACCAGAAGTGGCACACAGAGCCATTTCCCTGGGCATGCGAGCCGTCGCCCGTTGCTCTTCCAATTCTGGCGTGGTGGCCAGTTGGTCTTCAGGAGCAGGAGAACAATGGAAACCGGAAGAGCAGCATGTACGCGCCGGGCGGCTGCTCTCCCAGTTTCTGGTATGCGAAGACCAGCTGATCAGTGCGCATTTGTGCACCAGAAATCGCAAGATAAAGTTCCCGGCTCACACATTTGAACAGGTAACTACTCTTCCAGTTTTTGGCACACACACATGCGCACCAGCCGGCTGGTTTTTGCACACACATGCGCACCAGCCAGCTGGTCTTTGCACATGCATGCACAATAGCCAGCTGGTCTTTGCACGCACATACACAATAGCCAGCTGGTCTTTGCACATGCATGCACAATAGTCAGCTGGTCTTTGCACGTGCATGCGCACCAGCCAGCTGGTCTTTGCACACACATGCACAATAGCCAGCTGGTCTTTGCACATGCATGCACAATAGTCAGCTGGTCTTTGCACACACATGCACAATAGCCAGCTGGTCTTTGCACGCACATGCACCCCAGAAATGGGAAGACCAGGTGGCTGGGGCGCATGTGCGTGCTGGAAACCGAAAGGGCTGCTTTTTCGGTTTCCAGCACATGAGCGCATGCTCCCGTTTCGGCACTCCATGTCAAAAAGATTCGCCAACACTGACTTAGCACCTCCCACGAAGCAGACCTATTATTGGTGGCAATGACTTTTCTACCATATGCTCCTCTTTTAATTTCTTTTTTTTAAAAAAATCATTTGCATTGTATTTGCATTTGAAATCATTTGACTGTACTGTTCAACAATGTTGGCTTTCAAGGCTTCTGGTCTGCCACGAAGGGCTGATGGAAAAGGCAAGGGGAGAATTTCAAATGGCTATTTCTGCCCGACTCTTATTTTAACCCTAAGCCGTGATAGAGCCCAGAAATAGTTTAAATAACTCAAGGAATTAAACAACTAGGTAGGAGATGGTGCATGGGACTCTAGCCAAAGATGAAGCTGTCTCAGTTTTTTTTTTCTAATTCCTTCTTGCAAGAAAAATCTGGAACCTGTGCCTGCTGCCCCCTCTTGGTGGAAATCGTGTGCAAGCTGGATAATTTACTATCACTTAACTGTTGGATTTTTTTTTTTTTTGGTCTTTTAATGACCCCCGTAATCCCTTGCAGGGTGGAGCCTGGGCAACTGAATGGAGCTGAGGGCCGGATGCCCTCCCTGTCACCAGTGTGGAGTTCACAGCAGATATATTTGTTGTGGTCCGCCAGTAGCCTGCGGAGCTGGCAACGGAGTCAGACAGCGATGAGGCTGAGGAAGAACATGGGCCAATCCTGAAGGCCCGGATGAGGGCTCTGCGTCGGAGGCAGAGCTGGGGCCAGGGCCATCGGGGTGTGATGTGCGGACTCCAGAGCCTCCAGAGGCTGACAGTAGTGAGGCAGAGGAACAGGAGGAGCCTGTTCCTAATGCACGCATGTGAAGAGCTGCCAGAAGGCAAGAGCAGCTCAAGCAGAGAGGATGACTCAGGAGTAGGGCCAAGGGATGATTGGTCCCTCCCATGAGGCTTAAAAGACCAGCAATGGCATTTGGGTTCTTTACCGGAAAACAACGTTGATAGCTTTGTCTTGTTGCCTTTGTTTTGTATCGGCGTCTTCTGAACTTTTGCCAAGAAAGGCCTTTGGCAGTTTGTCTAATTGGACCAAGGTTGGTGATAGGACTGAGGAATTGTGTTGAGAGGAATTTAGTTTAGTTTAGTTGGACTACGCTGAGAATGAGTTAATTCTCAGCTGTTCTATTAAAGTTTGTTTGTTTTTACACTGACTGGGTTTCCTACTACCTACTTGGGCCTGGGTCACAACAATATTCTCAATGTGCCCAGAGAGAGAGAAATATCTCCTCTACCTAGGATCGAACACGCAGCCTCCTGATTGTGAGGTGAGAGCTCCACCTCTAGGCCACCCCACCACTCCCATCACTTAACTGTTGAATAAACTGTGCATAAGTGAGGGAGGAGTCCCTTCTCTCCACCGTACAGCTTCCATCTTCTGACAACGCAGCGTGGCTCCTTGTTAGCCTGCAGGGACAAAAAACAGACAGGCTGGTGTTTCATCAAGAGGGATACAAGATTTTTTTGTTTTTTTTAAAAAAGTGTTTATGAATAAAATTTATATATATATAAAAAGAAGAAATGTAAAACCCTTTGGCTATAACACCTATCTTTCTGTGAACAGGGTTGCCCTTAAAACTCTACTGTATATATTCAAAATAAGTCCTACCTTGAAAATAAGTCCTACCTTGAAAATAAGTCCTACCTTGAAAATAAGTCCTACCTTGAAAATAAGTCCTACCTTGAAAATAAGTCCTACCTTGAAAATAAGTCCTACCTTGAAAATAAGTCCTACCTTGAAAATAAGTCCTAGTGCTTATTTTAGAGCCGGGTTATTATAAGACCGGGTCTTATTTTCGGGTGGGAAACGGTACACACGCATGTTCACACACACAAAGAGCTCTTCATAGGTGTGTGTGATTGAAGTGATTTTCACAGGAGTTATACAAGTCAGATTTCTTTCTGAAATCTCTCAACAAAGCCAAAAATCTATATGCAAAAAAATAATAATAATAATCTTCCAGTAAATACCACTAGATTTGGGAGGAGGGAATAGAGAGATTTTTTTGGGCGGGATGGTTGTCACAGAATGGGAGAAACTTATCGATCATGACAGACAGGAATTCTTGGTAAGAGTTGGCTTCGGTTAGTACTTAAATGCTTTGTTATGCTGAGATAGCGTAATTTATGTTGTCTTGGGTCAGTCTTTTTTAAACATGGCAACTTTAAGAGGCGTAGACTTCAATTCCCAGAATTCCCCAGCCAGCAATTTGCTCAAATTTATAGCTCATGCTAATTGGAGAATTCTGGGAGTCCAAGTCCACTACTCTTCAAGGGGCCAAGTTTAGACACCCCTCTTTTAATGTAAGAAGAAACTTAGTTAAAAGCTTTTTGGTTATATTATTACTATTGCTATTATATCATTATTATTGCTATTAGCTTGTATGTCAATGTTTAACACCACTCTTCTTTTTTGGTCTTTTTTTTTAATAGTATGTCCTGACAATGCACTGTTTTTTAAAAAAAAGTGTTTATGAATAAAATTTATATATATATATAAAAAGAAGAAATGTAAAACCCCTTTGGCTATAACACCTATCTTTCTGTGAACAGGGTTGCCCTTAAAACTCTACTGTATATAATGCTGATTGGACAATATTGGAAGAAAAAAGAATTACCTCCAATAGAAGAATGGATATTGAAAGTTATCAACTTGGCTGAGATGGCAAACAATCTCAGCCTTTTTGAAAGACAATACGCAGGAAAGATATTTAATTGAATGGAAAAAGTGGATTGATTATTTGCAAAATAGATATCAGATTAAGAGATATCAGATTGCCTTTGAATAATTAGGATGTATTATTTTAGAATGTTATGGGGGAGGTTAGGAAATGAAAAGACTCGGATGAGGCTAATTGGATTAGAAGGGAAAATCTTACTCTATGTTTGGTTTATGTGTACTATTGTGATTATGTGTACCTTGTGATTGACCCGGGAAGCGGAGCGGGGGGAAGGGAGGGGAAGGGGTTTTGAGGGGGGGAAAAGGAGGAAAAATGTTTGTTTTTTCAAACTTTTTCAATTAAAAAAAACTCTACTGTATATATTCAAAAATAAGTCCTACCTTGAAAATAAGTCCTAGTGCTTATTTTAGAGCCGGGTTATTATAAGACCGGGTCTTATTTTCGGGTGGGAAACGGTACACACGCATGTTCACACACACAAAGAAGAAGGGCTCTTCATAGGTGTGTGTGATTGAAGTGATTTTCACAGGAGAAAAACAAGTCAGATTTCTTTCTGAAATCTCTCAACAAAGCCAAAAATCTATATGCAAAAAAATAATAATAATAATCTTCCAGTAAATACCACTAGATTTGGGAGGAGATTTTTTTGGGCGGGTGGTTGTCACAGAATGGGAGAAACTTATCGATCATGACAGACAGGAATTCTTGGTAAGAGTTGGCTTCGGTTAGTACTTAAATGCTTTGTTATGCTGAGATAGCGTAATTTATGTTGTCTTGGGTCAGTCTTTTTTAAACATGGCAACTTTAAGAGGCGTAGACTTCAATTCCCAGAATTCCCAGGTGTTTTTGGGGGGAACTCTGGGAGTTGAAGTTCACTCATGCTTTCTGGAGAATTCTGGGAGTTAAAAGTCCACCCCTTTTAAAGTTGCCATGTTGAAAACTACTGCTTTAGAAAAAGCCATATACTTCATTCGTTCGTTCATTCGTTCATTCAATCAATCGATTTTTATGTTACTCAGCTGCTGCCAGTTCAGACTGGTTCGGGCAAACCGGTAGTTGCGACCTGCGCCCACTTGCCCGGGTGCAATCCTGTCCTATATAGCTTTGTTGTTGGACGGTGCGCATGAGCAAATTCCTGTGTTTTGTGACACTGCACGCATGCGTGGATGGAGCATGTGCACGTTTCCAGTACTGAGCGAACGGCTGTTACCGTATGTGACAGCCACCTCTGCCCACCTCCCCTAAAAGGTGACTCTTTCTGGTTTTTTTTCCTTCCTTAGATGCCTACTCACCAGCCTCCATCTGTTTCTAGCAGCATGGAACTTCCCGGGAACCAGAAGAACATGGATAAGGGTAGAAAAAGCAGGACTTGGGCCTTGGTCTCCATTGGTTGCAAGATTCTACAAAGCAAAAGCCGTCCTTTGGGTGATTCTCAGCAAAATAGCCTGGTATTATTGAGAGAGGTAGGATGTTAGAAGATGGTTCGGCATGGAAGACCAAATCTTCTGAAAAAAGGGAAAGAAAGAAAGAATATTAAAAGAAGCAGAAGACCAGGGACGATGAACACTTGGGAATCTTTTAGTGCTGTGTTTGTCATAAGACGTGTGGACTTCAAAAGCTTCCGGCTGGAGAATTTCTTGGAACTGAAGTTCTTAAGAAACACCGTTTGACTGATGATGTTACCTAGTTTGGTCGTGAAACGTCTGCAAGAAAGCAACCCAGCTCAGAAGGCACCAACAATCCCCGATCTCCATTTTGACCCTACAGTCAGGATGAGAGATGAAAGGAAAGGTCTCTAAAAAAAAAAAAAAGACTCGCTCTCTGTTGATTGAGGATCACCTCAAATGGACACCACCTGCAATGCACAGAATTCCTTGTAGGATCGACTGAAATTGTACGGTAGAAGAAATGATGCTGTTACCTAGTTGGGTAATGAAATGTTTGCAAGAAAACAACCAAGCTCAGAGACCACTAAGGACCCCACAGTCCTCCTCCTACACTCATCTCGAGCTGCCACAAAGAAGAGGGAGCGAAGCCCTTCTCCAAAACACCTGAGGGCAGGACAAGAAGCAATGGAGGGAAATTAATTGCATGCCGGCGGGTAGCATGTATTGGTGGCTGTGACGCCTATTTTGAGCGACAGGGAGCCGCAGCAGAGGGATGAAAGAGCCACATGCGGCTCCAGAGCCGTGGGTTGCTGACCCCTGCTCCAACAGAGCTGGGATGCCCGAACTCTGGAAGCTTTTAAGAAGAGGCTGGACAGCCACCTATCAGAATTAGCATGGGTCTCCTGCAAGAAGCAGAAGGTTGAACTAGATGACCTCCAAGGTCCCTTCCAACTCTATTACTTGTCTATGGAGCCTCTGTTGCTCAGGCTGCTAATGCAGTCTGTTATTAACAGCAGCTGCCTGCAATTACTGCAGGTTCTAGTCCCACCAGGCCCAAGGTTGACTCAGCCTTCCATCCTTTATAAGGTAGGTAAAATGAGGACCCAGATTGTTGGGGGCAATAAGTTGACTTTGTATATAAATATACAAATAGAATGAAGACTATTGCTAACATAGTGTTAGCCGCCCTGGGTCTTCAGAGAAGGGCGGGATATAAATGCAAATAAAATAAACTAAATAAATAAATAAATAAATAAATATGGAGTATTTGTCTATGGAGATTCTTAGTCATCCAGGTCATGGTTGTCCCATGGTTGTTGTTTTTTTTTTCAAGTGGCAACTGGACTTTCTGGTTTTTCTTTGAAGACGTTTCGCTTCAAAGAAGAGGGAGTCAGGCTATTCTCCAAAGCACCTGAGGGCAGGACAAGAAGCAATGGGTGGAAACTGATCAAGGAGAGAAGCAACCTAGAACTAAGGAGAAATTTCCTGACAGTGAGAACAATGAATCAGTGGAACAACTTGCCTCCAGAAGTTGTGAATGCTCCAACACTGGAAGTTCTTTAGAAGATGTTGGATGACCATTTGTTTGAAGTGGTGTAGGGCTTCCTGCCTATGCAGGGGGTTGGACTAGAACAGGGGTCACCACCCTTTCGAACCTCGGGGACCACTAAATTCATAATTTTAAATCCCAGTGGACCAGTAATATAGATTTTTTTAAAAAAGATAAATAGTATTTAGTGCAATATAAAAAATGAAAATAATTTTTCTGCGGACCACCAAAATTTTCTCGTGGACCACCAGTTGGTAACCGCTGGACTAGAAGACCTCCAAGGTCCCTTCCAACTCTGTGATTATATTATATTAAATTAATCCAGGAGAGAAGCAACCTAGAAACTAGGAGGAATTTCCTGACAGTCAGAACAATGAATCAGTGGAACAACTTGCCTCTAGAAGTTGTGAATGCTCCCTTCCTTGATCGGGATGCCCTATGCACAGTCACTCACGCTCTTGTTCCCTCCCGCCTGGATTATTGCAATGCATGGGGCTCCCCTTGAGATGCACTCGGAGGCTTCAGTTGGTCCAGAATGCAGCTGCGCGGGTGATAGAGGGAGTCACACGTAGCTCCCATGTGACACCTCTCCTGCGCAGACTGCACTGGCTTCCTGTTGCCTTTCGGGTGCATTTCAAGGTTTTGGTAACCACCTTTAAAGCGCTCCATGGCTTGGGACCTGGGTACTTACGGGACCGCCTTCTGTTACCACATGCCTCCCACCGACCCGTACGCTCTCACAGAGAGGGACTTCTCAGGGTGCCGTCCGCCAAGCAATGCCGGCTGGCGGCCCCCAGAGGAAGATCCTTCTCTGTGGGGGCCCCCACTCTTTGGAATGAACTCCCCCCTGGTTTACGTCAAATACCTGACCTTCGGACTTTTCGCCGCGAACTGAAAACATATCTGTTTGTTCGTGCGGGGCTTTCTTAAATTGTTTAGTTTTAAATTCTAAATTTCTCTTTGGTTTTAATTGGGGTTAGATTCTTAATTATTTTAATTTCGGCCACACTGTATAATAAGTTTTTTAATTTTATTTTAACTGTATATTGTTTCTTTTTACTCTGGCTGTACACCGCCCTGAGTCCTTCGGGAGAAGGGCGGTTTATAAATCTAATAAATAATAATAATAATAATAATAATAACACTGGAAGTTTTTAAAGAAGAGGTTGGATAAGACAAATTCCTTGTGTGTCCAATCACACTTGGCCAATAAAAATTCTATTCTAAAAAATTCTATTCTATAACCATCTGTCTGAAGTGGAGTAGGGTTTCCTGCCTGGGCAGGGGGTTGGACTAGAAGACCTCCAAGGTCCCTTCCAACTCTGTGATTCTATTCTATTCTCATCCAAGAAGCTTCTTCAGCTCTGATGGGTGGGTGGGTGGGCTTCTGTCGGTATTACTATCCAGCATCCTCCCTGCAAGACGAAGGGTGCTCCTCTGCGGCTGGACCGCTGCTTGGTCTCTAGATCTTAAATGCGGATCGGATTCCGGGATGGAAAGAGATCGGCAGCCCCGCCCGATCCCTCCCTGCTTTCCGCGCCGGAGATGCATGCAGCCCTCCCATCCTCCAAAGCCCCGATCCCTCCCTCCCTCCCTCCTTTCTTTCTTTCTTTTTTTGCATCCCTTCTTCTTTACCTCTCCGGTGTAAATGCAAAGATCGTTGGATCTCCGAGGCATCGAAAAGTCCCTGGGGAGGGGAGGGGAGGGGGGGGAGCCAGCGGCCCCGCCCCCACCCACCCACTTCTCTGCCCCTTTGCATCCTGGGTGTTGTAGTCCAGGCGTTGCCGAGCCGCTCCGTGGGAGGAAGCTCAAGGCAACTTTACTTGTCCAACTTTATTCTTAAAGGGTCTCGAAGACTTGGCTGCTTTGCCATATTTTAATTACTTTGGTTTTTTTTAAAAAAATGCATTTTTTTTTCTCTTTTGGCAGCCCAAGGGACGATGGATGGACTACAACCCCCAGCAGGCATTGCATATGGAGCAGGGTGGGGGGAGGACGAGTCCTCTTGCGATTGGATAGGGATGGAAACTACGTTACCCACAAGGCATCGCGGTTGAAACAGACGCTTTTGGCTGCTTGGGGAGTTTCGTTTCTATGGTGTCTTGACAACCAAAGAATAGAATAGAATAGAATAGAATAGAATAGAATAGAATAGAATTTATTTGTTGGCCAAGTGTGATTGGACACACAGGAATTTGTCTTGGTGCATATGCTCTCAGTGTACATAAAAGAAAAGATACGTTCAGAATAGAATAGAATAGAATAGAATAAAATAGAATAAAATAGAATAAAATAGAATAGAATTTATTTGTTGGCCAAGTGTGATTGGACACACAAGGAATTTGTCTTGGTGCATATGCTCTCAGTGTACATAAAAGAAAAGATACGTTCAGAATAGAATAGAATAGAATAGAATAAAATAGAATAGAATAGAATAGAATTTATTTGTTGGCCAAGTGTGATTGGACACACAAGGAATTTGTCTTGGTGCATATGCTCTCAGTGTACATAAAAGAAAAGATACGTTCAGAATAGAATAGAATAGAATAAAATAGAATAAAATAGAATAAAATAGAATAAAATAGAATAGAATTTATTTGTTGGCCAAGTGTGATTGGACACACAAGGAATTTGTCTTGGTGCATATGCTCTCAGTGTACATAAAAGAAAAGATACGTTCAGAATAGAATAGAATAAAATAGAATAAAATAGAATAGAATAGAATAGAATTTATTTGTTGGCCAAGTGTGATTGGACACACAAGGAATTTGTCTTGGTGCATATGCTCTCAGTGTACATAAAAGAAAAGATACGTTCAGAATAGAATAGAATAGAATAGAATAGAATAAAATAGAATAGAATAGAATAGAATAGAATTTATTTGTTGGCCAAGTGTGATTGGACACACAAGGAATTTGTCTTGGTGCATATGCTCTCAGTGTACATAAAAGAAAAGATACGTTCAGAATAGAATAGAATAGAATAGAATAGAATAGAATAGAATAGAATAGAATAGAATAGAATAGAATAGAATTTTTTATTGGCTAAGTGTGATTGGACACACAAGGAATTTTGGAGCATACGCTCTCAGTGTACATAAAAGAAAAGATACCTTCATCAAGAATCATAAGGTACAACACTTAATGATAGTCATAGGGTACAAATAAGCAATCAAATCGTACTAGGAAACAAATAAAAACGGATAGAAAAACGGATAAAAAGGGATAGAATAGAATAGAATTAAGAATTGAATAGAAATAGAAAAGAAAAGAAATAAGAGTAGAATATAATATAAGAGAAAAAAGAGAATAGAATGGAATTAAGAATAGAACAGAACAGAATAGAAATAGAATAGAATAGAATAGAATAGAATAGAATAGAATAGAATAGAATTTTTTATTGGCCAAGTGTGATTGGACACACAAGGAATTTGTCTTGGTGCACATGCTCTCAGTGTACATAAAAGAAAAGATACCTTCATCAAGGTACAACATTTACAACACAATTGATGGTCAATATATCAATATAAATCATAAGGATTGCCAGCAACAAAGTTACAGTCATACAGTCATAAGTGGAAAGAGACTGGTGATGGGAACGATGAGAAGTGTCTCATCGTGACATGAGACATGACATGAGATGTGACATGTGACATGAGACGTGTCTGTGTTTGTGTGTGTGTGTAGTGCAGGGAATTCCTGCATTCGGACATTCGCCCCCCTCAAGATCGGGCAATTCTGACATTTATACATGCATCAAGTTTATTGTTTATTTTATTAATTTTATTGATTATACGTGCATCAAATTCTATTCTGTTCTATTCTCTTCTCTTTTCTATTCTCTTCTATTTCTATTCTAGTATTTCCTAATTTCATTCTATTCTATTCTATTCTATTCATTCTCTATTCTTATTTCTATTCTATTCTGTTCATTCTCTATTCTATTCATTCTCTATTCTTATTAGCGGTTCTGTGGGCGTGGTTTGGTGGGCATGGTGTGGCTTGGTGGGCGTGGCAGGGGAAGGATACTGCAAAATCCACATTCCCGCCCCACTCCTGGGGGAAGGACATTGCAAAATCTCCATTCCCACCCCACTCGGGGGCCACCCAGAGCTAGTATTTGCTGGTTTTCCGAACTACTCAAAATTTCCGCTACTGGTTCTCCAGAACCTGTCAGAATCTGCTGGATTTCACTCCTGGAGGAGATTTAGCAATTCCTTATTCGGACATACCGCAGGGAGTTAGCAATTGCTGCATTTGCTGCAATTTGCAACAACTAATTTCCACAACACTGTCAAACAATTTACTAAGACTGTATTACTATTCTTCTTCTCTTCCTTACTAGTATCTATCTCTTCCCACTTATGACTTTAACCATGTTGCTTGCATCTTTCAATTTATATTGTTTTTATTTGTTTCCTAGTATGATTTCCTAAGGGATGCGGTGGCTCAGGGGCTAGGACATTGAGCTTGTTGATCGAAAGGTCGGCAGGTCAGTGGTTCAAATCCCTAGTGCTGCTGTGTAACGGGGTGAGTTCCCGTTACTTGTCCCAGCTTCTGCCAACCTAGCAGTTTCAAAAGCATGTAAAAATGCTTCTATTCCATTCCATTCTTATTCCATATTCCATTCCACTCCACCCCATCCCATCCCATTCTATTCTAAAAAAGAATTTTATTTGGATCTACTGCATCAGAGATCTAGCAGCTTCTTAATTCAGATATTTGTAGCATTCTTGCGTTTAGATGCTTGTCCCTGCTTATTCACTCAGTGGTGGACGCATCACTGCAGCTGGGAAACCAAAAACCAGGATGCCCTTACCTGGCTTGGCGCTGCCCAACATGTGAATTAATTTAATCCAATCCAAGGTTCTGCCTCCTGAGATTTAGATGCATGCAAAGCAAAACTGACTAACAATCATTTTTCTTCCCTTTTAACAGCCGTGACATTCCGGACTTTATACTGAGATATTTGCCCGGCGTTACGTCTTTATTTGTCCATCTCTCCAGAGCTTTTATTTGCTTCAGAAAGTTTTCTTTCTTGCCTTTATTATGATTATAAATAACTCAAGGTAGTGAACAGATCCAACAAACGTTCCTCAGCGGTGAAATCTGAACCGATTTACTACCGGTTCTCTGGCTGCGGATGCGCGCTGCGTGCCAAATGCTTGCAGTGCAGGCACAGTGCGCGCCACGCACCAAAAGGAGGCATGGGGTAAGTAGAACAGCGCATGGGAGGGTTGTGATCAGCTGTGGCGGGCAATCTTTTTTTTTTACTTTTAAAAGCATTTTTTTACAACCTATTTGGCTGAATAGGTTGGTAAAAAATGCTTTTAAAAGTTTAAAAAAGGCTCTGACGATCACGCAGCTCAGCTGTGATCGTCAGAGCACCCCCCTTTTTTTATTACTGTTAAAAGCATTTTTTACAACCTATTCCTACCATTCGGGCAGGAAAAGAAGCGAGCCGGAAACTGGGCAAGCGGGTGGGCATGAGCTGGGGGGGGGGCTGGGATTTTTGCTCCTGGTTCTCCAAACCACCCGCCGCCATCGCTACTGGATCAGCTGATCCGGACTGAATTGGGGGCGTTTCACCCCTGACCTTCCTCCTTCTGTTTTCCCCACAGCAACAACCTTGTGAGGTAGGTTGGGTAGAGAGTGACTAGCCCAAAGTCACCCAGGCAGCTTTCATGCCTAAGGCAGGACTAGAACTCACCATCTCCTGGTGATTGGCCCAAAGTCACCTAGTGGCTTTCATGGTTAAGGTGGGACTAGAACTCACAGTCTCCCGGTTTCTAACCTTAACCACTAGACCAAACTGTCTCTCTAAATTAGTCAACAATGAGAAACACTGTTTTCTCGCCTCTAATAAGGGACTAGCCTCTTGGTTTATCTGGGAAGGAAGAAAAGAGGCCATTTTACTTGTGCATCTAGTTCTTGCTTAGAGGGCTTTATTAGTCAAGGAGCGATTATTTTTTTTTCACACTGGGAGTGTGCTAGTGGAGGACGAATATTTGACCTCGTCTCTCTGGGATGACCCCACGTAGTTGTCCCGCCTGGCAGCGTACTCCCCGACATTGGGCAGTCCCGGCACCACGCAGCAGCTCAGCGCACTGCGGTAGATGCTCATGTCATGGGCATCATACCACTCGTCCGTCTTCTCGTCGTAACACTCGACGTTGAACGTGGTGGTGAAGCCGTTGAAACCGCCCACCACGAAAAGCAGGTCGTCCACCACTTCGATGCCGAAGTTGCTCCGAGGGTTGAACATGGTCGGGATCGTGCGCCAGGTGTTGGCAATCGGGTTGTACGCCTCGGCGCTCCGCAGGCGGTTGGCGCCGTCAAAACCGCCTACCTGCAGACGGCACAAAAAAAATCAAACCAAGGAACAATTTAAGGGAAAGGACAGCTTGGCCCCCGGGGCAGATGATGGGTGGATGGAGAAAATCCAAAATTTAGAATTAGAATTAGAATAGAGCTGGAAGGGACCTTGGAGGTCTTCTAGTCCAGCCCCCTGCTCAAGCAGGAGAACCTATACCATTTCAGACAAGTGACTGTCTAGTCTGTTCATAAAAACATCCAGTGATGGAGCACCCACAACTTCTGGAGGCAAGCTGTTCCACTGGTTAATTGTCCTCACTGTTATGAAATTTCTCCTTATTTCTAGGTTGCTTTTCTCCCTGATTAGTGTCCAAACATTGTTTCATGTTTCTTATCCCGCAAGGCCACCTTAGAACCTGCAAAGGATCAGCCCGCGGTGCCTCTACCAGCAAAAACGGTGCTCGGGAGGGCTTCGCGCGGCCCTCCCAGGCTCCGTTTTCAGCCGCAACGGCCTCCTGCCGCCCTCTACCAGCAAAAACGGAGCTCCATTTTCGCTGGCAGAGGGCAACAGGAGGCCGTTGCGGCTGAAAATGGAGCTCGGGAGCTGTCGTGTCCCACTCCTCTGCTGACGGCCGGGTCAGGGAAATCTGAATCAGGCGTGCCTCTGCAGCTCTGCCAAAGTCCTAGCAAAGTCCTCAGGGCAGGCAGGAGACCAGAAAGTGACTTCAGCAAGATATGTTTAGACTTTGCCTGACTCAGAGAATGCCAGAAAGCAGATCCTTTATATAGGCCATGGGGTGTGGCTTCATGACTCAGCACTTATCCAGGCCTGCCCCTCCCTTCCTTCTGCTGCCTCCACCTATCAAGTCTTCTGACGCGAGGGTCACTCCAGTTGGCAGCTGTTGGTAATTGACCTCCCTCAGGCTCACATGCTGTGGAGGAGGGGGAGGGGTCTAGTTGCTCCGTTTGCCTGGGCATGGAGCCAGAGCTGGGGGCTGGAGGTGCTTCTTCCTCCTCGGCCTGTCTGGGCATGGAGCCAGGGCTGGGGCCGGGAGGCATACTAGGACATTCCTCAGCGTTCGGAAGCAGATAAGAAGGCCCCGGCTGCGGTGAAAGCGGGCAAGACACAACAGGAGCCTGTTTTCACTGGCAAAGTACTCGGTCCACTGCTGACGCCTCCCAACACAAGTGACGTCAAGCTGGCCACGCCCATCCTGGGCCCCGAGATTAAACACAACCCTGATGCGGCCCTCAATGAAATTGAGTTTGACGCCCCTGATCTAGGAGTTGTTTCCCAACTGTTCTAGAGGGGCAGGGATTGGGGAAAGCTGCCCTAGACCGAGCAAAGGGGCCATGGTTCTAGCCACTATGACTGAAGGATGCTGCCGGCTCGCCTGCCATTACCAGCCCAAGAGGGCCTCAGCCTTACCGCGTAGACGTGTTCCCCATATGCAATCACGCCGATCCCGCTGCGCCTGCTTCGCATGGGAGCAATCAAGCTCCACTGATCCACCTTGGCATCGTAGACTTCCGCCGTAAAGAGACATTCGTTCCCATTGAAACCACCACAAATGTAAACCTTGTATTTGCAAAAAAAAAAAAAAAAGGGAAACGAAGAAGCGGGGAGTTAATTAGACGCATACTAGCACGGAGTTATGTTGGAAGGGTGTTAATCATATGCGTCATGGCACCGAAAAGGTTGGCAGCGTCCATGTAAGGTGTAGAACCTGGAGAGAACTAGTGTTTATAATGCAGTGTAGAAAGTTAGCACCCACCCCTCTCCTAAAAAAGGTAAAGGTTTCCCTCGCACATATGTGCTAGTCGTTCCTGACTCTAGGGGGCGGTGCTCATCTCCGTTTCAAAGCCGAAGAGCCAGCGCTGTCCGAAGACGTCTCCATGGTCATGTGGCCGGCATGACTCAACGCCAAAGGCTGTTCCATTCCCACCAAATGTGGCCCCTGTTTTCCTACTTGCATTTTTTACGTGCTTTCGAACTGCTAGGTAGTTCGAAAGCTGGGATCATCAGAACCCTATAAAAGCATTTTTTCTACAACCTCTTCGGCCGAAGAGGTTGTGGAAAAAAAAAAGCTTTTAAAAGGCTCCTCTGGTGATCCCAGCTGAGTTGCCTGATCATCAGAGGCTTTTAAAAGCATTTTTTTACAACCTCTTCGGCAGAAGAGGTTGTAGAAAAAATGCTTTTAAAAATAAAAAAATAAAAAAGTGGGCCACGTCCACTCAGTCACATTACCCTCCCCCCACCAAGCCACGCCCACAAACCAGTAGTATTTTACATTTCATTACATACAAATTTCACATTTCACCCCTGGATTATGGGGTCGTTTAAAGAAGAAGATGATGATGATGAAAGATCCAAGGCATGAGTGTGCAAAGGACCTGGCAATTGTATTCACTGCCGGAAAATTCTGCACAATAATTACCTTTCCGTACAGTGTCGTGGCACTCGCGTCGCTCCTCTGCTCGTGCATGGGAGCGATTAAGGTCCACTGGTTGGTCTCGGGCTCGTACCTCTCTGCCGTGTTGAGGCGCACGTAGCCATCAAAGCCACCCATGGCGTAGATGAAGTTATCGAGGACGGTGACGCTAACGTAGCAGCGCCTGGAGTGCATGGGGGCCACCTGGTGCCAGGTCTTTTTGATGGGCTCAAACCGCTTGACGCTGTTGAAATAGTCCACGCTGTCGAAGCCGCCAATGATGTAGACGTAGCCTTTCAGGTAGGCAGCTCCGTGGTACGCCCGTGGGCTCTCCTGCTGGCAAGTCACGTTCACCCAACGATCCGCCCGGGCATCGTACGTCTCAATCGCATTGGTTGGGCTCCCTCCACTCCAGCCGCCGATGGCAAATAGGATGGCGTAAGGAAGCCGGGGTCTCGTCAGCGGATTGGTGAAGTCGGAACTCGAAGGGCCATTCATGTTGAGGTCGTACATGGCTTTGAGGGCATCGATCACGATGGGCTTGCACTCCTCGCTGTCCTTCACGTAATCGTGCATTTTGACGTTGTTCATGAAATACTCCGCGTGCATCAAGGCCAGGCGGACCTTCAAAGACAGGAGGAGGATTGAGAGGATTGCGGATTGTTTTCAAGAAGAAAATAGGTGGATGAAGATTCTCCAAAAGGCTGTCTGAAGGTTGAGCCATGGGTAACTGGAACTAACAAAAATAAGTCCTGCTGCCATGGCTCAACTTTCAGACAACTGGATGATTGACCATCTTTAAGATTAAGAGCCCTGGTGGCACAATGGTTAGGATGCAATATTGCAGGCTGACTCTGCCCACTGCCAGCAGTTCAATCCTGACCAGCTCAAGGTTGACTCAGCCTTCCATTCTTCCGAGGTCAGTAAAATGTGGACTCAGATTATTGGGGGCAAGAGGCTGACTCTGTAAACCGCTTAGAAAGGGCTGTAAAAGCACTGTGAAGCGGCATATAAGTCTAAGTGCTATTTTCCTTCCTTCCTTCCTTCCTTCCTTCTTTCCTTCCGAACGAACGAACGAACGAACGAAGCAGCATATAAGTCTAAGTGCTATTGCTATTGCTGTAGTTGATTGGATGTTGCATTAGGAGCCCTGGTGGCGCAGTGGTTAGAATGCAATATATGTCTAAGTGCTATTGCTCTCTTCATCAACATATTGCAATTGACTTTGGGAAGAAAACACCTGAGGTTGGTGCGAGAGGACTGGTACATTTCAACAACTCTCTGCCTTATGAACTTGCTCAGATTAATGAAGCTGCTTTCATGAGCAGGGAAATGTCTCAAGCTAAATAAAATAACTCCAGTTGCCATTACTCACCTTCAGTCAAGAAGCAGGGCATCTGCAGGGAGGCTCAAAAATGTCAAGAGGGTGCCCACAATTCTATGATCTTATTATTCATAAGAGCTGAATGCAACTAAATTTCATTAGAATGTATGCTGATCAGTGTACATTTAAAGTGGCAATAAAGATTTCTATTCTATTCTATTCTATTCTATTCTATTCTATTCTGTTCTATTCATTCTCTATTCTTATTTCTATTCTATTCATTCTCTATTCTTATTTCTATTCTATTCTATTCATTCTCTATGCTATTCATTCTCTATTCTATTTATTCTCTATTCTTATTTCTATTCATTCTCTATTCTATTTATTCTCTATTCTATTCTATTCTATTCTATTCTATTCTATTCTATTCTATTCTATTCTATTCTATTCTATTCTATTCTATTCTATTCTACTCTACCCTATTCATTCCCTGTCTGCCTCTGTGCCCACCAATCAAGCTCCTGCAAGATGTTTGCCCAGGTTGGTATGCAGCTCCCTATTTCTGTCCAGCTGGATGACCTTGAAGCAGTGCCCCGAGGCGGCTTCTACTTTCGTTTTCCCCCAAGCATCCCGTTCCCTTCATTTCCCTTCCTCACCGTTTCATGGCAGACAGTTGCCGCATAACAAGGGCCTCTGGTGGCGCAACAGGCTAATGCAGCCTATTATTAACAGCAACTGCTTGCAATATTGCAGGTTCAAGTCCCACCAGGCCCAAGGTTGACTCAGCCTTCCATCCTTTATAAGGTAGGTAAAATGAGGACCCAGATTGTTGGGGGGCAATAAGTTGACTTTGTATATAGTATACAAATGGATGAAGACTATTGCTTGACATAGTGTAAGCCGCCCTGAGTCTTCGGAGAAGGGCGGGATATAAATGCAAAAAATAAAAATAAAAAAAAATAATAGCGAGGCGTCAGATGGCAGCTGACAAAGTCTCACCTTCGGTAGCAGGACCGCCATGTGCTGTTTCCGGCTGGGGGGTTCATGGGCGATCCACTTGAGAATGGCTTCGAAGACAGCGTCTTCCTGCTTCACGTTGAGTTCGTCCTTTTCAATGATGTCCTTAAACTCATTGACTGAGAGCTCCAGGAATTCAGTAGACGCTTTTACCATTTCCTCAAAGTTGTGCAGGATGAACATGTAGGCGGCCTGACGTAGCTCCGGGCAGTAGTAATACTCGGTGAATTTGCAGATGCCGATGCAATTCTCCAAACAGAGCTGAGACTTCATAAAGTCGGAGCAGGCCCGGACGATACCCATCACGTTAAACTGGTCGGCGGCCACCAGGAGCCTCTCCACATTATCCACGGTAATGGGTACTGTCCTTGTGTAGGCGTATTCGATAATGAGTTTCATCATATCGGGGGTAATACCAGGAATATTATATATCTTTTTTTCGGAGTTGTTCCAACTACTGGTGAACAGAGCTCTGAAACGAGAAGCATAACAGTCACGGGGTGCCGGGCCTCCAAGGGACAGCGTTGGCTTAATACTGGAGTCTCCAAACTTGGTAACTTTTAAGACTCGTGAACTTCAACTCCCAGAATTCCTGGCTGGGGGGGGGGAGTTCTGGGAGTGGAAGTCCCGAAGTCTTAAAAGTTGCTAAGTTTGGAGGTACTCCTGCAGTGGTGAAATCTAAACCGGTTTACTACCGGTTCGCTGGCAGCGTGCGCATGCGCAGTGCGCACCACGCACCAAATGCGAGGGGCACGCACGCCAATAGGAGGCATGGAGTAACTAGAGCAGTGTGTGTGGGGGGGTGATCAGCTGTGGTGCGCAATCTTTTTTTTTTTTACTTTTCAAAGCATTTTTTAAAAAGGCTTTTAAAAGTTTTTTTTAAAAAAAGGCTTTGACGATCTCGCACAGTTCAGCTGTGATCGTCAGAGCCTTTTTTTTAACTTTTAAAAGCATTTTTTTAAAAGAAGCGGCAAGCGGGTGACTGCACAGGCATGGGGGGGGGAGCAGGGATTTTTGCTACCGGTTCTCCAAACCACCCGCCGCCATCGCTACCAGATTGTCTGATCCGGTTCAAACCAGGGAGCATTTTATCCCTGTACTCCTGGCTTCAAGAAATGGCTCCAGCTTGCTTGCTTGCTTATTTGTTTGGTTACTTGTTTAAAATAAGATAACCTTTTATTGTCCCTTTTTTCTGTGATTACACCGCACACATTAAACAAATGAAATTCTGATGCCTGCCCTCAAAAGAAAAATAAACATATAACCATGAAAATAAATATGTGGCCATAACAAATACAAACCATTAACATATAACCATATATTTATCGTACGCATCCCACCTTTATTACTTTTATGGGTAACCCCAGGCAGCCAACATATCCAACATACTTTCCTTCTCCTATTTTTCTCCACAACAACCACCCTGTGAGGCAGGTTAGGCTGAAAGAGAATGACGGGCCCAAAGGCAGCCAGCTGGCTTTCATGGCTAATTTCGTGGAATTAGAACTCATGATCTTCCCCTTTTCTAAGCTGTTCACCTAACCACTAAACTGGCTCTCAAACTGGTTCGCCGCTTTCCCTATCATATCTCTTATACCTTTAATAATAACAGTAACAGAGTTGGGAGGTACCTTAAAGGTCATCTAGTCCAACCCCCTGCTCACGCAGGAAACCTATACTAGGGATTCAAACCGCCAAAGGGCCGTGGTGTGGCTCAGGCTGTAAGAAGCCTGTTATTAAAACACAGCTGCCTGCAATTACTGCAGGTTCTAGTCCCACCAGGTCCAAGGTTGACTCAGCCTTCCATCCTTTATAAGGTAGGTAAAATGAGGACCCAGATTGTTGGGGGGGCAATAAGTTGACTTTGTAAATATACAAATAGAATGAGACTATTGCCTTACACACTGTAAGCCGCCCTGAGTCTTCGGAGAAGGGCGGGATATAAATGTAAATAAATAAATAAAAAACTGCCGGCCTTTTTGATTGACAGGCTCAGCATCTCAGCCACTGAGCCACCTAACCAAACATTGAAAGATATTAGTGGCCTGCTTCAGACGTGGGTTTCAGCTGGTTCTGAGCAGTTCTGGAGAACTGGTAGCGAAAATTTTGAGTAGTTCGGAGAACCAGTAGCAAAAATTCTGACTGGCCCCGCCCCCATCTATTCTCTGCCTCCCGAGGCCCAGCTGATCAGGAGGAAATGGGGATTTTGCAGTAATCTTCCCTTGGAGTGGGGCGGGAATGGAGATTTTACAGTATCCTTCATCTGCCATGCCCACCAAGCCACGCCCACCAAACCAAACCACGCCCACCAAACCACACCCACAGAACCTGTAGTAAAACGTTTTGAAACCCACCAATGGCCTGCTTGTTCCTAAGGATGTGCAGGCTTCAAAAACGATTCACAAAATTTGCTTTAGATGTTAGTCTCTCTCTCTCTCTCCCTCCTATTTGATTAAGGATCTTGACACACAAAGATTCAACTTTGAATCCTTTGGGGTCCAAAGTCTATTAAGGGCTTCTTTCCTGGCTGTATTAACATCCATAATAACAGCTTAAGTTACTGCCATGTGTATTTATTTCGTACTGTTTTAATTGTTTTTGTGTCTTATGGTATGTGTCGCCCAGAGACATGACGTAGGTACAACAGTGGCCAGAATTGTGGAAACCTTTCGGGAAAAGTGTATTTTTGAGGTTTGATGGCTAATAACACCATTTTGGAGGGGGGAGTTTCAAGATAATCCTATTCCACTGCTGGAATGGCCTGGGAATAGCCCAGACCATCACCCAATTGAAAATCTATGGAGCCGACTAAAGAAACTGGTTAGTCAGAAGCAACCCAGCAATAAAACCCAGTTAATAGAAGCAATCCTTCAATCTTGGTTTCATGTCAGAACAGCTGCAGAACTAAAAGACTTGCTTCACTCCATGGGAAGACGTTGTAAGGCTGTAATTCATGCTAAAGATTATCCAACTAAGGATTAATTGACATGGGGATCAGTTTTGTATATCTCATTTTTTCTACGTGTTTCAGTTTAATTCTTTATACTATAACTGCAATTCTAATAGCAAATCCTTCATAAAAGTCATTGCATTACATACTTGATTAAATTTGATATATATTGATATATAATTGTATGGTACTACTCAAAAAAAAAGTGGTGTTATTAGCTAGTTTTAGAAAATACACTTTTCCCAAAAGGTTTCCACAATTTTGGCCACTATTGTAGAAATCATTCATTCGTACATACCACATACATACATACATACTAAATATGTTCCTTAATAAATCAACGAAGAAGTAGAACGTTTGTGATTCATCAGTTAAACTGGGTTTTTTATCTTGTTTTAGGACTTACCTGGAAAGCAGGTCACATTTTAGATTGCATTTATAGGGAAGTATTGAACATTCAAAAGGGTTTGCAAACTTTTAAGCACCGTAGATGATTTCTCAGCTGGAAGTAGATGGTCTCCTTCTGCTGTAATGCCTTAATCGCTATACCCCATGTAAGTTATTTTTGGGGTGCCAGCATAGTCTCTTCTAGAAGAGAGGGTCAACCTATTCAAAGCACCTGAAGGCAGGACAAGAAGCAACGGATGGAAACTAATCAACTTAGAACTAAGGAGAAATTTCCTGATACTTAGAAAAAAAAACCATCAGTGGAATGACTTGCCTCCAGAAGTTGTGGGTATTGCAACGCTGAAAGTTTTTGAGAAAAGATTAGACAACCATTTGTCTGAAATGGTATAGAATCTCCTGCTTGAGCAGGGGGTTGGACTAGAAGACCTCCAAGGTCCCTTCCAACTCTGTTATTCTGTAGAGGGTGGAAGCAAAGAAATTTCTGACTAGATCTCACAATATCCTAAAATCATTTCAAAGGGATCCATTTTTCCCCCCTAAAAAACCCCAGATACTTAAGCAAATTTCAAATTCCATCTGCCTTTTGTATAGCAGCTTTCCCAAATTTGATGTTCTCCAAATGTTTTCTAATTGTAATGTATAATTGTATCTGGAGGTTGCCAGATACAACCTCCAGATGTGGAGAAAACTGGTCTAAATTTTCACTCTTGCTATGATACTATCTGGTGCATTATGGGGTTGTTGTTGTTTTGTTTGCACAGCAGTATTGAACACCTCCTGGGCCACTAGCTGTACAAACGTTGGAGAGTTAAAAACTCCCTTCTTTTATTTTACAACGTCATTTAATCCGAGAAGGCAAATAATACCCCTTTTTTTTTTAAAAAAAAAGAAAAATGCTTTGCTATCTGTGCTTTTTATTTAAAAAGATGAGTTATTTCAAAGGAAGCTGAAGACGTTTCCTCAGAAAGATGGCTACGGAGATTCTCAATCATCCAGGTCACGGTTGTCCGAAAAGTGCTTTTTCCAACTGGACTTAAAAGTTTTTGTTTTTCCTTTGAATGTGTTTTGCTTCTCTTCCAAGAAGCTTAGAACTCAAGAAGCTTTTTGGATAACAAGCGAAACATTATCAAATGGGGGGGGGGGGGGGAGAAACAAAACAACCAAGAAAGTCCAGTTGTTGCCTTTTGGAACACCTCCACAAAGACCCTTACGATCAGGAATTGCTCATTCCTACAACCAGGGAGGGTGCAAAAGGTGTATTTATTTATGGTTAAACTTAAATGCTGCTTGTCTGGCCAGAGGTGAGACCCAAGGTGGCTACCATCCTTAATGCTGTCCAGGTGAGAGAATGTGCCATCCAACTAGACGGGAGAGCTTGACTGGTTGCTTACATCCCTTTTCAAGAGACCGGGAGCACTGACCGAAAATAAGAGCTGCAGCTACAGAGAATGTTCTTATGAGCATTGAATTCACACCCGTTGACTTTGATGATGACGTCGCACAGCTTCCCTTCCAGCCGAAGTTCGTTGAAGACCGTACAGGCCATCGCGCTCATCTTGCGCTCCATGTGGCGATAGGAGTACCCTGCCGAAGCAGAGGCATCATCCATTCTTTCAAAGTGGGGGAGGCAGCGGGAAAAGCTGCCAGGCCTTCCACTCAACCCTCCTCTTGGGGAAAAAAAAAGGGTGTGATTGGTCCAGGGGTTCCAGAACCCCCTCCCATAATGAGACCCTTGACATGACCAGGTTCTAGAACTCCGACTGCCCTCCGAAGCTAAGCGGGCTCATTGCCTTCACACGAGGGAGATGGTGGTGTTGGGTATCTTGAGGGTTCCTCAACGTCTTATGGAGGTTCTCCATCATCCAGGTCACGGCTGGAAGGGATTGGAGGCTAAAATGTCTAAAGAACGCTTGCTGGAATTGGGTATGTCTAATTGAATGAAAGGGATTAACCCGGTGGCTCAGTGGCTAAGATGCTGAGCTTGCCGAGCAGAAAGATTGGCAGTTCGAATCCCTACTGCCATGTAACAGGGTGAGCTCCCGTTACCTGTCCCAGCTTCTGCCAACCTAGCAGTTCAAAAGCACGTGAAAAAATGCAAGAAGAAAAACAGGGACCACCTTTGGTGGGAAGGCAACAGCGTTCTGTGCGACTTTGGCGTTAAGTCATACCGGCCACATGACCATGGAGACGTCTTCAGACAGCGCTGGCTCTTCGGCTTTGAAACTGAGATGAGCACCGCCCCCTAGAGTCAGGAACGACTAGCACATACGTGCGAGGGGAATCTTCACCTTTATTTGAATGAAAAGAAGGACTAGGGGAGACATGATAGCAGTGTTCCAATATTGCAGGGGCTGCCACAAAGAAGACGGGGTCAAACTATTCTCCAAAGCACCAGAAGGCAGAACAAGAAGCAATGGAAGGAGATAAATCAAGGAGAGAAGCAACCTGGAACTATGGAGGAATTTCCTGACAGTGAGAATAATTAATCAGTGGAACGACTCGCTTCCAGAAGTTACGGGTGCTCCATTACTGGAGGTTTTTAAAAAGAGATTGGTCAACTACTTGTCTGAAGTGGTATAGGGTTTTCTGCTTGAGTAGGGGGTTGGACTAGAAGACCTTCAAGGTTCCTTCCAATCCTGTTATTCTGTTCTGTTATTCTGTTAGATTAAGCATCTTGTACAGCCGCCATGATGGGGGAGTTTATGTCTTAACCCCAAAAAATTCTGATTAATGGTCACAAGATCAGGAGTCTGGAGGCTAAATCGTACGATGAATAGGTAAGGGAACTAGGTAAAAGGTAAAGGTAAAGGTTCCCCTCGCACATACGTGCTAGTTGTTGCCGACTCTAGGGGGCGGTGCTCATCTCCGTTTCAAAGTCGAAGAGCCAGCGCTGTCCAAGGACGTCTCCGTGGTCATGTGGCCGGCATGACTCAACGCCAAAGGCGCATGGAACGCTGTTACCTTCCTAGGTAGGGAACTAGGTAGGTTTAGCCTAATGAAGAAAAGGCTCAGTGGAGTCATGACAGCCGCCTTGCAGTACTTGAGGGTCTGCCTCAAAGAAGAGGGGGTCCATTTATTCTCCATACTGTTTAAAAGCAGGAGAAGAAGCGATGAGTGGAAACTAATCAAGGAGAGAAGCAACCTAGAACTAAGGAGAAATTTCCTGATAGAACAATTAATCGGTGGAACAACTTACCTCCAGAAGTTGTGAATGCTCCAACACTGGAAGTTTTTAAGAAGTTGCTGGATAACCATTTGTCTGAAGTGGTGTAGGGTTTCCCGCCTAAGCAGGGGGTTGGACTAGAAAACCTCCAGGTTACCTTCCAACTCTTGTTATGGTTGTCCCAAAGGTAGTTCACTGGACTTCCTTGGTTTTTTTCCCCCCCCTTGAAAATGTTTCACTTCTCTTCCAAGAAGCTTCTTCAGTTCTAGAGGGTTCCTCCTTCCCACGCCATTCAAAATGAGTCAGGCTTGGACATGGTCCACCTCTCCTCAGAGAAGGAAGGACAGCTTGAGGGCACGGCGCACTTTTTCCAGTACGAAGATGTTTTAAAAGGACCGGTGCTGGAAAACCAGTAAGGTTCAGCCTTGACACCCAGATTGCATGTTTACAGATAGACGAGAATGTTTGACGTTCAGGGTCAAACTGTGTGTGGGTCCTTGATGCTCTCTGAGCTTGGTCGTTTTCTTGCAGACATCTCATTACCCAACTAGGTAACATCATCGGCGCTAGATGGGAGTGGGGTGTGTGGAACGGAGGAGGACGGCGACTGTGGGGTCCTTGGTGTTTTTCTGAGCTTGGTGCTTTTCTTGCAGATATTTCATTACCTAATTAAGTGATATCATCAGCCCTAAAAGGGAGTGGAGTGGAATTTGCTTTTTCTTATAGACACTAATTATATATTGGTGGTTCCTTGATCAGGCTGTTGTTTAACTGTTGGGATTGTTTGCAGTGGTGGGTTTCTACCGGTTGGGATGAGCTGGTAGCGACGGCAGCGAGAGGCTCCATCCAGTGGTGAAATCCAATTTTTTTTACTACCGGTTCTGTGGGCATTGGCTTGGTGGGTGTGGTATGGCTTGTTGGGCGTGGCAGGGGAAGGATACTGCAAAATCTCCATTCCCACTCCACTCGAGGAAGGATACTGCAAAATCCCCATTCCCACCCCACTCTGTTCAAAATCCCCATTCCCACCCCACTACTCAAATTTCCACTACCAGTTCTCCAGAACCTGCTGGATTTCACCCCTGGCTCCGCCCACCTGCCCAGACATTATCATGGATGCTCTGCGCATGCGCAGAAGGGTCTGGGCGTGCGAGC
Source organism: Ahaetulla prasina (assembly GCF_028640845.1). Classification (NCBI taxonomy): domain Eukaryota; kingdom Metazoa; phylum Chordata; class Lepidosauria; order Squamata; family Colubridae; genus Ahaetulla; species Ahaetulla prasina. The sequence continues at coordinate 11,213,324 of NC_080552.1, forward strand.
GAAGCAAGCGTGCACACGCTCACAGTTCCGAACCAGTAGCAAAGTGAAACCCGCTATTGATTGTTTGTCTATGTTGGTAATTTCCGTGATTAGGGTATGAAGTATATCACTTGCTTACAATCAAGTAAACAAGGAATTACCAACACAAACAACCAAACAGTAAACAGTCTAACCAACGTTTTTTGAGGAAGTTTGTATTTTAAATATTTTGAATAAAAATAATCAAGACACGGGATTTTTCAGTTCTCAACTGTTGTGTCGGGAAATTTCTCCTTAGTTCTAGGTTGCTTCTCTCCTTGATTAATTTCCATCCACTGCTTCTTGTCCTGCCTTCAGGTGCTTTGATAGGAGTAGCTTTTCCTACATCTTTTTCAAGGTTTTTTTTCCCTCTTTCTCTTCATAACTCATGCACACGCTTCACTGCCCTCATGGTATTTCAAATTTGGTAAGTGAAAGGATGCGTGTATCTCCCAATCATGTTAAAACTGGGCACCGCTCAGAAATATCCGCACACTTTAATGCCCAGCTGTCTCTTACATTTCATCTACTGATGATTTCGACTGTCAGGAAGGTACCAGGTCTTATGACCCAAAAGCAGAAAAATCTTTTAAAAAGACGAGACGTGGGCATGAAACTGAAGGAGGAAACTGTGCGAAAGCAATTTTTAAAAAAGTTCCTGGTTTTAAAAAGGCTGGAAAGCAGATGGAGAGCCAAATCCATTTTCCGCCTGATTTACCGAGCATTGAGGTTTGATAGAGCGATCCAAGTGTTGCGAAGATTAAAAGAGCAGTTTGAAAAGGAACAATTCTGATCAGTGCCCTTTTGTGGCTTTGTAAATCCATTCAGGCAGAAGCTTTGGAAAAATGGAGATCCAGCAAACCAAGCCACGACATTCTTTATTTGACTTTAATACCCTAACGCAGCGTTTTATAACCGTCACAACTTTTAAGATCTGTGGAGTTCAACTCCCTCAAGACGTTACGAAGCTGGCAGGAATAGCCAATACCCCAGATAGGCTCAAGATCAGGGGTGAAATCCAGAAGGCTTTGACAGGTTCTGGAGAACGGGTAGCGGAAATTTTGAGCAGTTTGGAGAACCAGCAAATTGCTGTGGTCCGCCAGCAGCCTGCGGAGCTGGCAATGGAGTCGGATAGCGATGAGGCAGAGGCGGGGCCAGGGCCATCGGGGAGTGAGATGCGGACTCCAGAGCCTCCAGAGATTGATAGTAGTGAGGCAGAGGAACAGGAGGAGCCTGTTCCTAATACACGCATGAGAAGAGCTGCCAGAAGGCAAGAGCAGCTCAAGCAAAGAGGACCACTCTGGAGTAGGGCCAAGATATGATTGGCCCCTCCCATAAGGCTTAAAACAGACCAGCAACGGCGTTTGAGCTTTGCCGGAACACAATGTTGGTAGCTTCGTCGTCGTCTTCATCCATGTCTTGCATTTATTTTTGTTTTGGTGACTTCTGAACGTTTGCCAAGAAAGGCCTTTGGCAGTTTGCCTAATTGGACCAAGGACTGAAACACTGGGCTCTATCTAACAAAATGAAATTCAATGTAGGCAAGAAAAACCAGAAGTACAGGTAGAGATTGGGTGAAACCTGGCTCAATAGCAGAAACTGTGAGAGGATTTTTGGAGTCCTGGTGGACAGTCATTTAAATATGAGCCCAGCAGTGTGCGGTGGCTACCAAAAAAGCCAATGCAATCCTAGGTTGCATTAACAGAGGGAGAGACTCGAGATTACGTGAAGCACTAGTACCACTTTACAAAGATTTCCTAAGGCCACATTTGGAATACTGCATCCAGTTTTGGTCAAGCACGAAGCCGAAAGCACCAGCCTAACTTTGGGAAGAGTGCAGAGAAGAGCAGCAAACATGATTAGGGGCCTGGAAGCTAAAACATATGATGAATGGCTGAATGAATTCAGTATGGCTAGTCTAGTGAAAAGTAAAGGACCAAGGATGACAGGATAGCACTGTTCCAATATTTGAGGGGCTGCCACAAAGAAGAGTGAGGGGGGGGGGATTTCAATCTATTTTCCAAAGCACCTGAAGGCAAGACAAGAAGCAATGGATGGAAAGTAATCAAGGAGATCCAACCTGGAACAAAGGAGAAATTTTCTGACAGTGAGAACAATTAACCAGTCATACAACTTGCCTCCAGAGGTTGTGGGTACCCCGTCACAGGAGGCTTTTAAGAAGAGATTGGAAAACCACTCGTCAGAAATGGTGTAGGGCCGTGATGGTGAACCTAGGGCATGCGTGCCGGAAGTGGCACACAGAGCCATTTTTCCGGGCACGCGAGCTGTCACCTAACTCAGCTGCGCATGCGCGCACCCCCCCAACTGGTGTTTGGGCCTCCGGTGCACATGTGTGCAATTCAGGGAACCCAGATGGTCTTTGGAGCTCTCCTGCCCATGCGCGCATGTTTGCGCATGCACACAAGAGTACTGCTGCTCAGCGTGCAAATGCAAAGATGGCGTTTGTGCGTGCACAACACGTGAAAACCACACACATGTGCAGATGTTAGCTTTTGGCCCAAGATCGGTAAAATACAGATTTTTTATTTTTTTATTTTGAGGAGATAGACTGAATCCTGTTCCGTAGCTGGCCAGTTATTTAGAAGCCTTTATACAGAAAGTTTTGCAAATGCAAATAAGAATGCGGTAAATTTCAACTTGTTTAATTCGATATAAAAAGAACGGCCTGAAAATTTCTGGAGCCACCCTGGGGCTAATAAAACAGGCTTTGTATAGAACAAACTGCCTTCCAGAGCACGACATTAGAAGAAAATGCTTAAGTTATTATTATTTTTTCCTAACAGAATCTCCTGAACATGTGGCTGTGCTGCTGTTGTTTTTTTCAGGAAAAACCACGGCCCATTTTGCAAGTTCACACCCGGTGAGGTTTCAGGGCAGCTATCTAGATCAGCAACCACGGTGACTATCCCGCTCTTCCTCCCTCCCTCCCCCCTGCCCCAAAGTGAGGTTCTCGGTTCTAGGCAGCCTCCCCCCCCCCCCAGGATTTCACGGCCCAGTGGACGTTCTCGATGTTCTCTTAAATTCAGGTGTATTCACAAAGGTGACCGCATCCCGTAGGACAATGGGAGCTGGTTTCCAGCCATTTCATGATATGTTGCAGGTGACCCCCGTGACTGCAGCCCTGGCACCACACAAAGAGGCCCTTGACCACGTGGTGGCACACGGCGCACATGCTGGCACACTGCCGGCACCTGAAAGAGACCACAAAAGAGGAAAGCAGCTGAAGGACACAGGTGGGGTTTTGCAGGGGAAGAGCACAGTCTCCAGCGAGAGAGAGACGGTTCAATCTTTCTTCAGCTATGAAGCTCAGCCTTTTTACTTGACTCTCTCTCTCTCCCTCCCTCCCTCCCTGTTGTGGGTGGAATCCTGATTCGGTTAATTTTTTTCTCTCTCTCTCTCTGTTTCTCTCTCTCCCTCCCAGTAGAACCTACTGTAGGAGAAGTGCAGGTAGAGATGGCAGGAGGAATTAAGAGAGTCGTAAGCTTGGAATCATTACATTCCCACAAACAATCTAAATCGGGGTGTCAAACTCGATTTCATTGAGGACCGCAGCAGGGTTGTATTTAATCTCAGGGCTCGGACAGCGATGAGGCAGAGCTGGGGCCAGGGCCATCAGGGAGTGAGGTGCAGACTCCAGAGCCTCCAGAGACTGACAGTAGTGAGGCAGAGGAACAGGAGGAGCCTGTTCCTACTGCATGCATGAGAAGAGCTGCCAGAAGGCAAGAGCAGCTCAAGCAAAGAGGATGACTTGGGAGTAGGGCCAAGAAATGATTGGGCCCTCCCATAAGGCTTAAAAGACCAGCAACAGCGTTTGGGCTTTGCCGGAAAACAATGTTGGTAGCTTCGTCTTCTTGCATTTATTTTTGTATCGGTGTCTTCTGAACTTTTGCCAAGAAAGGCCTTTGGCAGTTTGCCTGATTGGACCAAGGTTTGCGATAGGACTGAGGAATTTGTGTTGAGAGGAATTTGTTTTAATTTGAGTTGAATGACGCTGGGAACGGAGTCATTCTCAGATGTTCGAATAAAGTTTTTTCCCCCCCACGGACTGAGTTTCCTACTACCTACTTGGGCCTCTGTCACAACACATCACCAAGAAGTGAGAGCACCACGGGTTGCCTAACAGTAACTAATCTTGCTCTCCTGCTTTCACCAGGAAGGATGCTGCATGTCAGCAGCCGGCGGCTTCTCACCGGTCACAGATCCATCCCTTGTTGCTCATCGGCCGCTTGCAGTTGCTGCAGTTGATGTGCAGGGTGGTGGAGGCCTGGTTGAGGCAGTGGACGGCCCTGCAGGTGCTCAGTTTGATCACTTCGTTGGAGATGTTCCACAGCTGGAACCGCTGCAGGAGGTCAATGTACGACATGTACCAATGTTCCTGGGGGAAATGAAAGACAACGAAAGGCATTGTGGCATCCCGAACTTCAGAAGCCGCCACCTCGTCTGTTCTGTCCCCCCTCACCTCAGTCCGAGCGATGGCTTAATTAGCCGGCACTATCAGCTCTGGCAGCAAACTAGTGAGCGTCTGCCAAGTGTTTCTGTTATCTCTCTTGATGCCGATGAGTCAACAAACAGTACTTCAGCTCTTAGTTAAGCAGTTGATTTGCTTGCTACGAAGAGGCATAGCAGCCCTCGCTGGTTTTATATCCTGTGGGGTGTGGCGCCATGACTCAGCACTTCCTAAGCCTGCCCCACCCTTGCTCTGTTGTTCCCGCCTCTCCTGCCTACGAAACCTAGGGTCCAGCCAGGCCTGATTGCTATCAGCTGGGTCTGGAGGCGTGGCCTGGGGGGGAAGAGTCAGGGGATGGAGGCCTCGTTATCTCCTCCACCTGGCCTGCTTCTGGCTTTTGGAGCTGAGCCAGGGAAACCGATGCTCCCGAGGTAAGTCCTGATGGCCCTTCCCCCTCACTTTCCAAGTCACTTTCTGGCAGGGGGCCCGGCTCGGGGGGCGCAGACACAACATCGTCTCTCTCCCAAGACTCAGAAGAACTTGTGCCATTTACAGCAGTGGTGGGATTCACATTTTTTTACTACTGGTTCTGTGGACGTGGCTTGGTGGGCATGGCATGGCTTGGTGGGCGTGGCAAAGGAAGGATACTGTAAAATCCCCATTTCCTCCATCCGATCAGCAAATAAAGAGGCAGCAATGGTCAGGAAAAAAGCAGCAGCGGTGGGCAAGATTTTTCTCTAGCGCCCCCTCCTGGGACAGGGGACTTAGCTGGTGCTTGACTGCTACCTGTGGCTATAGGTACCTGTGTTTGGTCATCAATCCCTTTCTTGATGCGATCCCCCAGCACAATCAGGATCGAGACGGCCATCTGGACATCTCCTTGCTCGGCGTAGAAGAGCAGCATGTCATGGACAATGGGGTTGAAGAAATCAGCCGGGAGGCGATTCTCGTAGAGGGAGTGTGAAATGGAAATGAGGGAGAACGATTCCACGGGGGTGAGAGACACCGTCTCCGCCTCGTTGCCACTGACGTGAGGCGAGTCGGCTTTATCCTGCAGATGGTCCAGTGCAGAGGGGTTGTCCACGATCTCGTGGCGTAAAGGAAAGGCTTCCTGGGGAAGGATATACTCTTGTTCTTCGGCTGCAGGAAGACACGGAAGCATGAAGGAGAAAGAAAGCAGACCCAAACCACTCTGTTCTCTCCTCCTATATAATATTATGTTATATAGATTATGAGACTTAAGTGGTTTCACAATGTCATCTTTTGTTTGCCTTCTAACCGCTCTGCCCTTTGGAGTGCTCACCGAGCACTGGATAATGAAAAAAAAAAGAAGAAATTAATGTTTTTATTTACGTTCAATGGAGAGAAAGGGATTAGAAGAGAGTAAGCAGGCATACAACAGAGGATACACATTGGAAGCAATGCACTGGCACCCAGCAGCCATGAGCATGCTTGATATGAGAGTGCATATACTACTGCACAGTGGTTAGAAGTACTGCAGGCTACTTCTGCTGATCAGCGGCTGCCAGCAGTTTGGCAGATCGAATCTCACCAGGCTCAAGATTGATTCAGCCTTCTATCCTTTCGAGGTGGGTAAACTGAGGACCCAGATTGTTGGGGGCAAGAGGCTGACTTTGTAAACCACTTAGAGAGGGCTGTAAAAGGGGTATATAAGTCTAAGTGCTATTGCTATTGCTATACACTGCCTTGTATCCCCCATTGTGTGCCTGCTTGCTCTCTCGCAATCCGTTCTTCTCCAATCTCTTCCTTCTGCAAAGGGAGAAAAAGAAAAGAAAAACAGGCATTAAGAGTAGGGCCAGGCACTCACTGTGAGGATTCTCATGGTCCATCATGTACAGATCATCTTCATCGGCTTCCACATCGCCCAGGAGATAATCGGCAGGAACATCACTTCCTTCTGTCTCCTCGTTCTCTAGACATCCAGGAAAAAAAAAATGCTTGCAAGTAGAGTCATAGAGTTGGATGGGGCTATTTTGGCCACGGAGTTCAGCTTCCTGCTCAGTGAAGGAGTTCAGATTAAAGAACCTCTTAACAATGGCAGTCTAGGCATCACTTGAACAAAAACAATGAACAGGTCACTCCTTTCTCCAAGGTTTGCTGATTGCCTACTTAAGAGATTCGATCAGAATCTGCCTTTATCTAGCATGGATCTATTGCTCCATGTCCTAAACACGAAAAAGGAGATTGTTACCTTCTTTTTTAGGACATTCCTTTTTGGGTATTGAATGAATGGTGTCATACAGATAGTTGGGCAGCATTTGTTTAGTGCAGGGGTCAGCAACCTGTGGCTCCAGAGGGCAGGTAGAGGAAAAAGTACACCGCGCTAGGAGTTGTCTCTATGGTGGGGGGAACCGGACTTCCGGTCGGCTCCAGAATTGAATGGAGGGCTTCTGGTTAGGATCTTTGTGGCTCTTTGAGTGATTAAGGTTGCCGGCCCCTGGTTTAGTGACTGTTTGAAGTTACAGTGGCCCTGAAAAGGTGACTAACACATGGGTTCTTGCACATGCAACCATCTCAGCATCCCCAGGTCATATGATCAGAATTCAGGTGCTTGGCCACCAGCATGTATTTACGATGGCTGCAACATCCTGGGGATCGTTTGGCTGCCATTGGCAACTTTCCCAGAGAGTTTCCAACATGCAAAGTCAATGGGTAAAGCCGGATTCACTTAAGTCAGGGGTCTCCAACCTTGGCAACTTTAAGACTTGCGGACTTCAACTCCCAGAATTCTGGGAGTTGAAGTCCGCAAGTCTTAAAGTTGCCAAGGTTGGAGACCCCTGACTTAATGTGTCAGCTTTGGAAGCCATATTAGCACCGGAAGCTTCCACGCGGCCACCTTCTCGTGTGTGGGAAAGTAGGAGCGGGGATTTAGTAGAGGGAATGTAGTTAGTCAAAATAGCATTCTTCCTTTCGGTCAAGGTCAGGACAATCCTGCATCTGGAGAAGGAGTGGTTGGCGTGATGTCTCGAGATGGGACGGATGGTGATTGGACCATATGACGGACTGATGGGTGCAGGGGATGGATTTGGGGGTTTTGATTTACTGAGGGAAAACCTGGAACTCTCAGTTTCGGGGTTTCCCAGATGTGCCAGTATCCCTACTCTAATTAATGGGAACTTGGGAGAAGATGCTCGTCTCGGAGTTTTTAACTGGAGTTGGATTCTTCTGGAACGCTGACATAATGATCATACGAGTCACTCAACAACTGGCTCGGCAACAGAAATTCTGGTCCCAATTGTGGACTTAAGTCAAGGGCTACCAGTATTCTGCTTCCTCGGCCATCTTTTGCCTAGACTGAATATACCCATTTCCCTTGTACAACTGCCCATCCCCTTCCAGGTCTACTCACCGTCATTATTGATCAGAGTTGAGGAGGAGTCCATGAGAATGGCTTCAGGACGGTTTTCCCCCTTGGTCCTTTCCAGCCGTGACTCAGTGCCTATTCCAGAGGGAATATCTTTCAAGTTAAAGCTGGGAGAGAAGCAGAAAATGCTGAATAGTCCACAGTAATGTTTTCCTTCCTCTACCCCCTTTCTTCTTTATGTCTCCAATGCTTTCAATTTTGGCTAAGCACGATTGTTTTTTAATTAGGAGTTTGTCACAAACTGAGCTATCTTTATTTATTCAGCTTAAATAATTAGAACTGCAGAAAAAACAATGGCTACCCACCTGCCTTCCATTGAGGACCTGTATACTGCATGAGTCAAAAAGAGGGCTGTGACCCCTCACATCCTGGACATAAACTGTTTCAACTCCTACCCTCAAAACGACACTATATAGCACTGCACATCAAAACAACTAGGCACAAGGATAGTTTTTTTCTGAATGCCATCACACTGCTTAACAAGTAATTCCCACAACACTGTCAAACTATTTACTAAATCTGCACTACTATTAATCTTCTCATCGTTCCCATCACCCATCTCCTTCCACTTATGACAGTAACTCTGTTGCTTGTATCCTTCTATTTTATATTGATGTTGTTTCCTGATTGCTTATTTGTACCCTATGACTATCATTAAGTGTTGTACGTTATGATTCTTGATGAAGAATTTTCTTTTATATACACTGAGAGCATATGCACCAAGACAAATTCCTTGTGTGTCCAATCACACTTGGCCAATAAAAAAAAAATTCTATTCTATTCTATTTAGATATAGTATATTCTAACATTACAGGCTCTGGGGCTAGGACGTTGGGGCTAGGACGTTGAACTTGTTGAACTAGCTCTGGGGCTAGGACGTTGAACTTGTTGATCGAAAGGTCAGCAGCTCAGCGGTTTGAATCCCTAGTGCCGCATAACGGGGCGAGCTCCCATTACTTGTCCCAGCTTAGCAGTTTCAAAAGCACGTAAAAATGCAAGTAGTAAAAATAGGGACCACTTTTGGTGGGAAGGTAACAGCGTTCCGGGCGCCTTTGGCGTTGAGTCATGCCGGCCACATGACCAGGGAGACGTCTTCGGACAGCGCTGGCTCTTCGGCTTTGAAACAGAGATGAGCACTGCCCCCTAGAGTCGGCAACAACTAGCACGTATGTGCGAGGGGAACCTTTACCTTTGTATTCTAACATACATTTTGGGCTCGGTTGTGGTCGTACGTTGAGGACTACCTGTAAATCTCACGTAGTCACAGCAACAGTTCCTTGGAAAGGACTCGGTAGGTGGACAAAAATTGCCAAATCCAGTCTGAACATCTGGCTGACAGTGCAGTAACTATAACAATAATTTTATAGGGCCACCGATGTTATTATATACATGACTCTGGGCAGCCAACAGAATGTTGTGGTCCGTCAGCAGCCTATGGAGCTGGCAACGGAGTCGGACAGCGATGAGGCTGAGGTGAGGCCAGGGCCATCGGGGAGTGAGGTGTGGACTCCAGAGCCTCCAGAGCCTGACAGTTGTGAGGCAGAGGAACTGGAAGAGCCTGTTCCTAATGCACGCATGAGAAGAGCTGCCAGAAGGCAAGAGCAGCTCAAGCAGAGAGGACAACTAGGGAGTAAGGCCAAGAGGTGATTGGCCCCTCCCATAAGGCTTAAAACAGAACAGCAACGGCGTTTGAGCTTTGCCGGAAAACAATGTTGTAGTTGCGTCTTCTGCTCTGTCTTCTGCTTCATCTATGTCTTTGTTTTTGTGGCTTCTGGACGTTTGCCAGGAAGGGCCTTTGGCAGTTTGCCTAATTGGATTAAGGTTTGTGAGATAACCGAGGAATTTGTGTTGGGAGGCATTTGTTTTACTTTTGAGTTGAACGACGCTGGGAATAAAGTAACTCCCAGCTGTTCGAATAAAGTTTGTTTTTCCACAGTCTAAGTTTATTACTACCTACTTGGGTCTGGGTCCCAAAGCAGAAGAAAAACAGCAACAACAACTCAAATCAAAAATAATACGGGCAGCCAGGAATGCTCATGATATCCCATATTTAATACAACCATAACCAAGAACTAGGCTCACCCTAGTTCTCATTACAAACACATAGAGACTAATCAGAAATTTAGGGCCAAGATTGTTTGATTTGCCATTTTATGATATTTCCTGTTGGTCTTTAATAAAACCTCTCAGGATTCGTTGTTCCTGAAAGTCTTTAAGGCAACGGTTTTCAACTTTGACAACTTTAAGATAGGTGGACTTAAGGTCCCAGATTCCTACCCTAAATGGGGGCAAGGCTCCAGTGTCTCACCTGGATTTGCCCCAAGTCACCCCTGACTGCACGTGTCCCTCCCCTTCTCTTTACCTATTCATGAGCGGAAGACTAGAGCTACTTTTTCCCAGGCTGTGATTGAGGTTCGTGGCAGGGACTGTGTTAGGGCTTGAATAAATAATCCGGAGCATGGTCCACGTCTGAGCAACCTGGAGAAAAAGAACAGAAAAGGCTAAGAAACCACCGGCTAAGTCTGTCAATTGAAGGATTGTAAACCGTCTGCTAGAGGGTCTCCCCCACCTTCAGTCACTTTTAAGATGTGTGGATTTTAATTCCTGTGCTGGCTAGGGAATTCTGGGGGTTGAAGTCCATCTATGTGGAATGGAGTGGAGTGGAATAGAATACGGCGTAGAGTAGAATATGGAAAGGGAATGGAATACAATACAATAAGAATTAGAAATAGACATAGACATAATGGAATGTCTAGTGGAATGGAATAGAAATGAATAGAGAGTAGAGTAGAGTAGAGTAGAGTAGGAAAAGGGAAAGGGAATGGAATACAATACAATACAATAAGAATTAGAAATAGAAATAATGGAATGGAATGGAATAGAAATGAATAGAGTAGAATAGAATAGAATATGGAAAGGGAACGGGAATGAGAATGGGAATGGGAATGCAATACAATACAATAAGAATTAGAAATAGACATAGACAGAAATAGCAGAATGGAATAGAAATAAATAGAGTAGAGTAGAGTAGAGTAGAGTAGAGAATATGGAAAGGAAAAGGGAATGGGAATGGGAATGGAATACAATACAGTAAGAATTAGAAATAGAAATAGACATAGAAATAGTGGAATGGAATAGAAATGAATAGAGTAGAATAGAATAGAGAATCGAGACTAGAACAGCACAGAACAGGGAATGGGAATGGGAATGGAATAGCTTTATTGGCCAACTGTGATTGGACACACATGGAATTTGTCTCCAATGCAGAAACTCTCAGTGTACACAAACACACACACACACAATAACAAAGTAATAGGCCATAGATCCTAAAGCCTAGTTACAATCATTAATTATAAGATACCAACAAGAAGTGATAAATCATAAGATACCAATAAGAAGATAGTAGGAAAGATGAGAAGGTGAGAAAAGATGAGAAATGAGAAGCTGAGCAGGAAAACAGCAATACAGGCCTACTACGTGGGTAAAATAACTTTAGGCCTAAGACAGTGCTGTGAGAATTAGGTGTTCAGCAGAATAGTGGCACAGGGGAAAAACTATTTTGTCTCTAGTTGTTTTGGCATGCAATGCCTTATAGAGACGCCCAGAGGGGAGGAGTTGAAACAGTTTATGTCCAGGATGTGAGGGCTCTTTAGATCAGGGGTCTCCAACCTTGGCAACTTTAAGACTTGTGGACTTCTTTAGATAATTTATCAGCCCTCTTTCTGGTACGTGTAGTATCCCCAGTGGAAGGCTGGTTGCGATTGTTTTTCTGCAATCCTAACTATCTGTTGAAGTCTGTACCAAGGTTAGAAAACACTGCCTTAAGGGACGAAGTCCTGAACTGGAACATATTTCAAGAAGAGATTGGACTGCCATTTGTCAGAAATGGCGCAGGGCACTGATGGCAAACCTTTTCGGAGCACTTCGCTCACGTGCGTGCTCGTCAGGGCCACAACCAGGAAGAGGAGCTGCCCAGGGGGCATCCCGCGTGCCGAATAAGGTACTTCCGGTTTCTGGCGCACGCATGCGTGCCGGCCAGAAAGTCTTCTGGTTACTGCCGTGCGTACGCGCATGCTGATCACCTGGCTGGTGCGCGTGCTCACGCTGGAAAATGGAAGACCAGCTCTTCCGGTTTCCAGCACTGCTGTATGCACAAAGGCCAGCTGACTGTTGCATGCGTATGCGCGCCAGAAACCCAGAAGAGGAACGGATGACGTCGCGCATGCCAGGCGACATGACTCCATGTGCCACTTCAGGCACGCATGCCATGGGTTCGCCATCATGGGTGTAGGGTCTCCTGCTTGGCCGGGCTGGGCTAGATGACCTACAAGGTCCCTTCCCACTCTGTTAATCTGTTATATGAAGAGATGCAACGTTACCTGGTTGCGCTTAAGCTCTTTGGCTACTTTGGCGTTGTGGTCACACAGCTCGGCCAGCGGTCGCCCCGCCAGCAGGTACTGCTTGGCCGTTCGCACAAACCAGTCCATGCTGCTGGCGTCGCACCCCACCTCGGCCTCGAAGACGCTGAGGGCGCTGGAGGAGGAGATGAACTCGAACTGCTCGGCGGGATCCAGCTTCCGCTTGAAGAAGATGGGATGGCGGCGGTCGCCGAGGTAGGGCTTCCGGTTCGAGTCGGAGGAAATGAGGCTCTCCTTGGCCGCGAAAGCCAGGTCTCCGAAGAGGCTGTAGCAGAGGCCCTCCGGGTTGGCCCGTTCGATAGGCTGGCTGGCGTCCTTGAAGATGTGCTGGTAAAGGGTGCTGTCCTTGGATCCCGAGAGGAGGAAGTAAGGGTCGTGCAGGTGACGCCAGACGATCCCGGTGGTGACGTCTTTGTGCTCCTCGAACATGGCGGAAGGGATGAAGGGGCGCCGGATATCCCAGACGTAGATGTTGTGGTCCACCATCATTGAGCAGGTGGCGATGTGGTGCTTGCATTCGGGCCTCCACTTGACCCGGGCTACGGAGGCTATCGTTTGCACGCAGTAGATCTCTTTGGCCCGGTTGGTGCTCATGTCCCAGACTTTCACCATCTTATCTCGGCCGCCTGTGGCCAGCCAGCCTCTAACGAAAGGGAAACGCCAAGAATTTATGAGACTGATATAGGAGTTCGGCTGCAACCTCTAAGTTGGTGCCACAGGATTGGAGAACTAGGAGGCTACCCAGGTGCTGTACAGGCAGTCCTCGATTTACGACAGTTCACCGAGCGCCTGTTCAAAGCTATAACAACAGTGCTTGAGAAAAAGTGACTTGCGACTATTTTTCACACTTACAACTGTTACAGCATCCCCCATGAACATGTCATCACAATTCAGATGCTTGGTCACTATGGTCGTTAAGTCAAAGCATCATGTGACCAGACCCATTTTTTTCCCCTCTCCTTTTTGTTTTTTTAACGGCGATTATTAGGGTAATCAATTTTCGACATTGAGTGGGTTTTTAGGATGGAAATCAGAAGAAAACTCTGGAATGAGGGTTTCTTGGTGCTCTCTGGGCTGGCTTGTTTTCTTGCAGACGTTTCATTACCCAAACTAGCTAACTTCATCAGTGCTAGTAGGGAATGGGGGGGGGGAGGAAGAGGAGGAGGAGGAGGAGGAGGAGGTGGTGGAGGAGGAGAAGGAGGAGAACTATGGGGTCCTTGGTGCTCCCTGACTTTGGTGGTTTTCTTGCAGACATCTCATGACCCAACTATGTAACAGTGCTAGAAGGAAGTGAACTTTGTGGAAGGGGGAGGAAGAGCAGGAAGAGAACTATGGGGTCCTTGGTGCTCCCTGAGTTTGGTGTGTTTTCTTGCAGACATCTCATGACCCAACTATGTAACAGTGCTAGAAGGAAGTGAACTTTGTGGAAGGGGGAGGAGGAGGGGGGAAGGAGGAGCAGGAGGAGAACTATGGGGTCCTTGGTGCTCCCTGAGTTTGGTGTGTTTTCTTGCAGACATCTCATGACCCAACTATGTAACAGTGCTAGAAGGAAGTGAACTTTGTGGAAGGGGGAGGAGGAGGGGGGAAGGAGGAGCAGGAGGAGAACTATGGGGTCCTTGGTGCTCCCTGAGTTTGGTGTGTTTTCTTGCAGACATCTCATGACCCAACTATGTAACATCATCAGTGCTAAAAGGGAATGGGCTTTGTGGAGTGGAAGGGTGGGGTGGGAGGAGAAGGACTGTGGGGTCTTTGGAGCTCTCTGAGCTTGCTTGTTTTCTTGCAGAAGTTTCATTACCCAAACTAGTTAACCTTATCAATGCTAGAAGGGAATGGGGGGGGGGAGGAGGAGGAGGAGGAGGAGGAGGAAGACAGAGTTCCTAGTGTGCACTGAGCTTGGTTGTTTTCTTGCAGACGTTTCATTACCTTAAATAGGTAAAACTCTGGAAACATAGCAAAAAAAAAAAAACATTGCAAAATGTGGTCATGTGACCTCAGGATGCTGCCAATGGTTGTAACGGTGAGCCGGTTGTCGAACATCCAAAACAGGATTTGCTTGTTATCTGCGCGATTCATTTAACAATCGCGTCAATCCGCTTAACAACCGCCCTAAAAATTGTAAAATCTAGCCCAACAACCTACGGCAGAAATTATTTATTTATTTATTTTATTTATTTTATTAAATTCCAAGCCTGATGAAGGTTGTAAGCCAAGGACTACCTGCTAACTGTCAGAAAGGGCAAAATGATGCTTAAAATACTTAAAATAATAAGTGATGCTGTTTGACTTTCCAAGCAAAATGCTTGGCAGAGAAGTTGCACAAGGTGGAGGGGAACTGAAGAAGCTTCTGGAAGTGGAATCCCAGATGGCTCTGTCAGAAGGTCCTAGAAAAAAAAAACAAGGCAGGCACAGAAAAGCATCCAAGACAGGAAAGATACCTGCATACACACATGTTCGTACCTGTCTTCTGGATGCCAATCGCAACAGAACACAGGTCCATTGTGGGCTGTGAACATCCTCTCGTAGCGGTCGGGCCGGCGAATATCCCACAGCTGAACGTTGCCGTTTTCAAAGGTGGCAGCAAAGGTGAAGTAGTCGCGGATACTAAACTGGACATCGCGCACGCTCTCCGACTGACCTGAAGGAGGCAGAAACCGCATCGGGTTGATCTTCTCCAAACCTGGCCACTTTTAAGATTTGTGGAGGTCAGAATTCCCAGAATTCCCCAGCCAGCCATGGCAAGTCTGAAAGTTGCCAAGTTTGGAGAGCCCTGATCTACCTGGCAAACCATCCAGGTGATGTTTCTCTTCTGAAAACAGATTCTGTCTCCCATCTGGTGCTGCTCCAAATGTGTTAGGCTCCAGTGATTTGTAATCTCCTAGCCAACCTGGGCGCTGGGGATTATGGGAAGTGAAGCCTCCTCATGGAGCATATGCACCAAGACAAATTCCTTGTGTGTTCAATCACACTTGGCCAATAAACAAATTCTATTTCTATTTCTATTTCTATTTCCATTCAACTCCACTCCACTCCACTCCACTCCACTCCACTCCACTCCACTCCACTCCATCTATTCTATTCTATTCTATTCTATTCTATTCTATTCTATTCTATTCTATTCTATTCTATTCTATTCTATTTCTTCACAAGGTCAGATTCTCTCATTTCCAAATAGGCTTTTTCTACAAAATAGAAAAGGGTGAAATTATGATATATGGATTTCATAATCAGTAATACTGATTATCATAAGGGATGCAGTGGCTCAGTGGCTAAGACACTGAGCTTGTCGATCAAAAGATTGGCAGTTCAGCGGTTTGAATCCCTAGTACTGCCGTGTAACGGGGTGAGCTCCCGTTACTTGTTCCAGCTTCTGCCAACCTAGCAGTTTGAAAGCACGTAAAAAATGCAAGTAGAAAAATAGGGACCACCTTTGGTGGGAAGGGAACAGTGTTCCGTGCGCCTTGGGTGTTGAGTCATGCCGGCCACATGACCACGGAGACGTCTTCGGACAGCACTGGCTCTTCGGCTTTGAAACTGAGATGAGCACCACCCCCTAGAGTCAGGAACGACTAGCACATATGTGTGAGGGGAACCTTTACCGAACCTTTACCGTTACCGTTACCACAAACTCATAAGGGGGAGGGGGGAACTGATAGCCTAGCCCAAGGATCTGCAAACTTGGCTCTTTTAAGACTTGTGGACTTCAGCTCCCAGAGTTCTGAGGAACTCTGGGAGCTGAAGTCCACAAGTCTTAAAAGAGCCAAGTTTGCAGACCCCTGCCTTATACCATACCAGTCAGATGGCGATCTAGTCTATTTTTGAAAACTTCTAGTGATGGAACAACCCTGACGTCTGGAGGTAAGCCTTTCCATTGATTAATTGTTCTCTCAGCAAATTTCTCCTAACTTCTAGGCTGGATCTCTCTTTAACAAGCTTCCACCCATTACTTCTTGTCCTGCCCTCTCTTTGGAGAATGTCGATCCCCCCCCTTCTCTGTAACCCCTCGCATATTCAGATGAAGACTTTGCAATGTCTATACAACCTGAACGTCTACGATTTTGGTTTCTAGAGCCTTTGAAAGCATTTCTGCCCTTTTCACTTTTTTTTTCTTCTTCTTTTAAAGACCCCGTAATCCCTTGCATCCGGGTGGAGTCAGTGCGACTGATCAGAGCTCAAGCGTTTACTGTCCGGATGCCCTTCCTGATGCCTACGTGGGGTTCACAGCAGACAATTACTCATTGCGCCCGGAGAGATAAACATCTGCCGCTGCCAAAGATTGAACTCACACCCTCCTGATTGCGAGGCAAGAGTTCCCCCTCTAAGCCACCACCCTGTTCCATTTTGTCCTTCTTATTAGCGTAAGAAAATTCCACCCCATCCTATTCTACTCATGAGCAAATCCCAAATGTGGATCCTTACCTGAGAAAGTGCTGACCGAATCCTTTTTCCGTAGGTCGAAGCACTTCATGTAGCCATCCTGAGACCCGCTAAGGAGCATATAGACCTCAGTAGGGTGAAAGCACACCTTGTTCACGGTCCGCTTGTGCTCCATGAAAAGCTGGTCCTGTTTGTTCCGAGAGGGTTTGCCAAGGTTCCACGTTACCACCACCCCATTCGTGGCTGCCGTGGCCAGCAAATTCTCATCCATCTGGTGCCACACCACGTCAGCACAGCTGAAGTTCAGAGATGGTTTGCGTCCAACACGCAAGTTGAGTTTTTCCACAAATTGGTCCTCTTCGATGGAGTAGATCTTGAAAATGTTGCGCCCGGCCACTACCACCTGAGCAGCGTCCCGGCACACGCTGATGGCATTAGAAGGGGCATCCAGGTGGCAGCACATGGTCCGCCCCGTGATCGTGTTGCCACCAAGAGCGGTGGTCACCCTGGCCATTTTCTCCATGGCGCCCTACAAATCCAAAGGTTTGTCCGAAACCAGGAAGAGCTGAAACACGAAGCAACATCGCAATATTAAAAGCAATCTGCGAGAAACCGCAACTCAACACTTCCTACAGGCAGTCCTCAATACACGACCGCAGTTGTTTTGAGTTTTGCCCAATTTTACGACCTTTTTTTACCAGTTGTTCAGTGAACCACTGGAGTTGTTAAGAGAATCATGTGGTCCTTAAGCAAATCTGGCTTCCCTCATTGATTTTACTTGTCGGAAGCCGGGAGGGTTACTAATGGTGATCACATGACCCCAGGACAGCACAACCGTCATAAGTACATGCCGGTTGCCAAGTGTTTGAATTTTGAACAGGTGATTAGGAGGATGCTACAATGGTCATAAGCGTGTAAACTGATCAAGAGTTACTTTTTTCAGTGCTGTTCAAGGATCACCTGTATGCTACTCAGCTCAAAGGAAGGTGGGGGGGGGAATCCCTCAAACCACTGATTGTCTTTTTTTAAAAAAAAGTGTATAAAAGCAAGAATTGATTTTATTGGTTGCTGGGATTAACCTGAACTGAATCCTATATAAATTATTTTGTATAGGTTGTTTGGTTGTTTGTTTTTTTGCAATGAAGGACACCAAATATTTGGGATACCAATGATCTTCCCCATCTAATATTTTATAAATTTATTCATTAGATTTTCATCCCACCTTTTTCACTTTATAGGTAAAGGTGGTACACACACCTAATCCTCCTCCCTTCTCCTATTTTCCCCACAACAACCCTGTGAGGTAGGCTGGGCTGATGAGAGAGAACGGCATAGAAACTCGTTTGTCTGTCTAAATGAAAAGGAAAATAAAAACAACAAACTGGTTAAAATGCACGTGTGCAAATGGTGTGTGTTTATCTTACAAACTCGTGTGCCTGCCTTAAAAAAAAGAAAATAACCTCCAAGATTTCTGCGGGCTAAAAGGCAAGGGAGCAAACAGGGGCAATTCTGATGTGCAAATCCGTGGATCTATCCCAAACGAAAATAAATATATTTCATTTTAAATAAATTTTAAATAAGTTAAGGCTGGTTGCTATGACTCCATGCTTATGCGCATGCGCGAGTGTCCTTTTCAATATAAAGGCACATGCAGGGCCGGTCTAGCAAACAAGACTTCGACGGGGTTTCCGAGGGCGGGACGGAGGGGGTTGGAAGGGAGGGAGTACTTCCGGCCCCGGCTTTCGAGGCAGCAACCCCCGCAACTCAGTCCCAGCCACGCTTCCCTCGAGGAGACCTTTCTCTCCTCCTCACCTCATGCGACGGCCTCCACTGGTCTTCCGCAACGGAGCAGGCCCGAAGCCGCCGGGCCGCTTCCCCGCGGGACAGCCGCTCTCCATCCCGGCCGGCCCAACTCGGGCCAAGGATCGGCCGCCATCTTAGATTACCCGTCAGGCCTTTCGGGGGTTAGGAAGCCGGAGGCAGTCATTTACCGGCCTTCCTCCTCCTCCTCCCCCCTCCCCTCCGGAAACGTGACGTAGGGAGGTTGTAGAACAGGGTGGATCATACCATCCCAGAACCCGAGGCGGGGTGTGTGTGTCGCGCGCTGTTTGCCTCCAGTTTGCGTTGGTTTGATCCGTAGAAAGCTGGTTGGAATTGTTGAATCGCTGCCTTTCTTCTTGCAAGCCTCCAGTAGTAAGCTAGCAGCGCAGCACCAGTTATCAAAAAGTTTATTTTATTATTATTATTAATATTATTATTATTATTTATATATATTTATTTTTATTTTATTTTTTAGTTTTATATTTTTATATTATTTTTATTTCATTATTTTTATCTATTAACATTTATATGTTAATAGAAAGTAGAAAGCTAGCAGCGCAGCACCAGTTATCAAAAAGTTTATTTTATTATTATTATTAATATTATTATTATTATTTATATATATTTATTTTTATTTTATTTTTTAGTTTTATATTTTTATATTATTTTTATTTCATTATTTTTATCTATTAACATTTATATGTTAATAGAAAGTAGAAAGCTAGCAGCGCAGCACCAGTTATCAAAAAGTTTATTTTATTATTATTATTAATATTATTATTATTATTATTTATATATATTTATTTTTATTTTATTTTTTAGTTTTATATTTTTATATTATTTTTATTTCATTATTTTTATCTATTAACATTTATATAGCTGCCTATCTCCTGGCAGCACCTATAACACAATTGCCCAACAATAATTATGGAATGATAAGAATATATTTGTATATGTGTGTGTATATGCATAATTAAATATAATTGCTAATTATGTTAGCAATAACACAGCTCAAATTGGTTTTATTGAATCAACTAGAACTGCAGAAAAAACAATGGCTACCCACCTGCCTTCCGTTGAGGACCTGTATACTGCACGAGTCAAAAAGAGGGCTGGGAAAATATCTACAGACCCCTCACATCCTGGACATAAACTGTTTCAACTCCTACCCTCAAAACGACGCTATAGAGCACTGCACATCAAAAAAACTAGGCACAAGGATAGTTTTTTTCTGAATGCCATCACACGGCTAAACAAATAATTCCCACAACACCGTCAAACTATTTACTAAATCTGCACTACTATTAATCTTCTCATGGTTCCCATCACCCATCTCCTTCCACTTATGAATGTAGGACTGTAACTTTGTTGCTTGTATCCTTATGATTTATATTGATATTGATTGTTTCCTGCTTATTTGTTCCCTATGACTATCATTAAGTGTTGTACCTTATGATTCTTGACGAACGTATCTTTCTTTTATGTACACTGAGAGCATATGCACCAAGACAAATTCCTTGTGTGTCCAATCACACTTGGCCAATAAAGAATTCTAGTCTAGTCTACTCTACTCTAGGTGATCAACCATAAACTATGGTGGTCAGGCTATAGCCAGTTTTATGCATTGGGCTGAACTAAAGCCAAACAAAACACACTATGGTTTATAGTAGACCCATGTTTTTCAACCTTGACAACGTTTTTGAGATGTGTGGACCTCGCATCAGAATTAAAAGCATGTTAGCTGGGGGATTTCCGGGAATGGTTTTATTAAATTTATTAGCTGCAGGTGATAATCACAGGGTGATTAGCACATATTAAGAGTGATCAGAGTTGAGAAATTCTGGTGTAGCTTGTCTTGACCCATTGAGGGTGCCCAGGAACTGCATTCACGCAACAAATAGAACTGAACCATCCCAGTTTATGGATTTGGACAAATCAATCTTCTACAGGTATTGGTCACAATTAGGAACAATTTCTTGAATCTTAAACCCATGGATAGAAATATAAACACAAAATTCACTGACCATGTGAAGCAGCAGAGAAGCCCACTAAAATAAAGAAATGAGAAGCTCAAAAGAACCAGATTTGCAGATCAGGTTAAATAATTACAAAGAAAGATTAAATCTGTCATGCAGTGCAAAAAAAAACAAAAAACAAATGCCTGCTAATTTTTTTCTGTTAATAATCTTGTGGCACAAAGCCAGTAGGTAGGTGAGTTTTTTTGACTTGCCCAGAATCCCTGCTTTTCTGGAGCTCCTCACAATGACCAAATTATAAATTTATAATTGTATGGATTGTGGAAGAAATTAAGCACTCTGAATATTAATGAATATTTAACCCTAGGGCTCCTGAACATAGCAAGAATTTTTTTTTAAGTGTAGCCGCCATTAATTAGCAAGCTTTCAACTTAGCTTTCCCTCTGCGTTAGTGGTTAGGGTTGTGGTCATTCGTGGTCAGTCAGGCAATTAGAACTAACAAAGTTGTGGTTTGATATTTAACAAGTGTGATGCAACACAGAGAATCTATTTTAAACATTAACCAATAACATCACACCATTGTAATAAAAATGTGGTTTAAAAAAAAACCCTGAATCCAATATGGTGATATAATTTTTTAATACATATATATAGTATTTCAGCAGTGCTTTTATTTTGCCAGTACTGCAGGAGAAAGACTGGCAGAGCCTGCAGGTGGAGTCAAGAGAGGAATCAGCCGGGAATCATTACGTTCTCACAAATGGTCCATTCGCTCTTTTCTAGTGCCAATTTAGTGCTGATAGCAATAGCCCTTAGCCCAGTACTTTACAGCCCTCTCTAAGCAGTTTACAGAGTCAACCTCTTGCCCAAAACAATCTGGGTCCTCATTTTACAAACCTTGGAAGGATAGAAGGCTGAGTTAATATTAAGCCGGTCAGGATCAAACTTCTGGCAATTGGGAGAATTAGCCTGCAATACTGCATTCTAACTACTGCGCACCATGGAGGGAGGGAAGGAAGGAAGGAAGGAAGGAAGGAGAGAGAAAAGGGAGGGAGAGAAAAGAAAGGAAGGAAAGAAGCAACAGCAGACTTATATACCACTTCACAGTGCTTTTACTGCCCTCTCTAAGCGGTTTATACAGTCAGCCTCTTGCCCCCAACAATCTGGGTCCTCATTTTACTCACCTCGGAAGGATGGAAGGCTGAGTCCATCCTGAGCTGGTCAGGATCGAGCTGCCGAACTGCTGGCAGTCAGCAGAAGCAGCCTGCAGTACTGCATTCTAACCACTGCGCCACAGCAGCTCTTATGAAGTTTATTTGACTAGAGTCTTCTGTATAGGCATGAGCAATAAGTCAGATTAACTGGAACTTAATGTTTGGTCTTGATTCTTCACACCTGACAAATACTGAGATGAAAATGACACAATTGTGCAAACGGTGGTCTATAGCCAGGATGTACAACACTAAATTTTGTGTAGCGTGGTAAGAATGTACTATAAATGGCTGAATGGAAAGCTCAACACTTTTGAGAGCGGGGGAAAAAAAATAGGAATCATTCTGAAACTATAACATCCAGTTTGTCCTTAAACCCCCAAACTATAATTCCACTACCCCAGTAGATAAAAGCTACAAACAACTACTGTGGACCAATATCGTGGGGGCGATTGCAGAAATGCACTCCTGGTATGTAAAAGATGCTTTAAATATTAGGGATTTCTTCTTTGGTGCCCTGCATTTCTGCATTGTGTTAGAGCAGGGGTGAAATGCTATCAGTTCAGGGCGGTTCGCCCGAACCGGTAGTAAAAAAAATGCTTTAAAAAGTAAAAAAAAAATTGCGACGATTATGCAGCACAGCTGAACCTCAGAATTTTTAAAAACTTTTTTAAAGCATTTTTTTACTACTAGTTCGGGCATAGGTAGTAAAAAAATGCTAAAAAAAAGTTTTTAAAAAAGGTTCCGACAATCAGCTGTGACTCAGCTGTGCTGCAATCGTTGGAACTTTTTTTTTTTTTACTTCTTAAAGCATTTTTTTTTACTACTTATTGCCTGAACTGGTATTTTTGTGTAAAGTGGGATGGTTTGTTTTTTTTGAGCTCTCTGTGACTGTGAGAATTCTGCTTGTTGCAGGGGCCATTTTGTGTGACGTCCAGCTGCTTTTGTATTGTGTGTGTGTGAGTCAGTTGTGTAGCTTTTGTGTTAGTTTTGTGTAAAGTGTGATAGTTGGTTTCTGAGTTCTCTGTGACTTTATGAGGTTCCTGCTTGTTGCAGGGGACATTTTGCGTGAAGTCCAGCTGATTTTGCATAGTGTGTGAGTTTAGTTGTGTAGCTTTTGTGTTATTTTTGTGTAAAGTGTGATAGTTGGTTTTCCCGGTCACATGACCACCAAGCTACATCCACCCAGCCACATGACCACCAAGCCATGCCCACAGAACTGGTAGGGAAATTTTTTGAATTTCACCACTGCGTTAGAGCAGTGCTTCTCAACTCTGGCAGCTTTAAGACCTGTGAACATCAGTGCCCAGGATTCCCCAGCTAGCCATGCTGGCTGGGGAATTCTGGAAGTTGACGTTCACAGGTCCTTGTTGTGGTCCGCCAGCAGCCTGCAGATCTGGCAGTGAAGTTGGACAGTGAGGAGGCTGGGGAGGACAATGAGCCAGTCCTGGACTCTGTGGAAGGCCCGGATGAGGGCTCTGCGTCAGAGGCAGAGATGGGGCCAGGGCCATCTGGGAGCGATGCACGGATTCCGGAGCCTCCAGAGACGGACAGCAGAGAGGCAGAGGAACAGGAGGAGCAAGTGAAGAGCTGCCAGAAGGCAAGAGCAGCTAAAGCAAAAAGGACAACTCGGAAGTAAGGCCAGGAGATGATTGGCCCCTCCCATAAGCCTTAAAAGAGCAGCAACGGCTCTTGGGTTCTTTGTAGGAAAGCAACATTGCTACAATTGTTTCTTGTCAGAGTCTCCTATTTCTGAACTTCACGGGGTTCTTGCCAAGAAAAGCATTTGGCAGGTTGCCAAAGACAACAAAGGTTGGTGATAAGGCCGAAGGACTGTTTTTGAAGAATTTGTTTTGGACTAATGAAGAACTGATAATGGACTGAGAATGAATTAATTCTCAGCTGTTTTAATAAAATACGTTTGTTCAATTGTAATTGTGTTTGGTAATTACTACTTGGGCCTCAGTCACAACAGTCCTACAGCTGTCAACGTTGTGAAACAAGGAAACCCTTTAAGATATTCCTTCTAAGGCGAATGAGAAACTGTTGGGGGGGGGAAAATTGTCATATAAACTGTGCGATTAAATACACATATATACCCACAGAGGCATAAAAAGAACCCCAGCACCGGATGGTTTGTGTTTTTAATTTTTTTTTAATATATATTTTTATAAACAGATCACATGATAAAATAGCACAAGAAACACTTACCAAATATAAGATTATATCTTCAGAATATACAGGAGAACGAGGCTTGTATGTACAATAAGAAAATGGTTTTCAGAATTCCCCCCTCCCTTTTTTTTTTTCTTTTTCTAAATAGCAATCTGAAATATCACAGCTTCTTTCAGTAGCTTTAAATAATACTTTGGACCAGTGGACATTTTCAACAGGGGTGCTGAAGAGACTTCTGGAGCACAATTCTCGACAAAGGTTTCTTGTGCATAACTGGTGGAAATGAAAAGGCAGTTCCTGCGCAGGCCAGGAGAAATTGCCCAGAGAAAGAGAAAATCAAAATGAAAATAACCCCGAGGGATTGCGTGCCCTGTCTTTGGACCAAGATCTTGGTGGAACTCTTGCAGTAAATGGAGCCCGCTGCCTAGAACCGTGTGCATTCTTCTTTTTTTAGAAAACCAGTGATTGTTAAGTCAACTTCTCTTCCTTAAATACAGAGTTGGAAAAGAGCTTGGGGGGGTGGGGTCTTTTAGTCCAACCTCCTACTCAAGCAGGAGACCTTATGTCATTCAGGACAAATGCCTGTCCAGTCTCTTCTTGCAAAACCTCCAGTGACGGAGCATCCATAACCTCTGGAAGCAAGTCGTTCCACTGGTTAATTGTTCTCCCTGTCACAAAATTTCTCCTTAACTGGATTGCTTGTTTGATGGAAATTTCCATCCACCCAACAGCTCCCCCCCCCACCCCCCGGCCCGGTGACTTTTCTACGAAAACTATTACCTGATCCCATTTCTTAGAGGCACAAGTTTATCTCAGCAGGAGATCCTCATTTCTTTTCGTTAAAGAGTTTTGCTCTAGAGGTTTGGGGAATAATATTTTTTTTTAAAACCGCCGCTGTGCCTGGAATAAAGTTTGAAACTTTTGCGTAAGTGGACCAGCCATTTTAATATCCTTGCTGCTGCTGCTGTTGCTATTTGTGCAGCTGGCTGACCCAGGTCGGCTGCAAATAGGTAAATACCCTAAAGCGGGCTAGCAGCAACACTGGTATATTACCAATATTCCCCCAGGTGTAAGACCGCATGCTTTACCTGGGGCATCCAGTCCATCAAGCAAAATAAGTCTAAATTGCTGGCTAGCGTGCCATACGATGCAAGAATCAACCTTGTAAGGGAGACGGGCGACATCAAAAATGAAATAAATATTAATAAATAAAAGCAGGTAAAATCTTTTGCCCTGGATTGCTTACTGAAACCCCAACCTGAATACAGGTAGTCCTCGACTTACATTTAGCAACCGTTCAAAATTAGAACAGTACGGGGGAAAAAAGTGACTTCTGACTGTTTTTCACACTTATGATCATTGTAGCATCGCCATGGTCACATGATTAAAATTCAGATGCTTGGCAACTGGTTCATATTTATGACGGCTGCAGTGTCATATGACCCCCCCCCCGCCCGCTTTTGCAACCTTCTGATAGTTCAGTTACTAACTGAACAGCTGCAATGATTCACTTTACAACTGGGGCAAGAAAGGTCGTAAAGCGGAATGAAACTCCCTTAAGAAATGTTTCACTAAGCAACGGGATTTGTGGTCGTAAGTCAAGGACAACCTGTGTCCGGCTTTATAAGACACGCTAAGATGCCTTTGGAAAGCACGGCTGTCTTTGAAAATGATGTTGAAACCATGCCGAAATACAGGAAGCAGCTGTGGGATGCTCAGAATAGGATATCTGGAAATTGAAATCTTTGGCAATGCCCTTTCTTGCCACGACGGTGTGATCTTTTTGCACAGAAGGTTGAAAATTTGGAACACCAGCAGAACCTCTGCCGAGAACCGCAATCCTTTCCCTTCGTAATATCTTGAAAATTCACAAAAGGGCACCTTTGAAATCATCGTGGGAAGAGCTCAGCGGTTGAATGCCGTTTTTTAAAAGTTTGCTAATTTTGCAACGTCGGCTACCTCTCGATATCACCGTTTTTGAAACTCGGCTACTTTAAGAGGCGTGGACTTCAGCTCCCAGGATTCCCCTGCCAGCATGTCAAGCTGGGGAATTCTGGGAACCGAAGTCGGCGCCTTTTAAAGTGGCCGAGTTACAAAAAAACTGCGTGGTTTCTAAGAGGAGACACCAACTTGAAGATATATAACTTTTTTTAAAAAAATATATCGGGAAATTTTTAAAGGACCAGGTAATCCCCTCTCCTACGAGGTCAGGACTGTGCAGTCTAATCAATCTGGAAGTCAATTAGATTCTTACATAAATATGTACATTATGTCATCATTAACATGCTATTAATATTCACGGGGAGATGAGAGGGCATATCCGTTTGGCCAGCTGAGTAGAAACAAAACCGGACCCGAGAACACCTGGAATCCCATCTCAACTTACGGGACCGCCTACTGTTACCTCATGCCTCCCACCGACCCGTACGCTCACACAGAGAGGGACTTCTCAGGGTGCCGTCCGCCAAACAATGTCGGCTGGCGGCCCCCAGGGGAAGATCCTTCTCTGTGGGGGCTCCTACCCTCTGGAACGAACTTCCCCCTGGTTTACGCCGAATATCTGACCTTCGGACCTTTCGCCGCAAATTGAAAACGTATTTATTTACTCGCGCGGGGCTGGCTTAAATTTTGTTGTATTTTTAAATTTATATTTTATATTCCTAAATTTTATATGAATTTTAATGGGTTTTTAGAATTTTAAATGTTTTAAAGTTTTCGGCCAATTGTATAATAAGTTTTTTAATTTTGTTTTAATTGTATATTGTACTGTTTGGGTTTTTATTCTGGCTGTACACCGCCCTGAGTCCTTCGGGAGAAGGGCGGTATAGAAATCTAATAAATAATAATAATAATAATAATAATCAATGCTAATAAACACTCCTGTGCTCTCATTCGCCCATTGCAACCCCAAGCTAAAATATCCCATTATTGTTGATCCAGAAAAAAAAAAGAGCTGAAAATAACAACCATATATTCTGTAAGCCGCCGAGAGTCGCCACACGTGGACAGGCATCAATATAAATTCCCTAAATAAAATAAATGAAATAAACAAGCAGCGAAATCACATCTTTTTCATCTTACTGCTAGAAGTGATCCTGCCTGGGTTTGACTGGCTCTGTTCCTTCCGATAACACAATATGGTCTCCAGCAAGACAGAGAGAGAGAGAGAAAGAAAGCAACTGCCACAAAAGCTAGGTCCAAAACAAGTAAGTAAATGAGTCAGTAAATAAATAATTATAAATAAATAAATATTTTTTGGGGTTTTTTTGTTTTTGCTTCCCTTTCGAAGAAAATAAAAAATATGCACCCTCTCAAAAGGCACTCTGCTCAAATGGCTTTTTCTTGTGTATTCTTTTCATACATCTTACCCAGAGGGACTGTCGTGTCCCACTCCTCCGCTGACGGCCGGGTCAGGGAAATCCGAATCAGGCTTGCCTCTGCAGCTCTGCCCAAAGTCCTAGCAAAGTCCTCAGAGCAGGCAGGAGACCAGAAAGTGACTTCAGCAAGATAAGTTCGACTTTGCCTGACTCAGAGACTGCCAGAAAGCAGATCCTTTATATAGGCCATGGGGTGTGGCTCCATGACTCAGCACTCATTAAGGCCTGCCCCTCCCTTCCTTCTGTTGCCTCCGCCTATCCAGTCTTCTGATGCGAGGGTCACTCCAATCAGCAGCTGTTGGAAATAAACCTTCCTCAGGCTCACATGCTGTGGAGGAGGGGGAGGGGTCTAGCTGCTCCGTTTGCCTGGGCATGGAGCCAGGGCTGGGGCCGGGGGGTGCTCCCTCCTCTGCAGCCTGCTTGGGCATGGAGCCAGGGCTGGGACCGGGAGGTGCCCCCTCCTCTTCAGCTTGTCTGGGCATGGAGCCAGGACTGGGGCCGGGAGGCATACATTCCTCCATGTTTGGGAGCAGATAAGCAGACCCCGGCTGCGGTGAGAGCGGACAAGACACAACAGGGACCCACGTGGTGGTGAGTGGCGGCCTGAAAAAAAAAGGTGGCCCTGGCATTCATCTTATTTTTTTTTGTGTGTGGGGTGGGGGACTCTACTGCAGATGTTTCTTATTCATGTAACCTGCTGCCTTACATCATATAGGGCAGTGCTGGGATTCAAGTGATTTAACAACTGGGTTCTCTGCCCTAATGATTTCTTCCAACAACCAGTCTGACAAACTGCCCAGAAAGTTAACAACCGGTTCTCCCGAAGTGGTGCGAACTGGTTGAATCCCACCACTGCATATAGGTAGTCCTCGACTTAAAACAGCCATTCGTTTAGTGACCCAAGTTACAACAGCACTGAAAAAAAAAAGCGACTAAGGACTGTTTTTCTACATTTATGACCATTGCAGTGTCTTCCCCCCTCCCCCCCGGCCATGTGATCAAAATTCGGACGCTTGGCAATGGGCGTGTATTTAGGACTGTTACCGTTTCCCAAGGTCACGTGATCAGTTTTTGGCTCAGGGGCTAAGACAGCTGAGCTTGTCGATGGAAAGGTCGGCAGTTCGGCAGTTTGAATCCCTAGTGCTGCCGTGTAACGGGGTGAGCTCCCGTTACTAGTCCCAGCTTCTGCCAACCTAGCAGTTTCAAAAGCACGTAAAAAAGCAAGTAGAAAAAATAGGGACCACCTTTTGTGGGAAGGTAACAGCGTTCCATGCGCCTTTGGCGTTGAGTCATGCTGGCCACATGACCACGGAGACGTCTTCGGACAGCGCTGGCTCTTCGGCTTTAAAACGGAGATGAGCACCACCCCCTAGAGTCGGCAACGACTAGCACATATTGCAAGGGGAACCTTTACCTTTACTTAACAAGCTTGAAAAACATTGCTCTGTATCAGTGTCTGGAACTTAATCCTCACCTCCATACTCTGCGTGTCACTGTCACACTTTCTGCTAACAACTATGGATTTCTAGAGGAAGTAGGTTGCGGGAAACAGGCCAAAAAAAAAATAATAATCAGGAAATCCTTCTTCTTCTTCTTCTTCTTCTTCCTCTTCCTCTTCCTCTTCCTCTTCCTCTTCCTCTTCTTCTTCTTCTTCTTCTTCTTCTTCTTCTTCTTCTTCTCCTCCTCCTCCTCCTCCTCCTCCTCCTCCTCCTTCTCCTCCTCCTCCTCCTCCTCCTCCTTCCTTTACAGAGATGCCACGGCAACAAAACCTTCACATTATTACGAATTGTGATGGTATAAATATATATATATATTTTAAAAAGAAATCATTAACTGAAACTTGTCAGTGAGGGTGTACAAAATGACAGCGGAGGAGAGGCCACATCCAAGCGCATCAGTTAAAATGACGTGAGGTCGGCCATCCAACGTAGGAGGCCTACCAGGGTTGGACCAGCTGGCGGTGGAAACTGATATGGAGAGACCCGTCCTCAAAAGTATTGTGTGAATCAACTAGCCCAAGTGAAGATGTGATTGGAAGACAGATTGATGGCCTCTTCGTAGAAGATTCACAGATAAATGGAGTTTTCTCTCTCCCACCCCCAATGCCCACCCGTCACCCCATCGCTCTTCATGCATGATAATCTTTGAAACCTCACCCCCCCCCCACCTCCCGCAACCCCTTTCTATGATTTTGAACATTCAGTTGGATTTTTATCAAATTGATCCATGCAGTATATTTAGTTTGTGGTCCTATGGCTTCCCTGTAAGACGATGAGCATGAGATTCCGGTTCTGGCAGAGGGTGGGTTTCAGCCGGTTCTGACCAGTTTTGGAGAACCGGTTGTGGAAATTTTGAGTAGTTTGGAGAAGCGATAAATACCATCTCTGCCTGTCCCTGCCCCCATCTATTCTCTGCCTCCCGAGTCCCAGCTGATCAGGAGGAAATGGGGATTTTGCAGTATCCTTTCCCTGGAGTGGGGTGGGAGATTTTACAGTATCTTTCTCCTGCCATGCCCACCAAGCCATGCCCACCAAGCCATGCCACGCCCACCAAGCCACACCTACAGAACCGGTAGTAAAAAAAATGTGAAACCCACCACTGAGTTCTGCGTACATTAAGCGCAAACCTCCGATCTCGTCGCCAACTTAGATTAATTCCATTCCCTTTTAGGCCTTAGAAAACTTGGTAAGAGCAATTTGATAGTAACAGTTTATTAACTACTGCCAATTTAGAAGTAGTGGGTCTTTATCTATCCATCTATTTCTTTAGAACATAGAACATAAAACAATACAGTTGGAAAGGAGCTTGGAGGTCTTCTAATCCAACCCCCTGCTCAAGTAGGAGACCCTATACTCATGATGGCAAACCTATGGTATGCAACCATATCAGTGAACGCGCAAGTTCAGCCCTGGCGCGCATACGCATGCCAGGCAGTTGATTTTCGGGCCTTCTGGGCCCACCAGAAGTAGGAAAACAAGCTGTTTCCTGCCTCCAGAGGGCCTCGGGAGGTGGTGGAGAAGGTCCGTTTTTCTCTCTCACCTCCAGAACCTCTCTAGGAGTCTGGGGAGGGTGAAAATGGCCTTCTCCATGCACACCCCCGGAGGACCTCCGGAGGTCGAAAACGGTTTCCATCCATTCCTTCTTGACTTGGCCTCAGGTGCTTTGGAGAATAGATTGGCCCCTTCCTCTCTGTGACAACCCCTATACCGGTACTGGAAGACACCTATCGTATCACCCCTAGTCCTTCTCTTTGTCAGACATACGTAATTCTCTGAAACATTCATCATATGGCTTAGCCTCCAGGCCCCAAATCATCTTTGTTGCCCTTCTCTGCACTCTTTCTAGCATTATCTTTGTGTCTTTTTTTTTAGTATGGCTAACATCCAACGCTAGATCTATCTTTCATATACAATATTTATCTCTTTTTTTTTTTTTCCAAAAGCCACTGATGCTTCATACCTCGGCCATTGGTCTATAGTGAGAAGCATTTCACAAGACAGTAGAATAGAAATAGAGCTGGAAGGGACCTTGGAGGTCTTCTAGTCCAGCCCCCTGCTCAAGCAGGAGACCCTAGGCCAGTGGTTCTCAACCTTTATAGTGCTGCGACCCCTTTAATACAATTCCCCACAATGTGGCGACCCCTTTAATACAATTCCCCATGAGGTGGCGACCCCAACCGTAAAATTATTTTTGTTTTGAATTTATCGTGCCTGAAGCCGTATTGGCTAGCAATCTGAACTGCTTGCGATTGCCTTGAGGACGGAGGCATTAAAGCGGAGACTCCTCCCCTATTAAATTTATCGCGCCTGAAGCCAGATTAGGCTAGCGATTGGGAGTGATTGCAGCTGGCATGAGAGGGAGACATCAGAGCAAAGATTTCACTCTTTTTTAATTCATTGCGCCTGAAGCCGAATTTGGCTAGCGATTTGAAGAGCCTGCTGCTGGCTTGTGGAGTCAACCATTGGAGCGCGATTCTTCGACTCGCAAGTATACTTCCCATATTTCCGATGGTCTTAGGCGACCCCTGGCAAATCGTCATTCGGCCCCCAATGGGGTCGCGACCCACAGGTTGAGAACCGCTGCCCTAGGCCATTTCATGCAAGTGGCTGTCCAGTCTCTTCTTAAAAGTCTCCATCCAGTGATGAAGCACCCACAACTTCTGAAGGCAACTTCTGCCTCATTGGTTTCAGGCCATCTTCTTTCACCAAGACCTCAGTATTCATCGGATTCCTGACATATTGGGCGGGAATTATTGGCCTTACAGTCCCACACACCTGGAGCTTTGCAGGTTGGAGAAGACATTTAATGGTGGCATAGAAAAATCCAAGGTTGTGATGGTAGGGATTTTAGAAACTGTTGGGAAAATGGACAGGTAAGGAGGCCTGTCTTACTCAGGGAGTCCTTAGGATGGTAGCCATGGCAAACCAATTGATATGCATCAAAAGTAGCTTAGCCTCAATTGTGACTTTTTTTTTTGACCCCATCCTATAGAAATCAACCTTATGGAATTCAATTGGACTAATTCTGGATTCGAGAGATAGGGGATTGCTCTGAGAGCAAATCGTTTAATTTATTTTAATAGCGTGCTATTAATAACTTATTAAATGATGGGTTTATAAAATATTAAAATAAATAATTTAATTGACTGCTGCAAAATTAAATTCTAATTTGACTTGGGTAAGTCTTTATGGATTCTTCTGGTTAGATGCGTGGCTCAGAAGATTAGGGGACGTGATCAAAACATCGGCTGAATACATTGTAATATGGACGAATAAGTAATAGAATAGAATAACAGAGTTGGAAGGGACCTTGGAGGTCTTCTAGTCCAACCCTCTGCTTTAGGCAGGAAACCCTACCCCACTTCAGACAAATGGTTATCCAACATCTTTTTAAAAACTTCCAGTGTTGGAGCATTTACAACTTCTGGTGGCAAGTTGTTCCACTGATTGTTCTTAATTGTTCTTAAGTGTCAGGAAATTTCTCCTTATTTCCAGTTGCTTCTCTCCTTGATTAATTTCCACTCACTGCTTCTTGTCCTGCCCTCAGGTGCTTTGGAGAATAGCTTGACTTCCTCTTCTTTGTGGCAGCTCCTGAGATATTGGAAGGCTGCTATCCTGTTTCCCCTAGTCCTTCTTTTCATTAAACTAGACCTGCATATCAGTACCTGCAACCGTTCTTTATATGTTTTAGCCTCCAGTCCTCTAATAAGTGAATAGATGATCCATCTAGATCGGAGTCAGTCTGCTCTTGAAATTATACCGTATCAATGGCGCTAGTCCCCTTTGGCTCTCTGTTATTAACTGCACTCTAATTATAATTTCTACTTTTGAGCCAGTATATTTTTAAAAAAACACCTTTTCTAATAGGAAATCTGAAATCCATGGGAATTCGTTCCCATTAAGACGAATTCCCAGTAGGCCAAAGAGTCCCTTTTGATGAGATGGGTGGCTGAAATAAATAAATAAATAAATAAATAAATAAATAAATAAATAAATAAATAAATAAATAAATAAATTAATTAATTAATTCGGGTTTTGTACAGCTGAGGATACCATTTTGATTCACCTAGATCAGGGGTCGGCAACCTTAAACACTCAAAGAGCCATCTGGACCCGTTTTCCACAGAAAAGAAAACACCAGGAGCCAAAAAACCCTTTCCGTTCCTGACTATTTCTTGAGCGGCCACAAAACTAACATATGTAGTTGAATTAAACGTTCTGTTTTCTTCTGAAACTTTTCTTCTCTTGGATTTATCCGTGGTTGGCCTACCGGGGGTGGAAAAGCTCAATAAAGTGCATGCCGGCGGGTTGTGACACATATTTTGAGGGACAGGGAATGAAAGAGCCATATGCGGCTCCAGAGCTGCAAGTTGCTGATCCCTGACCTAGAGTTTCATTTCAATCACAAATTGGCAGGATACCGGCCCGCCTTTGGTTTTGAATTACTGTACTGTAATGGAACAGCCTAAATCATACATAAAATAACAAAACCATAACCTTTACTATTTTGATAAGAAAAAGTACAGCCTTGAAAAAAATATCGGTCGGGAATCTAACTGAGTGTTCTCCAAACTACAATAATTTCTGGTTGGGAATTTAGCAAAGGGTTGGGTTTTGTTTTACAGATATGCGGAAAAGCCATTTTTCTTTTGAGTTTTGAAAGATTTCTGCAAAAGGAGAGGCAGCTTGCTGACTTGAGTTGAAGAAATCAACAGCTGGTCCAAAGGCATCTGTTATCCGGCTGCATTACAGGTAGTCCTGGACTTACAACAGTTCGTTTAGTGACCGCTCGAAGTTACAAGGGCCCTGAAAAAAGTGACTTACGGCCAGGTTTTCACACTTACGAAGGTTGCTGCATCCCCATGGTCACGTCATCAAAATTCAGCCGCTTAGCAATTGACTCATATTTATGACGGTTGCACTGTCCCAGCATCATTTTGTAACCTCCTGACAAGCCATTAGGGAAGCCAGATTCTCTTAACAGCCATGCTCCTAACTTAAACGCGGCGATTCACTTAACAACGGTTGCCAGAGAGCTCGTAAAGCGGGGCAAAAACTCCCTCAACACATTTTCCACTGAACCACATACATTTTGGGCTCGATCGTGGATGTAACTGGAGGATGACTTGTATCTTGTTCAGCTACGTGATCTGATCGATGCGGTTTTTGCTTCCCAGAAAACGAGATTGGGCGCTTGGGGAAAAAGAATTAAAATGGTGTGAGTGGTAACCAGCCCACAATTTTGGCAAAACTGTTGTGGTCCACCAGCAGCCTGTGGAGCTGGCAACAGTCGGACAGCGATGAGGCTGGGGAAGAGCATGGGCCAGTCCTAGAGGCTGGGGAAGGCCCAGATAAGGGCTCTGCATCGGAGGCAGAGGTGGGGCCAGGGCCATTAGGGAGTGAGGTGCGGACTCCAGAGCCTCCAGAGGCTGACAGTAGTGAGGCAGAGGAACAGGAGGAGCCTGTTCCTAATGCATGCATGAGAAGAGCTGCCAGAAGGCAAGAGCAGCTCAAGCAAAGAGGACGACTCGGGAGGAGGGCCAAAAGATGATTGGCCCCTCCCATAAGGCTTAAAAGACCAGCAACAGCGTTTGGGCTCTTTGCCGGAAAATAACCCTGATAGCTTTGTCTTGTTGCATTTGTATCGGTGTCTTCTGAACGTTTGCCAAGAAAGGCCTTTGGCAGTTTGCCTAATTGGACCAAGGTTGGTGATAGGGCTGAGGAATTTGTGTTGGGAGGAATTTGCTTTAATTTAGTTGGACTACGCTGGGAATGAAGGAATTCTCAGCTGTTCAAATAAAGTTTGTTTTTTCACGGGTGGAGTTTCCTACTACCTACTTGGGCTTGGGTTACAACAAAAACTGCATGGCCCTGGCACCAAAATTCCCGGTGCAGATGAAGCCCTGGGTACGATGTGCATGCTGGGAAGACTCCGAAGCCATAGTGTGATTACACCGTGGTTGTAGTCCGCTGGCATTACATAGAGGGCATCACTCAGCTGCTGGAAGAGTTCAAGGGATGGTAGAATCAAGCCAGGCTTTTCGTTATGGCATCTCTCTTTTCCTCCAAGATCAGAACTGAAGGACTATGGTAGTTTGGTGGGTGTATTATTTTTATTATTATTATTATTTTTGGCTTTATTTAAATCTATAAGAAAAACGAGGCAGCCACCAAAGGCACTCATGAACTCAAAGCTGTCACCTCGACTAAGCCAGTCTTGGCTGCTCAAGGCCAGAAGCTTGGCAAGATGGCTGCTTCACGACCACAATCTAAGGGAGACAATCTGGTAGGGAAAAAACCACAAAGGCAATTTTTTCCCCCTAACTGGGCTTCCCCAGACCTGTTGAACTACCCGTTCCGTCATCCCCTGCCTGCTTGCCTGGATGGCCCCCCTCCCACTCCTCTTCCTCCAGATAGAAGATAGAATAACATGCAATAGCCTATGGCAAGGAGCCCTCAGCTGCCCTGGGTCCTGAAAAAAAATGAGCTCAGACCGCATGCGATTCTGATGCCCAAGGGACCGTTGGACGCAATATTGTTTGAAGTCCACCTTCAAGACAATCTTCACTGCTTTCCCCAAGCAGTTGAGGAAAAGAAAGTCCCCAAGAACTTTTTACAAGACTAAGTTCCACCAAGTCATGGCTTTCATAGGTTCAACCACCATGCTGGGAGCACGATGGCTCCTGAGGTTAGAATGCCGGGCTGACGATCAGTAGCCTCACGTTCGAGACCCGTTGTTGCCTCAGGGTGGGTTGAGTGCCCGCCACATACTCCGGCTCCCACCCACTCAGCGGTTCCAAAAACAGGCAAGTAGATTAATGGGTACCGCTTCAGTGGGCAACTTTGTGGGGAAGTGAAAGGAGTCTCCTGGGAACCCCCCGCCCCGCCCCAACCCAGGTAACGGCGATATCACCGCCACAGAATTAACTGCCATGTCTGCTTCTTTCTAGGTATACTAGCATGCAGAGAACTGGATCATGGGGGAAGGGAATGCATTGCTTCCATGGTTTGCCCCATGCAGTAGAGGGAGGGGGACACACAAAAATAGAGATATGGTTTTTATCCTACCAACTTTGGAGAGCGGAAACCATCCATCCCCCATCCCAATAGTTTCTTGGAGATAGGACTGGTGAGAACAGTTTCTCTGCTGTGGACGTACCCACCCTTGGAAATGGGTTCTCTTTCCAAAGAAGCGAACCAAAACAAATCAAAACCACACAAGCATTCTACTGGAGTTGCGTGAAGATGCCCGGCAGCTCTTCAAGAGCACGGAATGGGTGGTTTTACCTACCCAGCCATCCTAGAGAGATTCCCACGGGCTGGAAATTCAACTTGAACCCCATGGCTTAAAGAGCCTGGAGCTCTCCCAATTTTATTTTTCCAGTGCATGGTTCTGCCCCAGAATAGATCTCTGGATCTGAAAGATTAGATGCCTGAAGGCTGGAGATGGCCTTAGCCCCCTTTATTGTTCCATGGGGTGAGGGGGGGGGGCTTGGAAATGGCTTCTTTAAAAAAAGGATGGGGCAGAAGCCACGAGTCACCAAACATCTGGTCAGCAGCAAATTTCGGCTTGGAAGAGAGCCGAGTACAGCTTCCCCTTGGTTTGGTGGGATGAAATCAGGAAGGAAAAAGGAGGATCTGGTGATTAATGTGGGGGTGGGGGGGTGTCTCCCAAGATGGAAGATGGAACTAGGGCTGGTAGGAATGGAAAGGAGAATGTTTTCATCCCTCTTGAAGAAGACCAGGATGGACAGCTAGGTGATCTGTGTGGTTTGGAAAAATGGAACAAGGATGGTAGAACAAGCCATATCAGCTTCTTCTTCTTCTTCTTCTTCTATTTTTTTTTTTTAAACACCAGAACAGACGAGCCAAGCTAGGATCAAAAAAACTGCCACCCACAGCCCAAAAGCAGAATTCAGACTTTACCTTATCACAAGACACAAAGCAAGCCAAACATGCAAAGGCTGTGGTTTTGCTCCAAAGAGAGGGTGAGAGAGACAGAGAGAGAGAGAGAGAGAGAGAGAAAAGGGGAGAAACCCCTCCTTATCCATTCGCAAAAATCAAGAGAGTCGAAACCAAATTGAAAAAGAGAAAGAGAGAGAGAGAGGGAGAGGGAGAGAGGAAAACAAAGGAAAGGAGGCAGATGGGATCCACCAAGGATCGTGCGTTGCGTGAGCTTCGAGTCAGCTGGGATAGTTTTAGGTCAGTTTCTCCAATGGATCTCCTTACTCTCTAGCTTCGATCCACTTTCTGGAACGTCCAAGAACCGGGAGCTCCTCAAAATCCAGAGCTCCGTGAACTTTCCGGGATCATTTCATTCACAGCATTGGTCAGTTTACTTCTTCTTCTTCTTCTTCTTCTTCTTCTTCTTCCTCCTCTCTCTCCCCTCTCCCCCCCACCAACTTTTCCTTTTTTATATATAAGGGTCCTTTTGCTTCCCGCGGCATCCCATGCTTGGAATTCAGAAGCGGCTCCATTTCAACCGCCGTTCGCTGCCCCCCATCCGGCTCCGAGGAATTCTCCGGTGGGGCTCCACGACTCATTCAACTTCAACCAACAATCCAATGTAAACAACTCGCCCGCCTCTTCGCGGGCAGGTTCAACCGTCCAACGTCCATACCTTGAAGGCCTTCGCAAGGGCTGACCCCCACCCCTTGACCCTACCTTACACACCACACCCAGATCGGGTAGGCTCCTAGGCAAACCTTTCTCTGCCCCGTAACATGAAACGCCCGGATGGGCACAAATCATTTTCATTCAGCACTGATGTCGGGCTTGCTCGCCGACGTGGCTTAATCGGCTGTTGGGATTTTCTGGCTGATTCACTCTCCGTCATCCCTTTTCATTTGGTTTTGCTGTCGGGGGGGTAGGGGGAGTGTTTGGTGCACGTGGGTGTGTTTCCCTTATTCTTGTTTTTATTTGTTTGTTTGTTTGCTTACCCCCAAAAGATAAGATTTCCAAACAGCTCCCTATGAGGAAAGATGAGAGATGATGGCGACGTCAGGATTTACAAACAGGAGGGTCAATTCTTCCGCTTGCGTTAGAGCCACAGCCAATCCACCTAAGGACCAACTCTTTCTCAATTGTCCATCGCACTGTTTGTTTGCTTGTTTGTTTGTTTGTCCCCCCCTCTTTGAGTGTACATGTGCGAGCGCGTGATTTTTTTTCAAGTCACGACACCCTCTTCTGGAAAGAAATTCATCCATATATATCTATATATCTCCATATACAGTTATATATCAATGACGAAGAAATAAAGAAAAAAAAACCTTGACTTCTGGATGGTCGGTCAGTGCTGAATTAGGATTGGAGAACCAGGACTCCAGGATTTAGCCAGATCGTTCTAGCGAGCGGCTTACTCAATCACCATGCAGCTAGGCAGGTGTTGGGAAAAGTATTTAAAGAGCTCTGGAGTCGCACCTGGGCAATTGGTCAGCTCCAGTTCTTCCAAGTCGTGAAGCTGAGCCAGGCCTGACAGTCCCGTGGTGGTCAGCAGAGGGCAGCCTGGTAAAGGGAAATCAGAGAGAGGGGGCCCCAGTGAATAAGAAAGAACTAATAAAGGAGAAAGTTTGTAGCTCAGGGTTGAAATGAGGGGTGTGTGTGTGTGTGTGGTCTTTGGTGCCCTCTGAGTTTGGTGGGTTTTCTTGCAGACGTCTCATGACCCAGCTATGTAACATCGTCAGTACTAGAAGGGAGTCAGCTTTGTGGAATGGAAAGAGGAGGAGAAGGAGGAAGAGGGAGGAGGAGGAGGAGAACTATGGGGTCCTTGGTGCTCCCTGAGTTTGGTGGGTTTTCTTGCAGACATCTCATGACCCAACTATGTAACATCATCAGTGCTAGAAGGGAGTGAACTTTGTGGAAGGGGGAGGAGGAGGAGGAGGGAAGGAGGAGAAGGGGAAGGAAGAGCAGGAGGAGAACTATGGGGTCCTTGGTGCTCCCTGAGTTTGGTGGTTTTCTTGCAGACATCTCATGACACAACTATGTAACATCATCAGTGCTAGAAGGGAGTCAGCTTTGTGGAGTGGAAGGGAGGGGGAGGAGGAGGACAACTAAGGGGCCGGATAGCTCAGGCTGGTACAGCCTGTTATTAAGAACACAAAGCCTGCAATTACTGCAGGTTCGAGCCCGGCCCAAGGTTGACTCAGCCTTCCATCCTTTATAAGGTAGGTAAAATGAGGACCCAGATTGTTGGGGGGGCAATAAGTTGACTTTGTAAAAATATACAAATAGAATGAGACTATTGCCTTATACACTGTAAGCCGCCCTGAGTCTTCGGAGAAGGGCGGGGTATAAATGTAAACAAAAAACAACAACAAAAAAAAAACCTGTGGGATCTTTGGAGCTCTCTGAGCTTGCTTGTTTTCTTGCAGATGTTTCATTACCCAATTGGGTAATACCATCAAAGCTAGAAGGGAGTGGGCTTTGTGGAGTGGAAGAAGGAGGAGGAGGGAGAGGGGGAGGAGAAGGGGAAGGAGGGGGGGAAGGGTGAGGAGGGGAGGAGGAGGAAGAAGAGGAGGAGAACTGTGGGGTCCTTGGTACTCTCAGAGCTTGCTTGTTTTCTTGCAGAAGTTTCATTACCCAGCTAGGTAGCAGCATCAGTGCAGAAGTCTGCAAGAAAACAAACAAGCTGCAACAGCACCAAGAATAAGAAAGACTATCTCGGCTGGAAAGACTAAAAGCAGAGCTTGCTTGAAAAGGAAAAAAACATTCAATTCCGAGAATGTTTAACTCGCTCTTATTGGCCTCTTTGAGCGTATGGGGGCGTGCATATCTGTGCATGCAGGTGCGCCTGTGTGTAGGGGTGCATATTTCTTCGCATCTGCCTGGGCACCTGCAAATAGGCACATATGTATGTGTGCCTGCATCTACCTGAGTTTGCACATCTGAGCCCAGCGTGCACCACCGTGGGTGAGTGATTGCATACCACAAGCTAGTCTAAGATCAAAGGAAATTGGGTGATTTGGGATTCAGGCCCCCAGGGGTCCCAAAACTCTCTTCCAGGCCCGTTTCTCACTGGATCTGAAAAGATCCACCCCACCCCAACACTCACCGGCCAATGACAAGAGGCGTAAGCTTCTCATTCCCAGCAGATGTTTCAAGCCGAAATCTTGGACCTACAAGGGAGGAGAAGACGGGATGGTGAGACCACAAAGCACATTTATTTACTTACTTCTGGAAGAAAAAAAAAATCTATATATACGGGGAGTCCTCGACTCAACGACTACCGCTGAGCCAAAAATTTCAGTTTGCTGACCGAGGAAGTCGTTGAGTTTTGCCCTATTTCACAACCTTTCTAGCCACAGCTGTTAAGTGAATCACTACAGTTGTTAAATTAGGAACGCAGTCATTAATTGCATTTGGCTTGCCCATTGATTTGTGCTTGTTGGTCACAAAAGGAGATCACGTGACCCCTGGACCACTGCGATCGTCATAAATATTGAGTTGGTTGTCAAAGACAATATTTGCAATATCCTTCCCCCTGGAGTGGGGTGGGAATGGGGATTTTGCAGCATCCTTCCCCTGGAGTGGGGTGGGAATGGGGATTTTGCACTATCCTTCCCTCAGGAGTGGGGTGGGAATGGGGATTTTGCAGCATCCTTCCCCTGGAGTGGGGTGGGAATGGGGATTTTGCAGCATCCTTCCCCTGGAGTGGGGTGGGAATGGGGATTTTGCAGCATCCTTCCCCTGGAGTGGGGTGGGAATGGGGATTTTGCAGCATCCTTCCCCCAGGAGTGGGGTGGGAATGGAGATTTTGCAGCATCCTTCCCCCTGGGGTGGGGTGGGAATGGGGATTTTGCACTATCCTTCCCTCAGGAGTGGGGTGGAAATGGAGATTTTGCAGCATCCTTCCCCCTGGAGTGGGGTGGGAATGGAGATTTTGCAGCATCCTTCCCCCTGGAGTGGGGTGGGAATGGGGATTTTGCACTATCCTTCCCTCAGGAGTGGGGTGGGAATGGGGATTTTGCACTATCCTTCCCCCAGGAGTGGGGTGGGAATGGAGATTTTGCAGCATCCTTCCCCTGCCACGCCCACCAAGACATGCCCACCAAGCCATGCCCACAGCACCGGTAGTAAAAAAAATATTGGATTTCACCACTGCTTTATCCCCAATGCTGATGTTCTGTCACTCCTCGCCTCCGTCCGAATGATGGCTTAATTAGCTGGCACTATCAGCTATGAAAACAAACTAGCGAGCGTCTGCCAAGTGTCTCTGTTATCTCTCTTGATGAGTCACCCAGGAACAAACAGTACTTCAGCTCTAGTTAAGCAGTTGATTTGCCTGCTACGAAGAGGTATAGCAGCTCTTGCTGCTTTTGTATCCTGTGGGGTGTGGCTCCATGACTCAGCACTTCCTAGGCCTGCCCCACCCCTGCTTCTGTTGTTCCCTCCTCTCCTGCCTACAAAACCTAGGGTCCAGCCAGGCCTGATTGCCATCAGCTGGGTCTGCGAGCGTGGCCTGGGGGGGGAAGAGTCAGGGGATGGAGGCCTCCACCTGGCCTGCCTCTAGCTCCTGGAGCTGAGCCAGGGAAGCTGGTGCTCCCGAGGTAAGTCCTGATGGCCCTTCCCCCTCACTTTCCAAGTCACTTTTTGGCAGGGGGCCCGGCTCGGGGGGCGCAGACACAGCAGCTCTCTTACAAATTGCAAGCCTCATTCTTGGATGAGGCTCTCCAGGGGAAGAATCCCAGCTTCCTTTGACCTACCTGGCAGCACCAGCGGAGATATAAGTTCCTAAGCGAGGACATGGTGGACAAGTAACTGAGCCCAGTGTCTGTTATCCGTACACACCTGCCAGACAAAGGAAGATGGATCACCATAAAGTGAAAAACGGGAGAACAATGGGGTTGTTTTCATAGAGGAGCATGCAAACTGGGACCTAAACCAGGGGTCTCCAACCTTGGTCCCTTTGAGACTTGTGGACTTCAACTCCCAGAGTTCCTGGCTGAGGAATTCTGAGAGCTGAAGTCCACAAGTCTTAAAGGGATCAAGGTTGGAGACCCCTGACCTAAAGCACAAGCAGGTCGGTTTCGTCAGGTCAAGAATCACACTGGACTTTGTGCTGCATGTTGAGGATCTGACTCAAAGATAAGGGTGGGACAAGGGCCAGTTTTGGGGGGAGGTTTTGAAGGAGGAAGGAATTCAAGAAATATCTTAAGCTCCTGCAATTCTTAAGGGGCCTTTGTTTGTGCCTTTAAACCTCCATCAGTTCTCCAAAGCAGGAGTCTCCAACCTTGGTCACTTTAAGACTTGTGGACTTCAACTCCCAGAATTCCTCAGCCAGGAACTCTGGGAGTTGAAGTCCACAAGTCTTAAAGTGACCAAGGTTGGAGACCCCTGCTCCAAAGCATGATCATCGTAATCATCATCATCATCATCACTATCATCATCATCTAAGAACAAATTGAATCTGCTAAAAAAAAATGCTCGGGGTTTTGAAGGCCCCTGGAAAGTTGTCTAACTTTGCAAAACCTCACTGTCACGGCACAACCAGTGATGAAATGGGCAGGATCTCCTTGGGGCCCCTTTGAGGTTCTGAAGAACCTGATAAAACTATGATGGTGAACCTACGCAGAGCCCTCTCTGTGGGCATGTGTGCTGTCACCAGCTGCTCTTTTGGTTTCCGCCATGTGCATGTGCACTGGCCAGTTGGTCTTCATGCGCGTCAGAGCGCCAGAAACCTGAAGACCTGCTGGCTAGTGCGCGTGTGCACGCTGGCCACGTGGTCTTTGGGTTTTCAGCCCTCTGGCGCATACAACGACAAGCTGGCTGGCACGCACATGTGCACTGGCCAGTTGGTCTTCGGGTTTCTGGTGCTCCAGCGCATATGTTCTGGTTTGGGCACTTGATGCCAAAAAGGTTCACCATCATTGGAAGCTATCTTGGACCAAATTAGATCTCTATTTTTTTAACTTGGGACGATCTGATTGCCTTACCTCATCCTTGTCTGTCTCACTCTCTACCCTGTATAGCAATAGCAATAGACTTATATACCGCTTCACAGTGCTTTGCAGCCCTCTCTAAGTGGTTGACAGAGTCAGCCTCTTGCCCCAACAATCTGGGTCCTCATTTTACCCACCTCGGAAGGATGGAAGGCTGAGTCAACCTTGAGCCTGGTGAGATTCGAACTGCCAAATTGCAGGCAGCCGGCAGGCAGCAGAAGTAGCCTGCAGTACTACATCCTAACCACTGCGCCACCATGGCGCAGTGTCCCTTTGCCTCTTTGGATGATGTCCTTTGTAGGTTATTTTTTGGCTCCGTCAGTTGAAGACTGTCAAAGGGATGACCACGAGCTGTCCAAAGCTTTCTATTCCCTGGTGTACCTAATTCCCTGGGATGTCTTATTTCAGGCCCCAATCTTTGTCCCCTGCCAAAGGAATCGGAGAAGGTCAGGGCCCACCTTACCTATCCAGCACCAGCTCTTCCAACTTGTGGAGGTCGCAAGCGATGTACTCGAGCGCCATATCTGTGATCCGAGGGCACCACGACAGGTCCAAGCTCCGAAGCTTGCGGAGGTTTTCTGCTACCAACTCCACGCCGTCGTCCGTCACCTTCGAGCAGCCGGAGAGGCTGAGGACGCTCAGGTTGGGGAGGCTGTGCACCATATTCACCACGCCGTGGTTCGTGATTTCCCAGCAGGAGTTCAGGCGGAGGGTGTGGGTGGTGTAACCTTGCTTGGCAGTGAAGTAAGCCAGGGCTGTATCCGTCACGTGATAGGCCTGAAGATTGAGCTCAGTCAAGTTGGGCAGCAGCTGTGAGATGGCCGCGATGGCATCGTCGGCCACGTTGATGCAGTCGCTGACACTCAGGGAGCAGATGCGGGCATTCAGACTCGACCAGAGACCGGCTTCAGTGAAATCATTGCATCCAGACAGCTCCAGGTGCATAAGCCCCTGCATCTGTTCCAGCATGACCTGAAAGTTGCATTAACAGAGAGATACGATCAGTGGTGGGATTCAGCCGGTTCGCACCGATTCGGGAGAACCGGTTGTTAACTTTCTAAGCACTTCGGAGAACCGGTTGTCGCAAGAAATCTTATTTTGTTTTTTTGTACTTTACAGGGATAATCCTGTAAGGAAGGCAGGAAGGAAACATTCTGGTGGTGTTTCTAGCCTAATTTTTATTTCCCTGCGTATAGAAACTGCTTCTCTGGTTAACCCTTACTTAGTACACTGTAACAGCTAAAGCGAAGTGCCCATCGACATGAGTGACGTTGAGTTGGCCACGCCCACACAGTCACATGACCATCGAGCCACGC
Organism: Ahaetulla prasina; assembly: GCF_028640845.1. NCBI lineage: Eukaryota > Metazoa > Chordata > Lepidosauria > Squamata > Colubridae > Ahaetulla > Ahaetulla prasina. The sequence continues at coordinate 11,257,299 of NC_080552.1, forward strand.
CTAGCCAGCTGATCATTCGGGCAGAGAACCGGTTGTTAAATTATTTGAATCCCACCACTGGATACGATCAAGGTCAAGGGAGGTACTAATACCACTCGATAAAGCGGTGGTGAAATTAAAAAAAAATCCCTCACCGGTTCTGTGGGCGTGACTTGTTGGGTAATGGTGGTCATGTGACTGGGTGGGCGTGGCCAACTCGACATCACTCACATCGAGGGGGATCCTCCGCGGCCCCTCCCCTCCCAGCCACTCCTTGTTGCTAATGGCAGGAAAATGGGAAGGGGAATATTTCTGCCTACCATCCTTCCCTCAGTCTGTGCTGTGATTGAGGAATGGATGACAGGCAGGAAAATCCCTTCCCCTTCCCCATTTTCCTGCCTTTCATGAAAATGGCTCCATTCCAGCTGCTCCCCCCTCCATCCTGTGGACCACCTTGAAAGGGACAGGCTGCAGCAGCTCCGTTGTGAATGGAGGGAGAAAAGTTAGCATTCTCTTTGCTGCGTTTAACAGTACAGAGAAGAGCAACCAAGAAGATTAGGAGATTGGAGGCTAAAACATACGATGAACGGTTATAGGAACTGGGCACGGCTAGTTTAGTTAAGAGAAGGACCAGGGGAGACAGGATAGCAGCCTTCCAATATTTGAGGGGCGGACACAATGAAGAGGAGATCAAGCTATTCTCCAAAGCACCCAAAGGCCAGAGAAGAAATAATGGATGGAAACTGATCGAGGAAAGATTCAACCTGGAAATAAGGAGAAATTTCCTGGCAGTGAAAGAAATCAACCAATGCAACAGAAGTTGCCTTCGGATATCCCAAGCAGAAACATAGCATTTTTATAATGTCTGCAAGTTTTCTTTCACAAGTTTTATGCTGCAGAATTCTCAATTAATTTCCTTTGGGATGCTCTCAATATAGGCTAAATTAAAGAGAGGGTGTGTGTGTCCAGGTGCCCTTCCAGACAGCGCTAAACTCCAACTCCCAGTAGCCCCACTCAACATGGCCAATAGCAAATGATGCTGGGGGATGTATCTCAGCAACGTCTGGAGGACCACAATTAAATCCAGGACCAGCTGGCTGGTGTGCATGTGCGCGATGGAACCCGGAAGAGCAGCTGGCGACGGCTCGCATGCCCACAGAGAAGACTCTGCTTGCCACCTCTGGCACTCATGCCTTAGGTTTGCCATCACGGATTTGTTCTGTCCTCCCTCGCTTCCGTCCGAATGATGGCTTAATTAGCCGTCACTATCAGGTCTGGCAGCAGAATAGCCAGCGTCTGCCAAGAGCCTCCGTTATCTTCCATGATGCTGGTGAGTCACCCAGAAACAAACTTCAGCTCTTAATCAGTGGATTTGCCTGTTACAAAGAGACACAGCAGCTCTGGCTGCCTTTTATATCCTGTGGGGTGTGGCTCCATGACTCAGCACTTCCTAGGCCTGCCCCACCCTTGCTTCTGTTGTTCCCTCCTCTCCTGCATACGAAACCTAGGGTTCAACCAAGCCTGATTGCCGTCAGCTGGGTCTGCGGGCGTGGCCTGGGGGGGGGAAGAGTCAGGGGATGGAGGCCTCGTTATCTCTTCCACCTGGCCTGTTTCTGGCTCCTGGAGCTGAGCCAGGCAAGCTGGTGCTCCCGAGGTAAGTCCTGATGGCCCTTCCCCCTCACTGTCCAAGTTACTTTCTGGCAGCAGGCCCAGCTCGGGGAGCGCAGACACAACAGGATTTAGGGTGTGTCCCAGGGGTGGGTTCTACTTACCTTTATCACTGGTTTGCAGTGGGATCGCGCACACGTGCTTGCTTTGCTCACACTTGCGCACCCACTTCTTGATGACGTAAGGGTTGATGGGCGCAGCCTCCCCCCACAAGAACCGGTCCAAACCGGGAGCAACCCACCACTGGTATGTCCACTTTTATCTACGTATCTATATCACCCTCTTTGCAAACGGAAGAATAAAATTACCATTGTTTTCTCTTGGAAGTTTTGGACAGCTGGTCCTGGATGAAATAACATATGCTTCAATATGAGGCATCTTCCTGTCTTCCTGAAGTTCCTTCATAGTCGGGAAGGCTCAGATCCCTGATTTAAACTACTATAGCGCCAGGAAAATCAGGGAGTTCAAATGGATATAAAGATTTATTGCAAGCGCTAAGCTCTCTACAAGAATCTGAACTACTAACAGCCAAAGCAAATCGGCGGTAGATAAGAGTCAAAGGAATTCAAGGTGGGCTGGACTTAGATCTCTTATGGGATCGAAGGGACTCGAGACTGATGACGTGTTTGACCCCTTCCTCATGCTCAGCCTGGTCATCTCCTGCATCTAGTTTTGTTTCAGAGGAAAGACACAAGAAGCCGTAATGATGTTTTGTGCTTCATCGTGCCAATGATACAAATTATGTCTCTCGGATGCTGCTAATACCAAATCCGTCGTTTTCATCTCTTGAGCAAGTGATATCATTGCAAATGCTTGGTAGACCAAAATGCCTCTGGTTTAATCTTCCATGCTCTCCTCTCAGATATAACCAAAATCGTGTTTCACTCAAGCAGACAGTACTACTTCAGTCTCAACCAGTATAAGAATCAACACCGGTTAGAAAAAAGAAATCAAAATAATAAGTTGGAATGTTAACCTAATTAAGTTAAAATTAGGAAGTGTAAACCATTGAATTGTGTTAACCGGATAAGGACGGATTGGTAAATAGATACCAATGTAAATATAAGCATGTAGAGGAACGACTGAATAAGAACAGAGAATATATATTTATGCCGATACAGCAAGCTGTAAAACATGTAATGTTATGCCTGTTATGTATTTTTAATGTGTTTTTGTTTTTTGTTGTATTTTTCTTTGTTTTTAAAAGTTTAATAAAAATTATTTTTTTTAAAAAAAAAGAATCAACACTTTTAATTGGTAAAGTCATCGAAAGCCATTTGCTTGATTAATCAGTTGGGAACAAAATAATCTGCAATATGATGGTTTTAGATTAAGGTTCTTTTCTTTTCTTTTTTTTAACTCCCTGTTACTCTGTTTTAGTTCCGTTACTATATCGGGACACAGGAAACAATCAGAGACAACTTTTCCAATTACTGAAATCGTAATTGCTCGCTAACAGCAACCTGGCCCATCTGCTTAAATATCTTAGAAAGACATCTGTTCCAATGGCATTTAGGCAGCTTGTGGAGACACCCCTGGGTTGCGCTGATGGGAAATCGTGGCTTGTTGGGAACAAGGCCACCTATCCACCAGGGCTGGATACCCTTCACAAAAAGAACCAGAGCCGGATCTCATTCATCTGGGGTTTTGTACAACAAAGCAGGGATGGCTGCATGCGGAATCAAGTTGCAAAATTGTGCATGAGTGAGATGCCATTGGAAGCGAGACTCATTGGCTGAGTTCCTACTTTGTGCTAAGCCATGACTGACCTTAACTGTGGTTGGTGAATAACCTATTAGAGTGGCTAGGTTCCTCCACTTGAGACTAAGCCATGGGTGACAAAGCAGAGGGGATGGTCCATGCAACACATAATACCTGGATGCTCGGCTGTTGTTAGAAGAACATATGACGGCCGTTGCCAGGGGAGCCTTTTATCAGGTGTGCCTGATTCGCCAGTTGCGTCCCTTCATAGACCGGGATTCCTTATGCACGGTCACTCACGCCCTCGTCACTTCCCGCCTGGACTATTGTAATGCTTTCTACATGGGGTTCCCCTTGAAGAGTACCCGGAGGCTCCAACTGGTCCAGAATGCGTCTGCGTGGGTAATAGAGGGAGCTACTCGTGGCTCCCATATAACACCTCTCCTGCGCAAGCTGCACTGGTTGCCAGTGGTCTTCCGGGTGCAATTCAAGGTGTTAGTTACCACCTTTAAGGCGCTCCATGGCACAGGACCGGGATATCTACGGGACCGCCTGCTGCCACCAATAGCCTTCCATCACCCTGTGCGCTCCCATAGGGAGGGTCTCCTCAGGGTGCCGTCAGTCAAACAATGTCGGCTGGCGACCCCCAGGGGGAGAACCTTCTCTGTGGGGGCACCTACCCTCTGGAATGAGCTGCCTCTGGGGTTACGTTTGCTCCCTGACCTCCGGACCTTCCGACGTGAGCTCAAGACCTTTTTGTTTCACCGCGCAGGGCTGGCCTAATTGTAATATAGTTTTTAACTTGGGTTTTATTATCATTTTACTAATAGTTTTAATGGAATTCGGCCTAATTGAATTAGATTTTTAAAATTATTTTTTAATTTATTGATGAATCTGTTTATGTTGGCTGTAAACCGCCCTGAGTCCTTCAGGAGAAGGGCGGTATAGAAAATAAATAAATAAATAAATAAATAAATAAATAAATAAATAAATAAATAAATAAATACCGATTTCTAGTAACAATACGGCATAGACTTCATATAATCCCAAAGATGCTTTTGCAAAAGGCAACTGGACTTTCTGTTTTTTCTTTGAAGGCGTTGTTTCGTTTCTCATCCGAGAGGCTACTTCAGCTCTGTTCAGCTGAAAAAGATTCTTGGATGAGAAGCAAAATAATAATAATAATAATAATAATAATAATAATAATAATAATAATAATAATAATAATAATAATGATGATAATAATGATAATAATGATAATATTTTAATTTATAGACCGCCCTTCTCCCGAAGGATTCAGGGTGGTGAACAGCCAGTTAAAATACAGGAAAACAGACAATATTAAAAACAACCCTTAAAAAACTCATTTAATTGGCCAAAACTACAGTTACACCCTATAAATTACTAAAAATTTAAAACCCCAATTAATCAAATTAAAATTTTAAAAAATCAAATAATTTTAAATAATTTAAAAAAATTAAAAAAAAATCTTCGAAGATGTCCCAGTTGCCTCTTGAACAAGCACCTTTGGGACAACCGTGATCTGGATGACTGAGAGTCTCCATGGGTTTCATATAATGTGCATATTCCACCTGGAATCTCTGAATTAAAGGCTGTTAAATGTCCCCTATTTCGGTAGCTATTCACACGAGCATTTGTGGTAGCGAAAAGACATTGGTGCTCCACTGTGGCTTCTAGTGCAGCGGTTCTCAACTTGTGGGTCGCAACCCCGTTGGGAGTCGAATGACGATTTGCCAGGGGTCGCCTAAGACCATCGGAAATATGGGAAGTATAGTTGTGAGTCGAAGAATCGCGCTCCAATGGTTGACTCCACAAGCCAGCTGCAGGCTCTTCAAATCGCTAGCCGAATTCAGCTTCAGGCGAGATGAATTAAATCTTTGCTCTGATGTCTCCCTCTCAAGCCAGCTGCATTCACTCCCAATCGCTAGCCTAATCTGGCTTCAGGCACGATAATCTTAATAGGGGAGGAGTCTCCGCTTTAATGCCTCCGTCCTCAAGGCAATCGCAAGCAGTTCAGATCGCTAGCCAATACGGCTTCAGGCGCGATAAATTCAAAACGAAAATAATTTTACGGTTGGGGTCACCACATCGTGGGGAATTGTATTAAGGGGGTCGCAGCACTATAAAGGTTGAGAACCACTGTTCTAGTGGAACCCCCCGGGGGTGAATCTGATTTATCCAAAGACACCCAGAGATGTAAAAGCTTTCCTTACACACCTATTGCAGTGACATTGGTCACCAAGAGGTCCCTTCTCCAAAGTGGAGAGGACTATAAACCTGTCCGATCTTCTTTAAAGTGGGCTGGGCTGGGTGGGATTGGAGGAGAAAGACCTCCAGCAGTCCCACACGTGTTGCATGTAGGCAGTGGTGAAATCCTCTGTGGTTTGCCACCGATTTGCTGCCTGCGCATGTGCAGTGCACGCCAAACACATGCTGTGCGTGCACATACACACTTTGCACCAAACGCACACTGCACGCCCATGCGCAATGCACACCAAACACATGCTGCGCGCAGAAAAAGGAGGCTTAAGAAGGTAAGCAGAACAGCGAGGGTGGGGAAACAGCTGTGCTGCACGATTTAGATTCCCTGGAAAGCAGGATTTCCTGCTTTCTAGTGAATATAAATCACGTGGCACAGCTGATCGTTGGAAATACCGGTTCAGACAAACCGGTAGCTTTTTTAAACTCCCGGTTCACCCAAACTAGTAGCTTTTATTACTACCGGTTCTCCCGAACCGGTGCGAACCGGTAGCATTTTACCCCTGCATGTAAGCCAGATAAAAACGAGGCAGAACTTTCATCAGGTTCTCCTGGATGCCAATTTGCTTTTTTTTTTTTTATCATAGTCCATAACTTTCTCCATTAGTCCCATTTTTTTTCCCCCCAAAAAGGACAAAATGGGAACAACTGTTGAGGAACTCTAGAGCAGGGGTCTCCAACCTTGACAACTTTAAGACTTGTGGACTTCAATTCCCAGATTTCCTCAGCCAGCTTTGCTGGCTGAGGAACTCTGGGAGTTGAAGTCCACAAGTCTTAAAGTTGCCAAGGTTGAACCTAGAAAGCCTAGACTGAACTCTGCAACAGAAGCAGGGCCGTCACCCTGGAAGCTGAAGACCTACCTCAAGACCTGCATCTGTGATGGTCGATCTCTTAAGGCTCATAGATTTCACCCCTTTCTTGGAGAGAGCGTAATTATCGATGAACTCACAGATGTCCAAGTCGGAAACCCCCACCAGGCAGAAACCGTCAAATCCCCGGATGGCGAAACCTTGAAGGTTGACAAACTCCTTGTCTCCATTGGGCAGGACGTTGTAGAGCTCTTTGGTGTCCAGCACCGGCGTGAGACCCACCCAAAATTTGGGTTGATACAAGACCCTCCTCCACGCTTTGCACACCTGGGCCAGGACACATTTCTCACAGGCTGAAAAGTACGTAAATAAACGGTTCAGGATCTTTTCGTCCACGGCCAGATGTCTTTTGGTGGGAGAGCCAGAGAGGTCTTCCAGGGACGGGATGTCCCCGTTGGCTGGAGAAATATCATCGGCGGGAAGTCCCACCACGGTGGCTCCTGAAGGCCCTCCTGCCAGAGCCGCCAAAGACAATGGTGAAGTGAGACCAGGCATGGACAGGTCACTGTGATTCATTAAGGCTGGGCTGAGGATTGCAGGCACGGAAGACTGGCACAAGCGGTTTTTCATTGCTGGGGTCCCTTTGGTGATGCTCGCGGAGCCGAGTCCATTGGCCTGGGTGGGGAGTTTAACAAGTCCATTCCGGGGTAGACAAGGGGGCTTGGTATCGCTGTTGCCAAGGTTCGACATTTTCCAAGATCGCTCTGGAACACAACACAGAGAAGCATTAGATGTCAGACCCTAATCCAAAGACGGCACCGTAGAAGCCAATCAAGTCCAATATTTATATTGGTTTACACCCAACAGACAGAATCTTGCCAAACGAAAGCTATAACATTCTAGCCTAATAGATATACCCTGGAAGATTGTAAGGTGAGGCTACCTTGAACCTCTTCTGCCATCCTAGCAGTTCAAACGCATGCAAATGCAAATAGATAAACAGGTACAACTTTGGTGGGAAGGAACAGTGTTCTGTGTATTTTTGGTGTATAATCATGCTGGTCACGTGATCCCAGAAGTGTCTTTGGACAATGCTGGATCCTTCGGCTAGGAAATGGAGATGAGCACTGCCCCCTAGAGTCGGACTAGACATGGGAAACCTTTACCTTTAAACCTTTAATAGACAGAATCTTGCCAGGCTAAAGCTATAACCCTCTAATCTAATAACAGATGTACCCTGAGAAGTTCTAGTGCAGTGTTAGTGACCCTTTTCAGCACTGAGTGCTGAAACGGGAGTGTGCATGTGTGCACTGGCCAGCTGGTCTTTTTGCACGCATGTGCACCAGAAACCACAAGACCGAGTGGACAGTGCGCATGTGCATGCTGGAAACTGGAAGAGCAGCCGCCCGGCTTTCACCTGCACACCGGGCGGCTGCTTTTCTGGTTTCCCGCACATGAAAGCCAGCTGGCCAGCATGCCGGAACCCAGAAGAGCAACGGGCAACATGACCGGAGAGATGGCTCTGTGTGTCACTTCTGGCATGCGTGCCATAGGTTCGCCATCCCGGGTATAGGGTGTGGCTACCTTGAACCTTTTTCTCCCTTCTCCATGCAGTTCAGGACTGTCCAGTCTCTTGTTTTGGGCCCCTCTCTGGAACGGGTTGCCTCCTCCCTAGGACACCCAAGTTGTCTTGCTGAGACTCCCCTCCCCTCCCCCTCCCTCCCCTCTTTCTCCTTTAATTGCACGATCCATTACACCAGGGGTCCCCAACCTTTCGGATCTCAGGGACCACTAAATTCATAATTTTAAATCCCGTGGTCCACTAATATGATCTGCTTAATGACCGGCTGGGTGGGTGTGGCTAGGTGGTCATGTGACTGGGTGAGCATGACCAATTTGATGTCACTGAAATCAAGGGGCGCCTCACTGGCCTCTACTTGCCCATCCCCTCCTAGCCACTCCTCCCCTTCCCGCCCGGGCTCCTTAGGGCCCCAAGAGGAAACAGTTGTTGGAGCTAAGCAGCCTCCATGAGAAAGAGTTGGCAAAATAGCTGGCTCAGTTCAAATTGGATCTGACCAAGAAGGAGGATCAGCAGAAGCACCTCACTGAGGACTAGGAGCATAGCTTTCCAAGCAGAGAGAAGACCTGTGGGAGTGCAAGGCCAGGTACCGGCGCCTGGAGGCTCAGCGGGCTGAGATGGTCAGCCAGTTCCAGGTCATGATGCAGTCCCACTGGAACAAGGCCCTCCGGCTCTTCGCCACCAGCAGCACTTCCCTCCAGCCTTCACCCAAAGCTCCACACCAGGAGGCTGAAGCAGACCCCAACCCACACAAAAAGACCCTGAAAGGGGAGACTCTCTGCAGCAACACAAACGTTCATTGCATATATCCATCCCAGGGGGCGTAGTTTGAGGACCCCTGATTTAGTGCAATATAAAAAATGCAAATAATTTTTCTGCGGACCACCAAAATTTTCTCACGGACCACCAGTGGTCCACGAACCACCAGTTGGTGACCGCTGCATTACGCTACTAGTATCCTGGACTCAGCTCTTCTCAGAAGAATCCTTCCCTGGGAAATTGCAAAAAACAAGGACAACAAATGCAGTTCCCTATCAATGCTAAGAGAATGGCATGAAGGGTCCGTAGCCCGCCAAGTCTCCAACTCATGAAATTGCTACCTTTTTAAAATCTGTAATGAACCAAACGTGGAAGCGGCTGAATGAATGAAAAAGCAGCCATCCACGGGGCCAGCAGAGCAAAACTGCACAGCCAAAAGAGCAGAATTTGGCTCCGAGTCTTGTCATCGTGGGGTGATGAGGACTGTTTCTTGAATTATTGATCCCTACTTTGTTAATTCATGAACTCTTTGCAGATGGGAGTTTAGCTGGAATCCCTCACCATGCTAAGCCGTAAGGTTGTTTGCTTTCCGTTTTTAAGCCGAGTTAGTTGTAGAAAAACAGCCACTGGAGTTTCTTCAATAAATAGGGAAACAAACCATAGATTTACTTTGATTTACACACAGAGTTCACCCGAGTCTTGAGCCGCAAGTCAGAAAGGCCAGAATGAAACAGTGGGCTGCCTGGATTTTATGTGCATTCCCCCAGCCTTGATTTGCATATTCCAACACAATATTGTCGTCTCCCTGTACAGCCTGACTTTATGCGCTAGCAAAATAAATCGCGGATAACTTCTGCTCCATACAAGAGGTGCATTTTATGGGCAATTTCTCTCAGACCTCTTCCATAAACAGCCTCTAGGCAAGGGGTTTTGTGTTCGGTGCGTCTGCACTGACGTCTTTTTTAAAGGGTCATGACCAAATTTCTGACATAGACACCTGTCTATTTTACCATAGGTTTTCTTGACTTTACGAAGCACTTTTTCTCCCAATCTCAGTGCTTTTTCTTTTTCTTTGTGCCCTAAACATGTTCCCTCTCACCTTTCGCACCTGTCCTGTAAGCCAGAGGTTCTCAATCTCGGCACCTTTAAGATGTGCGGACTTCAACTCCCAGAATTCCCCACTCAGCGGGCTCCAGTTAGCCGTAGTGGTGCAGTCAGTGGTGGGATTCCGCCAGTTTGCACCACTTCGGGAGAACTGGTTGTTAAGTTTCTGAGCAGTTTGGCAAACTGATTGTTGGAAGAAATCATTAGAGCAGAGAACCGGTTGTTAAATTACTTGAATCCCACCACTGGTTGCAGTGGTTAGAGTGCAGTATTGCAGACGACTTCTGCTGCCTTCAATCTGGCAGTTTGAATCTCATCAGCTCAAGGTTGACTCAGCCTTCCATCTTTCCGAGGTGGGTAAAATGAGGAGCCAGATTGTTGGGGGGCAAGAGACTGATTCTGTAAACCGCTTAGAGAAGGCTGTAAAAGCACTGTGAAGTGGTAGATAAGTCTAGGTGCTATTGGTATTGGTATCTTAAAATTGCAGAGGTTGAGAAACGTTGCTGTGACCCAACGTTAATTGGAAGGAAATTCCTACTAGTTGATGATTTCATAACAATGGATTATTGTATGTTCAAATGATGGCATAAGGTAGTTTTGATTCCTCCCACCCTGCCCTCCATTCTGTTCCCACCCCCACAAGTGCCTAGTTAAAGACTAAAGATGGTGATGTTAGTTGGATTGGAAAATAATGGCTGACATGTCAGATTTTTGCTTTTAATGTTTTTGGGGGGTTGTGTTGCTGTTGTGAGCTGCCCCAAGTTGTGTTTCTAAAGGTGGATAGCCAAACCAGCCAACCAGCCAACCAGCCAACCAACCAACCAACCAACCAACCAACTAACCAACCAACCAACCAACCAACCAACCAACCAACCAACCAACCAACTAATCAGTCAACCAGCTGGCTAGCCAACCAACCAACCAGCCAGCCAGCCAGCCAACCAACCAGCCAGCCAGCCAACCAGCCAACCAGCCAACCAGCCAACCAGCCAACCAGCCAACCAACCAACCAACTAACCAATGTGGCTACAAACCTTATAGCTGGCAGCAAAATTCTTTGAGCTGTTGCTACCTTTTGCTGGAGCTATGCCTTGAAGTAAATTTTCGACAGCGGTTACTCCCCCCCAATTATTATGATAATAAAAATGTCCAGAAGCATTTACCGAGCTCTAGGGAAAAAAGCTAGTGTTTGGAAGAGATTTGGGCTGGTTCCTTCGTGTCCTATGGAGATATAAGAGGAAGAGGAGAAAAAACACAATTGCACTTGCACAATTCTGTTATGGTAGCCTGTCTCAGTAATGCTTACTTCTAGTTTTCTTGTGCAGTGGATTTCCTAATCTGGGCTGAACCTCCGAAGGACAGTCAATCTGGCATGAATTTCCAGATTGAAGGTAACAATAGGCAGGTGGAAGTGGGTGGAAGCTAACTTGTCACTAGCGGGTCTAGAAAACTAAATGGGCTAATCCAGGGATGGTATTCAGCCAGTTCGGACCGGTTTGAGTGAACCGGATGTTAATTTTAATCTGGAACAACCGAACCAGTTGTTCCAAGGACTGCCTGACCCCACCCACCCCTCCCCTCCCCTCCCAGCAGTCCCCACGCAGCCCGTTTTGGATGCAAGGTAAGTGCAGAGACCGCACGGAAGCTCTGGGAGAGTAAAAAAAGGGCCTACCAGAAGCACCTCCGGTGCCTGGGGGAGGCCATTTTCGCCCTCCTGGAGGCTCCAGAAAAGTCTCTGGAACCTTTGGAGGGCAAAAAACGGGCCTACTGGAAGTACAGGGAACTGCAGAAATGAGCCCGTTTCTGGTCTCCAGAGGACCTCCGGTGCCCGGGGGAGGCTGTTTTCGTTCTCCTGGAGGTTCCAGGAAAGCCTCCGGAGCCTTGGGAGAGTGAAAACACCCCCCACCACGCTGTGGTGCAGGAGGCCAAGTAGGCGGGGGTGAAATGCTCCCAGTTTGGATTGGATCGCCTGATCTGGTAGTGATGGTGGTGGGAGGTTCGGAGAACTGGTAGCAAAAATCCCTGCCCCCGCCTTCCCTCCCGTATGCCCAGCTGAGCCGCACGATCATCAGAGGTTTTTTTTACTTTTAAAAGCATTTTTTCTTCGGCCGAAAAAGTGCTTTTAAAAGTAAAAAAAAAAGCCTCTGATGATCGCGCGGTTCAGCTGGGATCGTCAGAACCCTTTGAAAGCATTTTTTCTACAAGCTCTTCAGCCGAAGAGGTTGTAGAAAAAATGCTTTTAAAAGTAAAAGAAAAAAAAGTTGGCCATGCCCACTCAGTCACATTAACCCCCCCCAAGCCACGCCCACAGAACCGGTAGTAAAAAATTTTACATTTTACCCCTGCTAGTAGGCCATCCCCCCCATGGCCGCGCCCACCGAGCAATCGGGCAGCGAACCGCTTGTTAAATTTTTCAGTCCCGCCCCTGAATTAATCCAGCTAAGACTGGACTCATAGGCAAGTATATTTAAATAAAAGAAGGCCTCTTTGAGATAATCTGGGCTCCTAGACAGGTGGATTTAGTATTTTAGTTTCTTAGCTTTAATACGGAAGGCATTTCCTTTTTTCTGGAATCTTTTTCCCATTTCCCAGTCTGGCTGGCAGCCCTTCGCTTTCTTAAAACTCTCTCGTTATAGGGTCTGAGTCAGTATTCCACAACCTTAGCAACTCTCGGACACGTGAACTTCAACTCCTAGAATTCTCTGACAACTTTGGAAGCGTCGACTTCAATTCCCAGAATTCCCCCAGCCCGCTGGCTGGAGGAATTTGGGGAGTTGAAGTCCACATGTCTTTAGAGTTGCCAACGTTAAGAAACACGGCTCTAAATTCTGCTTAGCTTGAGGTCCATGTGATTTCCTTGGTAAACAAATTGAAAATGGTTTGCAATTTCCTTATTCTGGGATTTTGTTTAACTTCCCAGTTTAGCTATCCCTGGGAATTCTGGACAGTTCCTATCTAAGTCATAAATCTAACCCTACTAAGCTATTTGAAGGTCAGCTAAGAGCCACCTGCTACAACCTGTGAAATCCACATGCTTGATCGAGCGAGTGTGTATACGTTGCTTACTTTCTGATGAGCTCGTCTGTGTACTCTTATTTCCAAACCCTGTCACATTTCACAAAGATTAGCCTGCTCTCTGGGGAATCCATTGTTGAGCTAAAAGGTGTATTGGATTTTTCAAGAACCATTGATCAATACCACTGAAAAACCAGGTAATTTAAGCCATTTTCCGTTATTTAACTATTGTGTTGAGCGGAATGTCATATATATTTTTTTAAAAAAGAACAGGAAACAGATTAAATCTGCAATTGAAGAGGAGCCCTCCCCATCCCTGCAGGAAGTTAACAATTTTAAATGTTTAGGAAAAAATAGTTAGGGATTGACAGATTGACAGAGTTGGAAGGGACCTTGGAGGTCATTTAGTCCAACCCCCCTCTGGCTTCCAAGCAGGAGACCCTACACCGTGATGGTGAACCTATGGCATGCATAGGTGGCACGCAGCACCCTCTTTGTGGGCATGCAAGCTATTGCCCCAGTTCAGCTCTACCGCACATGCGCGCATGCCTCCCGCTGGGCAGATGGTCGTCAGGTCTCTGTCACTTATGCGCGGGGGGACAGGGCAAGTGCAGAGTTGCATGCACACATGCAGTGGGGCGGGGCACGTGCAGGGGCACACACACATGTGCTGCGATGGGGTGTTTGTGCGGGGCCCGCACCTGCATTGCATTTTGGGGGGGGGGGTGCACAAGCACGCATTTATGCACATATACATGTGCTTTGGGCACACAGTCCAGAAAAGGTTAGCCATCATTGCCCTACATTATTTCTGACAGATGGCAGTCCAGTTTCTTCTTGAAAGTTTCCAGTGATGAAGCTCCCATAACTTCCGAAGGCAACTTCTGTTCCATGGGTTGAATGCTCTCACTGTCAGAAAATTTCTCCTTATTTCCAGGTTGAATCTCTCTTTGGTCAGTTTCCATCCATTATTCCTTGTCTGGCCTTCGGGTGCTTTGGGAAATAGCTTGACCCCCTCCTCTCTGTGGCAGCCCCTCAGATATTGGAAGACTGCTATCCTGTCTCCCCTGGTCCTTCTCTTCACTAGACTAGCCAGGCCCAGTTCCTGCAACCGTTCATTGTATGTTTTAGCCTCCAGTCCCCTAATCACCCTGGTTGCTCTTCTCTGCACTTTTTCAAGAGTCTCAACATCTTTTTTTATAGTGTGGTAACCAAAACTGGATGCAGTACTCTAGGTGTGGTCTTACTAAGGCTTTATATAGGATGGTATTACCTGTAGTATCTCACTTGATTTTGATTGTATCCCTCTGTTAATGCAATTTAGGATTGCATTGGCTTTTTGGGCTGCCGCTGCAGACCACAGAGATCTTCTAGTCCAACCGACTGATGAAGACAGAGACTTTATATCATATCCCAGTCAAAGGGTTGTCATCTATTTTTGAAAACCTCCAGTGATGGAACTCCAGAAAGCAAGCGATTCCACTGATAAATTGTTCTCTCTGTCAGCAAAATTCTCCTTACTTCTAGATTGGGTCTCTTTTTTAACATGCGTCTACCACCCAACCTGAGAAATCTAAAAATATTTCCTTCCCTCCCAAGAAACTTTCATCAAACCTGATTTTTTTTCCTCCCTCTGGAAACGTTTGCAAAGCAAGGGCTGCTTCACCAGACCGAATGTGACCTCGCAGGGTGGGAAACCGGCTGCATTTCTAGCATCGGCTCAATGCCCAGATAAATCTGCTATTTAAAGCTCAGCTCTAACAGCTGGTTGAACAGCTGGCCACCACGTCGCCTTCTTGACCTCCTGGGGACCTACGGGCCAGGATTTGGATATTCTCCTTCCTTTTAAATATGCCAGTTAAGGATTGATGGCCCCTTCAAGGTCCTTCCATGTGTCAGGTCAAGCTTTCCACCCAGTCTGGAAATGTTCTACACGCTCAATCTGTGTGTCACATCCAATTTGTCTCAGGCACACCAGTCCAAACTTGAGAGCAAACAGAGAGCTGGTCTCCCCACTCCAGGGACTCTCTGGCTGAGACACGCTGAAGCCAGGCTGGGATTCTGCTGTCTGCAAGCTTCCTGCGATCACGTGCCAATGCAGATGGCTGGCTTGGAGAAATTTCCTCTCAGACGCACGCATTTCACAAGCGTGCTGTTTTCCTGCTGCCAACGAACAGGCCTGGCCCTTCCTTTAACTCAGAGGACCAGCCAGCAGCTGATCGGGAAGCGAAAGCCATTCACAAGCCAGCTATTTCTTTCCTGACGGGGAAGACGAAGGAGAAAAGGATCCACGTTCAAGCTTTGTTATCCCGGATTTCAAACCACGGGCCACGGCGTTCTAGAGGAAAGATCTGGATTCTGCATCCATTTTAAATTAAAGCCGAAGGAGCAGACGTCGTTTTCGAACGAAACAACGCAAAGAATGGCTGCAGGAATCTAGTATGTCAAGTCTAGTGATAAGGGGGGACGTGATAGCAGTGTCCCAATATTTGAAGGGTTGCCACAAAGAAGAGGGGGGTCCCCCTATTCTCCAAAGCACCTGAGGGCAGAACTGTTGTGGTCTGCCAATAGCCCGCAGACTTGGCAACAGAGTCAAACAGTGAGAAGGCTGTGGAGGACACCAAAGGGCTACAACCGCAGGCACATCATTTATTGAGCTTGTCGACCCCCTGGTAGGCCAACCATGGATAAATCCAAGAAAATAAAAGTTTCAGAAGGAAACAGAACGTTTAATTCAACTACATTTGCTAGTTTCGTGGCTATTCAGGTTTGGTGGCTCCTGGTGTTTTCTTTTCTGTGGGAAACTGGTCCAAATGCCTCTGGTGGCTCAGACTGCTAAGACAGTCAGTTATTAACACAGCTGCTTGCAATTACTTGCAAGTTCAAGTCCCACCAGGCCCGAGGTTGACTCAGCCTTCCATCCTTTATAAGGTAGGTAAAATGAGGACCCAGATTGTTGGGGGGGCAATAAGTTGACTTTGTATATAATATACAATGGATGAAGACTATTGCTTGAATAGTGTAAGCCGCCCTGAGTCTTCGGAGAAGGGCGGGATATAAATGCAGATTTAAAAAAAATGGCTCTTTGAGTGTTTAAGGTTGCCGATCCCTGGACTAGAAGTCCTCCAAGGTCCCTTTCAACTCTGTTATTCTATGTTCAATTCAATTTTATAAAAAAAAAAAAGTTTTTTAATTGTTTATTTTAATTGTATTTGTTACTGGTTTGGTTTTTTTTATTGAAAAAGTTTTTAAAAACAAAAACATTTCCCCCCCTTTTTTCCCCCCTCCCTCCCAGAAACCCCCTTCCCCCTCCCTTCCCCCGTCCCCCGGCTTCCGGGTCAATCACAAGGTATTGTTATACATAAACCAAACATAGAGTAAAATTTTCCCTTCTAATCCAAATAACCTCATCCAAATCTTTTCATCTCCCAACCCCCTCCCCATTACATAAAATAATATTTCCTAATTATTCAAAGGCAATCTGATATTTCTTAATCTGAAATCTGTTTTGTAGATAATCAATCCATTTTTTCCATTCAATTAAATATCTTTCCTGCGTATTGTCTTTTAAAAACGCTGAGATTTTAGCCATCTCAGCCAAATTAATGACTTTCAATATCCATATTTGTTACTGTTTTTATTTTTGGCTGTACACCGCCCTGAGTCCTTCGGGAGAAGAGCGGGATAAAAATCTAATAAATAATAATAATAATAATTCTATTAAAAAATGTGTTATTTAACTGGCCTTCTTTCCTGGATAGCTAGGAAAAGCTCCTTGACTTACGACCGTTCGCTTAGCAGCCATTTGAAGTCACAACGGCACTGGACAAAGTGACTCACAACCAGTCCTCACACTTATGACGGTTGCAGCACCCACCCACCCCCAGATCACATGATCAAACTTCGGGCACTTGGCAAATATGTATTTATGGGGGGCGGAGATGTCACATGGTCGCCATCTGCAACCTTCCCAGCTGGCTTCTGACAAGCAAAGTCAATGAGGGAAGCCCGGTTAATTAAAAATGACACTATTCATTTAGCAATTGCAATGATTCGCTCGAGCGCCATGGGGGAAAATGTCTTAAAATCAAGCCCAATGAACAACCCCTTTGCTTAGCAGTGGAAATTCTGATCCCGATCTTGGTTGTAAGTTGAGGACCACCTACAGTAGTGGCCAAAATCATGGAAACCTTTAGGGAAAAATGCATTTTCTAAAACTAGCTAATAACACCACTTCTTTTTTTTTTTGCAGTAGCACCATAAAATTATATATTCATGGAAAGATAATTTAATCAAGAATGTAATGCAATAACTTTTAGGGAGGATTTGCTATTAGAATAGCAGTTACGGTATAAAGAAGACAAGTGAAACACATAGGAAAAAACGAGATATATAAAAATTATCACCATAGAAAAAATGAGGTATACAAAAATGATCCTCATGTCAGTTAATGCTTAGTTGGGTAACCTTTAGCATGAATTACAGCCTTACAACGTCTTCCCATGGACTGAATCAAGTCTTTTAGTTCTGCAGCTGTTCTAATGTGAAACCAAGATTGAAGGATGGCTTCTATTAACTGGGTTTTATTGTTGGGTCACTTCTGTCTAACCAGTTTCTTTAGTCGGCTCCATCGATTTTCAACTGGGTGAAGGTCTGGGCTATTCCCAGGCCATTCCAGCAGTGGAATAGGATTATCTTGAAACTCCCCACAAAAAGTGGTGTTATTAGCCATCAAACCTCAAAAATACACTTTTCCCAAAAGGTTTCCACAATTTTGGCCGCTACTCTATAAGCACCTTCCCCATGTGATGGGTCCACATTCTTTCCCAATACTTGAAACAACTCCCAGCTCTTCTTGAGTCTCTAGTTTTTAGTCCAGAGCATGCATGTCCAACCTTGGCAACTTTAAGACTTGTGGACTCACCCCTCCCGCCACCCCTCCCCCAATGGATTTTTATGATATGCTTGGGAAATAGAAGAGAACCACCTGTTGGATAGATGCTTTCACGCCACAGGTACGTTCTG
The DNA here is from genome assembly GCF_028640845.1 of Ahaetulla prasina. Taxonomy (NCBI): domain Eukaryota; kingdom Metazoa; phylum Chordata; class Lepidosauria; order Squamata; family Colubridae; genus Ahaetulla; species Ahaetulla prasina. The sequence goes on from NC_080552.1 coordinate 11,275,218, forward strand.
AAGATATGCACTAGCTTAGTTTGCACAGGTAATCCTCGAATTACGACCACAGTTGAGCCCAGAATTTACGTTGCTGAGAAGTTTGTTAAGTGAGTTTCATCCCGTTTTATGATGAAGTGAAGTTGTTAAATTAGTGACATGGTTGTTAAGAGAATCTGGCTTCCGCCTTGACTTTGCTTGTCCGACAGTCGCCAAAAATTTGCCACTTGACTCTGGGACATTGCGACCATCATAAATATGAACCACTTGTCAAGCATCTGGTTGCTTTTGCTGAGCTGTGGTGGCGCAGTGCTTAGAACGCAGTATTGCAATTCTAATTCTGCTGACTGCCAGCAGTTCGATTCTGACCGGCTCAAGGTTGACTCAGCCTTCCATCCTTCCAAGGTGGTAAAATGAAGATCCAGATTGTTGGGGGCAAGAGGCTGACTCTGTAAACCGCTCAGAGAGGGCTGTAAAAGCACTGTGAAGCGGTATATAAGTCTAAGTGCTATTGCTATTGCTCTTTTCCTTCCTTCCTTCCTTCCTTCCTTCCTTCCTTCCTTCCTTCCTTCCTTCCTTCCTTCCTTCCTTCCTTCCCTCTGCCACTGCCAGCAGTTCACGCCTGACTGGCTCATGGTTGACTCAGCCTTCCATTCTTCCAAGGTTGATAAAATGAGGAGCCAGATAGTTGGGGATAAAAGGCTGACTCTGTACACTGCTTAGAGAGGGCTGTAAAAGCCATGTGAACCAGTATATAAGTCTAGGTGCCATTGCTATAGTTATCTGACTGTAAATCACATGGCCACGAGAATGCTGTAATGGCCATAAGTGTGAAACACGGTCATCGATTTCATTTGTCAGTGCAGTTGTATCTTCGAACGGCCACTAAACGAACGTATTGACATTTGCTCTATTCCGCCGCTTGGAACAATAGTCTTCCACTTGCTGTCCTAAGCTTTCTACAAGTGAAAGCAAAATCTACAATTGTAAATTACATTTACAAATATATTCCCCCCCTTCCCCGCCCTGCCCTTCCCCCCGGCAGTTTGGAATGGAACAGCCCATGGTTCTATCTATCTAACCTATCCATTGCTTCTCCAGGATGGCCGCCTCCATTTTTAATCTGGGTGGGTGGGCAACAACAACTCATGGCGCAAACGGTGCGGTAGGGCAACCGAAGAGGCTGTGTGCCATGCGATTGCTGCCCACGATGCCTTCCTGCTGATTAGAACAGAGCCTCACCCTGGGGGGGGGGGGGAAGAAAGTTTTGGGCTCTGCAATTCAAATGAAAAGGTGCCAATTAGGGGCTCACATCCTCCTACGCCACTTGTCGCCTGTTGGCAGCGGATGCATAATGCGCTCCCAGCATGGGGGCTCGTAGGCTGGGAGACGGGACTGTTTCCATTTCCTGCAGTGACAGATAGCGGCGTTTGGAGACTCGGTTTTTATAGATGGGGTGAAGTGGGGAGAGGAGAGGAGAGGGGGATCAGTTTGGCACATAACAGAATAACAGAGCTGGAAGGGACCCTGGAGGTCTTCTAGTCCAACCCCCTGTCAGGCAGGGAACCCTATACCATTCCAGACAAATGGTTGTCCAATCTCTTTTTTAAAACTTCCAGTGTTGGAGCATTTACAACTTCTGGAGGCAAGTTGTTCCACTGGTTAATTCTTCTTACTGTCAGGAAATTTCTCCTTAGTTCTAGGCTGCTTCTCAGTAGAATAGAATAGAATAGAATAGAATAGAATAGAATAGGGAGTAGAGTAGAGTAGAATAGAGTAGAATAGAATAGAATAGAATAGAATAGAATAGAATAGAATAGAATAGAATAGAATAGAATAGAACAGACTAAGGAATAGAGAAGAGTATAGAGTAGAGTAGTGTAGTATAGAGTAGAGTAGAGTAGAGTAGAGTAGAGTAGAGTAGAGTAGAGTAGAGTAGAGTAGAGTAGAGTAGAGTAGAGTAAAATAGAATAGAATAGAATAGGGAATAGAGTAGAGTAAGTAGAATAGAATGATACTTCTCAGTTGGAACATGGCCTGTGAAAAAATATCTGGATGGCTTCAGAAACAAATTTAACAGCAATTTAGATGCAAACCGTTTTGGATCTGCAACATTCAGGAACGTTCCAATAGTCACACTAAAAACAGGCCAGCTTGGCTCAGCAGTTGAAGCACTGGGCTAAAACCAGAGACCCTGTGATTGAAAGGGGAAATAATTCAATCCATGCCTAAGACTATCCCTGAATCATTTTTTAACGATCATGGCTGCCCACAAAGAAGAGGCGGTCGACCTAGTTTCCAGAGCACCAAAAAGGCAAGACAAGAAGCAATGGATGGAAACTAATCAAGGAGAGAAGCAACCAGGAATTAAGGAGAAACTTCCTAATAGTGAGGACAATTAACCAGTGGAACAGTTTGCCACCAGAAATTGTGGGTGCTCCATCACTGGAGGCTTTTAAGAAGAAACTGGACAATCATTTGTCTGAAATGGCATAGGATCTCCTGCTTGAGCAGTGGGTTGGACTAGCAGACCTCGAAGGACCCTTCCAACACTCTTGTTCTGTTTAACATTATTCTGAATGGAACTTACTTTTCATCATTTATGTTGTGGTGGGTTTCAAAATGTCTTTTCTTTCCTTAGAGGCTTCGTTTACTGCATTGATGTTTTCTTCAAGTAGAAAGGCAGGGATGGAAATAGATCATGGGGGGATTTATTGTGGGGACTTTGACTCTTTGGAGAACGGACTGCGAATCCAAGCCGGAGAAAGAATAGAGGCCATCCAGAATAGAAAGTCTGCAGCATTACTCAGACGAAGAGCCATGCGCTACGTTTTCCAGCTCTCCTTTGTAACCAGGCTCGTGGTGAGACATCTGGCATTACATCACCAGTTCTTCATTCATCCCATGTTGTGGCAGCCAATGAAGTGAGGCGAGGTCACACGCTCTGGGCCCACCGTATGCTTAACTGAGTCATTGGGGGGAGGGAGGATTAGTAGATTACGGTAATACAACAAGGGGGTTAGTTTTAACCCCTTACAGACCCAGTCATACATATGGCTAAACTAGCTCTCTCCAGCCAATCAACAGCAACAGCAAAACCCAATCGACAGATTCTTTCTTTTGTGTTGAGACCTCCAAGAAAAATATTTACCGGCGTTCCTCGACTTACGACATCAATTGGGACCAGAATTTCCATTGCTAAGCAAGGCGGTTATTAAGTGAGTTGTACCCTTTTTTTGGGGGGCCACAGTTCATGGAAACATTGCAGTCATTAAGCAAACCATGTAGTCATTAGAGAATCTGGATTCGTCCATAAACCACAGAAAATTTGACTCGGTTTTGGTCGTATGTCGAGGACTACCTGCACAGCAAAAAAGAAATGCACGTATGGAGCATTTTGCCGCGGCTGAAATTAAGAATCATAGAATAACAGAGTTGGAAGGGACTTTGGAGGTCTTCTAGTCCAACCCCCTGCTTAGGAAGGAGACCCTACACCACTTCAGACAAATGGTTGTCCAATCTCTTCTTAAAAACTTCCAGTGTTGGAGCATTCACAACTTCTGGAGGCAAGTTGTTCCACTGATTAGTTGTTCTCACTGTCAGGAAATTTCTCCTTAGTTCTAAGTTGCTTCTCTCCTTGATGAGTTTCCACCCATTGCTTCTTGTCCTGCCCGCAGGTGCTTTGGAGAATAGCTTGACTCCCTCTTCTTTGTGGCTGCCCCTAGATATCGGAACACTATAACGTCTTCTTATAATATTATTATAAATTGCATTAAATCCTAAGGCAAAATCTGGACCATCTAGCGCACGGAGGGAGGGGCTTCCCATTTTTGCAAGCTGCAACTCCCTCGCTTCTCAAAACCTGGCAGCAAATTGCTGACTTTTGCCGGCCCCGTTTTTCATACTGCACCGTTAAAAATATAATCGCGAGGCTGATGAACGTATCTACACCTCCGTGTGTAGAAAATGTCAATGCATTTTCCCTGTGCCCTCTTGAAGATCTCAATAAAAAATAAATAAAAGGGACATGCGCTGCCAACACCACCTGGCATCACCACCTGTTGGCAGCCCTTCTTTTGAAAGGATGGCAGAACAGCACTCTCGAAATTAATAACTTTTAAAAACCTTAACCTTTATGTAAAAGGACTTCACTGCAAGGACTTAGCCAGGGTTTCTTAGCCATGGAAACATTAAGACGTGTGGACTTCAACTCCCAGAATTCCCCAGCCAGCCGTGCTGTGACATGGGACCGTTTTTCACGCTTACAACTGTTGCAACGTTCCGGTGGTCACATGATCAAAATTTGGATGCTTGGCAACTAGTGTGTATTTATGATAATTGCAGTGTCCCGGGGTTGTGTGATCCCCTTTTTGCGACCTTCTGACAAGCAAAATCAATGGGGCAGGCCCGATTCACTTAACAACCGTGCTAACTAATTGAACTGCACGGTCACTCACGCTCTCGTGACGTCTCGCCTGGATTACTGCAACGCTCTCTACATGGGGCTTCCCTTGAAGGGCATCCGGAGGCTACAGTTAGTCCAGAATGCGGCTGCGCGGGTGATAGATGGAGCCCCTCGTGGCTCCCGCATAACACCCATCCTGTGCAGGCTGCACTGGCTACCTGTGGCCTTCCGGGTGCGCTTCAAGGTTTTGGTGACCACCTTTAAAGCGCTCCATGGCATAGGGCCGGGTTATCTACGGGACCGCCTACTGTGACCAGATACCTCCCACCGACCCGTGCGCTCTCACAGAGAGGGACTCCTCAGGGTGCCGTCAGCTAGACAGTGTCGTCTGGCGACGCCCAGGGGAAGGGCCTTCTCTGTGGGGGCTCCCGCCCTCTGGAACGAACTCCCCCCAGGACTCCGTCAACTTCCGGATCTTCGAACCTTCCGTCGCGAGCTCAAGACACATTTATTCATCTGTGCAGGACTGGCTTAGATTTTTAAATTTAGAGGGGTTTTAAATTGATTTTAATATTTATATTTCTATTTTTAACAATTGGTATTATTAATTATTGGCATTAGAATAAGTTTTTTAATGATTATTTTAATTTGTATATTGATGTTTTTATATGCCTGTAAACCGCCCTGAGTCCTTTGGGAGATAGGGCGGTATATAAGTTTAAATAATAAATAAATAAATAAATAAATAAATTTACTTAACAACTATGGCAAGGAACAGTGGTGGGTTTAAAAAAAAGTTTACTACCAGTTCTGAGGGTGTGGCATGGTGGGCATAGCTTGGTGAGTGTGGCAGGGGAAGGATACTGCAAAATCCCCATTCCCTCCCCACTCCTGGGGGAAGGTTACTGCAAAATCCACATTTCCTCCCAATCAGCTAGGACTTGGCAGGCAGAGAATAGATGGGGGCTGGGCCAGTCAGAATTTTTACCACCGGTTCTCCGAACTACTCAAAATTTCTGCTACCAGTTCTCCAGAACTGCTCAGAACTGGCTGAAACCCACCTCTGGCAAGGAAAGTGATAAAATGGGCAAAAAACAGTAACTATTTTTGCTTAGCCCCCCCAAAAAAAATTGGGCTCAATTGTGGTTTGTGTAGGAAATTGCACCAAGTTTTCTTGCTAATTGTCAATTCCCATGTCAATTCCCTTGTCAATTCCCATGGAATTGAATGAAGACTTTCTTGCTTTTTCACAGATTTTGCATTGCACAGCAAATGCCAACTCTATATAAGAGAACTCTATATAAGTTCTCTATATAAGAACTGTACCAGAATTCTGTTTATCTGATCTTGAGAAGAAATCTCCAGGCAGGAAGTGGGATTTCTACTTCCTGTTACTTCTTTCAGACAAGGACTTAAAAATATCCACCTAGCTGCCTAGTTTTGGGCTACTATCTGTACAAGACATCAGCCCATTAACTGAGTTTGGACATTCATGTCTTCATTCTGGCTTCTTGTTACTGATTCTGGACACACCATGCACTGTGTCTCACTGGCTGCTATTTTGAAATGGGTTTTGAAAGCATCTTGCTTTCTGAAGAATGGGCATAACTCTAGGGAGAAATTGAAGCAATCAATCCAAGATTTACAGTCTCTTCACCCGCTCATTTAAGATCGAGCTGACTTTCAATATGACATAGCTAGATAATTTATTGCTAGGGTTGAAAAGAGATCAAAAAGAACAGACATAAATACATGCATAAATAGAATCAATGTGTGTGGGGGGTGGCCAAAACTCTTTCAGATCAAGTAAAGCTTGCAGGTAACTAAAATGGATACTTCCAAGTAAATTGTTTGACCGAAATAGGAAAATGATTGGTCTCCGACTGGTTTGGAAATATCTTTAGCTTCCCAAGACTATGGCAAAGATATTTGGCAGAAGCAAAAGAATGGTTTGTCATTAAAAAAAAGTCTTCGGGAAAGAAAGCTAGCATGTCAAATTGAGACCCCTTAAAAATCTGCCAGGACTGATGCAAATATCCACATGAATTAGGGATACAAACTGAATTTTTTTTTAAAAAAAAATAAACAGATGATAGAAATTACTAAGGTAAAAGTCAAGGTCAAGGTTCCCCTCGCACATACGTGCTAGTCGTTCCCAACTCTAGGGGGCGGTGCTCATCTCTGTTTCAAAGCCGAAGAGCCAGCGCTGTCCGAAGACGTCTCCGTGGTCATGTGGCCAGCCTGACTCAACGCCAAAGGCGCACGGAATGCTGTTCCCTTCCCACCAAAGGTGGTCCCTATTTTTCTGCTTGCATTTTTACGTGCTTTCGAAACTGCTAGGTTGGCAGAAGCTGGGACAAGTAACGGGAGCTCACCCTGTTACACGGCAGCACTAGGGATTCGAACCGCTGACTGCTGACCTTTCGATCAACGAGCTAAATGTCCTAGCCCCTGAGCCACCGTGTCCCTTCTAAAATTACTAACTTCTTCCAAATGCCAACTTTCCTAAGAGGGGAAGTTAGGGAAGGTTTAAAGGATGCAAATAGAGTCCTCTCCGAGTTGTAAAAAAAATCCCCTTAAAAATCAGCCCATGTAATTAAGGGAAGGGGGAAAAATTCTTTAATTTCCCACAAGATTTGGTACATAAAACATTCCAAGGGGGTTGTTTCAGCACCATGGACAGTGAGAAAATGTCCTTAGGTGTGTTCCCCCCCCCACCCCGTGCTTGTTTGGAGAGCAGCTAAAATTTTCACTTTTTGCTGCGGCCTCTTATTTATTATCTGTCACAATTTTGAAATGTATGGATAGTCCTCGATTTGCAACCATAATTGAGCCCAGAATTACGGTCCTAAGTCAATACAGTCATTAAGCGGGTCACCGTGTGGCTGCAACCTGATCTTACGACCTTTCTCGCGGAGGTCGTTAAGCAAAACTGTAGCTGTAAAGCAAATACCACAGTCGTTAAGCAAGCCCATTTTCTTCAATGGGTTTTTGGTTTTTTTTGCCGGAAACCCAGGAATAAAGGCTGGAAAGCAGCAAAAAAATCTGCCAAAAATCATGGTTGCATGACAGAAAGATGCTCCAAATAACCATGAGAGCTGGTTACTAAGTGTGCCAAAGGTGATCATGGGACCATGGAGGAGGGATAGCCATTGGAACTCTGGAATGGGATTAAAAGTAGCTCTGGAACGGTCTGTCAGAACTCTGAATGATTGCAGTTCAGCGGTTCGAATCCCTAGTGCTGCCATGTAACAGGGTGAGCTCCCGTGACATGTCCCAGCTTCTGCCAACCTAGCAGTTCGAAAGCACGTAAAAAATGCAAGTAGAAAAATAGGGACCACCTTTGGTGGGAAGGGAACAGCATTCCGTGCACCTTTGGCGTTGAGTCATGCCAGCCACATGACCACGGAGACGTCTTCGGACAGCACTGGCTCTTCGGCTTTGAAACGGAGATGAGCACCGCCCCCTAGAGTCGGGAACGACTAGCACATATGTGCGAGGGGAACCTTTACCTTTACTTTTAAGCTCAATAGAAACTCTAAACCAGAGCAACCAGTGGCTCAGGAGCCGCATGTGGCTCTTTCATCCCTCTGTGGCGGCTCCCTGTCACTCAAAATATGCGGCACAACTGCCAATGTGCGACACCTGCCAGCACGTGATTTATTGAGCTTTTCAACTCATCATTTTTTATTTTTGAGGGGGAGTTCAAAATGTTTTTGTTGCATGGAGAAATAAAAAATTGTTTTCTCTGTAGCAGGTTGTTGATTTCGAAAATGCAACACACTATAGTTTTTTTTTTTATACATATAGCATAAAGGTAAAAAAAAAAACAATATATGCAGTGCTATCTTCATTTTAGATGTCAACAGGGTTTTCTTTTCTATGGGAAACGGGTCCACATGGCTCTTTGAGTGTTTAAGGTTGCCGGCCCCTACTCTAAACAATGGTATATGCTACTATACTGTTCTCTATATAAGAACTCTACCAGACCTTCATTTATCTGATCTTGAAGAAATCTCCAGGCAGGAAGTGGGATTTCTACTTTCTGTTAATTCTTTCAGACAAGGACTTAAAAATACCCTCCCGAGCTGCCTAGTTTCATGCTACCATCTGTACAATACATTGGCCCATCAATTGAGCTTGGACATTTATGCGTGCATCACTTTTTTCTTGCACTATTGTTTATATACGTAACAGTTATACTACTGCATCTTTTATAGCATCTGGCCTTATGGCTATAACAAACTGATTTGAACTGGTGAAAGAAAATCATCATTTCTGCTCTGAATAGTGCAGAATATAAGAATAAGGAAGGCCGCACCAGCATAAATACAGCCTGAGTTAGAACAAAGTGCAAATTAACTGAATCAGGATTCCAACCATGACAGGGAGGGAGGGAGGGAGAGAGAGAGAGAGAGAAAGAGACACACACACACACACACAGAGAGAGAGAGAGAGAGAGAGAGAGAGAGAGAGAGAGAGAGAGACAGGGATAGAGACAAAGAAAGAAAGAGAGAGACAGAGAGAGAGACTGAGAGACAGAGAGAGATAGACAGAGGGAGAGAGACAGACAGATGGACAGAGACAGAGAGAGACACAGACAGAGAAAGAGATACCGAGAGAGGTTTCAAAGAAGGTAACAAACCATCAAACTGAGAATGCCGAAGGACCACAGCCTTTTCAAGATTTTGGCCTTCCAAATATAATGGTTATGTCAAATGGTTATGTCCAAAAACACAAGGCTTGGTAGAGGCAATGTTTTTTAATGTTGCTATGCTCCTTCGAATCAGTTCTGCGGTTACTTTGAGAGCAAGTCCCTGGCAATATTTTCAGGAGTTATTTATTTATTTATTAAATTTATATGCCACCCTTCTGCCGATCCAGGGCGAGTCCTGTATTTTCCAGCTTCCCAGAGCTGAAAAAGACAGCAATTAACTTGAAGTCCCCTGGCTGACTTTTGCACCTAAGGCAGGATTAAGATTCACATTCTATCAGCTTCTAATGCAATATATCAGACCACTAATGCCCAACTGCCTGTTGCAATAAGTTGCAATATTAGTATAGTATAGTACTAGTACTAGTACTAGTATTAAAAAGGTAAAGGTAAAGGTTCCCCTCGCACATACGTGCTAGTCGTTGCCGACTCTATGAAACGGTGCTCATCTCCGTTTCAAAGCCGAAGAGCCAGCGCTGTCCAAAGACGTCTCCGTGGTCATGTGGCCACCATGACTTAATGCCAAAGGCGCACAGAACGCTGTTACCTTCCCACCAAAGGTGGTCCCTATTTTTTCTACTTGCATTTTTACGTGCTTTCGAAACTGCTAGGTTGGCAGAAGCTGGGACTAGTAATGGGAGATCACCCCGTTACACGGCAGCACTAGGGATTCGAACCGCCGAACTGCCAACCTTTCGATCGACAAGCTCAACGTCCTAGCTCCTGAGCCACCGTGTCCCTGTAGTATTAGTATTAGTATTAGTATTAGTATTAGTATTAGTATTAGTATTAGTATTAGTATTAGTATTAGTATTATTAGTATAGTGTAGTGTAGTGTAGTGTAGTATAGTATAGTATAGTACTGTTATGGTGAACCTATGGCACACGTTCCACAAGTAGCACACAGACCCATCTTTCTGGGCATGCCACCTATCACCTGTTGCTCTTCCATGTTCCAGCACGCATATGCATGCTAGTCATAGTCAGCTGGTCTTCATGCACACATGCGCACCAGAAACTGGAAGACCAGGTGACTTGCACGCATGTGCATGCGCATGCACATGCCGGAAACTGGAAGCTCAGCTTTCCGGTGTATATATGCGCTCCGGGGAACTGCTCTTCCACTTTCTGGTGCTCCCCCGTGCCCGCGCACACTCTTCCATTTCAGCACTCGGTGCCAAAAAGGTTTGCCAAAACTGGTATAGTATAATATAGTGCAGTGATGGCAAACCTTTTAGGCACTGAGTGCCCAAACTGCGCGCATGCATGCCCAAACTGAAAGGTGCACGCGAACGCTTACATGTCTGGACATGCATGAATATGCGTGCATGCACAGCAGAGTCCCAAAGACCAGCTGGCCGATGGGAGGTGGGGCATCCCAACAGCGGCAGCACAATAAGAGGCGAGATCTTTTTCTTTTGTGAGCTTCTGTTTCGTTGTTTGCAGGGAAACAAGAAGCTCACGAAAGAAACGCCATGGAGATCTGACCTGGGGCGACAGCGCATGTGCCAGCAGAGTGGGCTCTGTGTGCCACCTCTGGCACACGTGCCATAGATTCACCATCATGGATATAGTGTATGTTATGTTATGTTATGTTATGTTATGTTATGTTATGTTATGTTGTGTTGTGTTGTGTTGTGTTGTGTTGTGTTGTGTTGTGTTGTGTTGTGTTGTGTTATAATACTAATACTAATACTAATAATACTAATACTATAATATTATTAGATTACATTACATTACAATATTATATTATAAGATAAGATGAGATAAGATTATTAGATTACATTACATTACTATATTATTATATTATATTATATTGTATTGTATTGTATTGTATTGTATTGTATTGTTATGTTATGTTATGTTATGTTATGTTATGTAATGTAATGTTATGTTATGTTATGTTATGTTATGTTATGTTATAATACTAATACTAATATTAATACTACTAATAATACTATAATATTATTAAATTACATTACAATATTATATTATAAGATAAGATAAAATAAGATTATTAGATTACATTACATTACTATATTATTATATTATATTATATTGTATTGTATTGTATTGTATTGTATTGTTATGTAATGTAATGTAATGTAATGTAATGTTATGTTATGTTATGTTATGTTATGTTATGTTATGTTATGTTATGTTATGTTATGTTACGTTACGTTATGTTATAATACTAATACTAATACTACTAATAATACTATAATATTATTAAATTACATTACATTACAATATTATATTATAAGATAAGATAACATTATTACATTACATTATATTACATTACTATACTATACTATACTATACTATACTATACTATACTATACTATACTATACTATACTATACTATACTATACTATACTATACTATACTATTATATTATATTGTATTATATTATATTCCCATCAACACTGGTCTGGTCCCAGCAGGAAAATCAAAACAAAACAAAAAAAACAAAAAAGACCTCCAAAAATATACAGTCCAAGAAGGAACAAGATGGCCAGAGTCACATCTATGAGACGAGCAGCCCATAAATTTATTCATCAATCAATCTAAGCAGCAGCACAAACATGTCAACATGGGCTCCATGCTATCCTTAGTTGAAAGCTTGTGGGTCGGGGGAAGCCACATCTTTAAATCCCACCAGAATGCCATCGGATAATATCTTCAGCTTCTTTAAAAAATAATAATAATCAGAATTGGGGGATAAGTGGGTCTCCTGAGGCAAGAATCTCCCCCTCCAAAGATGGCTTAAAGAACAGATGGAATATTGAAAATAACCTCCCTGCCGAGCCTCAGAGTAGTAGTAAGCAGCTTGGGGGCTCTGAGACCACCAGACAAAAGTATCTATTTTTTATTTGTTTGTTTGTTTGTTTGTTTATCACATTTCCTAACTGCCCATCCCCTCAGAGAGACGGTCTGGTCAGTGTTTAATTAATGGACACAAGGCAAACAGTAAAGTTGATTTTGTTTACTTTACATGCGGCTTTGCTATCAACAACCTCAGATATGCAGATGACACCACTTGAATGGCAGAAAAGGAAGAGGAACTAAAGAGCGTCTTGATGCGAATGAAGGATGGAGAGTGCAAAAGTTGGCTTGAAACTCAACATTAAGAAAACTAAGATCATGGCGTCCGGCTATCTCAATTCCTGGCAAATAGATGGGGAAGAAAGGGAGGTAGTAACAGATTTTATTTTCCTGGGCTCCAAGATCACCGCAGATGGGGACTGTGGCCAAGAAATTAAAAGATGCTTGTTCCTGGGGAGGAAAGCTATGGCAAATCTGGACAGTGTACTAAAAAGCAGAGACATCACCCTGCCAACAAAAGTGCGTATAGTCAAGGCGATAGTTTTCCCAGTTGCAATGTATGGCTGTGAAAGTTGGACCATAAGAAAGGCTGAGCGCCAAAGAATTGAGGCCTTTGAACTCTGGTGCTGGAGAAGACTTCCTGCGACTCCCTTGGACTGCAAGGAGAACAAACAAGTCAGTCCTAGAGGAGATCAACCCTGGCTGCTCTTTAGAAGGCCAGATCCTGAAGAGGAAACTCAAATACTTTGGCCACCTAATGAGAAGGAAGGACTCCCTGGAGAAGAGCCTAATGCTGGCAACGATGGAGGGCAAAAGAAGAAGGGGACAGCAGAGAATGAGGTGGCTGGATGGAGTCACTGAAGGAGTTGGTATGAGCTTAAATGGACTCTGGGTGATGGTAGAGGACAGGAAGGCCTGGAGGAACATTGTCCATGGGGTTGCAATAGGTCTGACACAACTTCGCAACTAACAACAACAACCACATGCACTTTAACTAAAGTGAAATTCTATGACCAAAACGGTAACTAGGATTGATCACAGAACACAGAACTGTAGGGCTGGAAGGGACGTTAGAGGTCTTCTAGTCCAACCCCCCAGCTCAAGGCAGGAGACTTTATACTATCCCAGTCAAATGGTTGTCCAGTCCGATCTGTTTCTGGAAGCCTCTAGTGATGGAGAGTACCCACAACATCTGGAGACAAGCTGTTCCGTTAATTGTTCTCCTTCTTTCTAGATTGGATCACTCTTTAACTTCCACCCTTCGTTTCTCATCTTGCCCTCTGGTGCTTTGGAGAATAAATTAATCCCCTCTTCTTTGTGACAGCCCTTTAAGTACTGGAAGACAGTTAACCTGTCCACCCTAATCTTTCCCTTGGATGGCCAGCTAGACGTATCTAACTCCCTCAATCGTTCACTGATACCCATACTCTCTGTTGCATTAAAAATTAGAATTTTTGCAAAGCATTTTAGGGTTTTGTGGGCTGCTCCTAGGTTTTCAAAGACGCTTCTGGACTTCCGGTTGAGGCCCGCCATTTTAGAAAATGCAATCTTGAAAAGGTGCCTAACCCAGGGGAGTAAAATCGATGGCTCTCCCGAAGAGACCAGCTAGACCTGAAACTATTCACACACTTGGAATATTGCATCCAGTTTTGGTCGCCACGATGTAAAAAAGATGTTGAGACTCTAGAAAGAGTGCAGAGAAGAGCAACAAAGATGATTAGGGGACTGGAGGATAAAACATATGAAGAACGGTTGCAGGAACTGGGTATGTCTAGTTTAACAAAAAGAAGGACTAGGGGAGACATGATAGCTGTGTTTCAATATCTTAGGGGCTGCCACAAAGAAGAGGGAGTCAGGCTGTTCACCAAAGCACCTGAGGGTAGAACAAGAAGCAATGGGTGGAAACTGGTCAAAGAAAGAAGCAACTTAGAACTAAGGAGAAATTTCCTGACAGTTAGAACAATTAATAAGTGGAACGACTTGCCTTCAGAAGTTGTGAATGCTCCAACACTGGAAATTTTTAAGAAAATGTTGGATAACCATCTGACTGAGATGGTGTAGGGTTTCCTGCCTGGGCAGGGGGTTGGACTAGAAGGCCTCCAAGGTCCCTTCCAACTCTGATGTTATGTTGTGTTATGTTATTCTGATTTTAAAGAAGCCTCGGGCCCAACTCAGCCTGAAATTCTGGCAGGGGTTCCAGGCTAAGTGAGGAACCTTTTCATCCAATTAGGATTGGCTCATCCCACTCCTGCTGGCAGAGGAGGTCTACTCTAGGTTCCCTTAGCCTGATTATTCCAGCCGGTGGGGTCCAGGAGGAGGGCCCTGCCCCCTGGAATTTCTCCCCCCCCTGCCCATGTGAGGTTGGCCCCAACCCTCCTATCCTTTCGTAAGAGCCTAAAGATGTGGCTGTGTCATTTGGCTTGGGGCCCCAACAGGGGATGAGCATAGTGGAAGTGGTTGATCAAGTAACAACCGATCCCCCTACCCCGGCTCCATTCCTGCCTTCTCCATGTGTACTTACATTTTAATGTTCGGTTTTAATATATTTATGTTTTAATGTATGTGGGTAGATATATATTTTATGACTGTAAGCCGCCCAGAGTTACCCTATGGTAACATGAGCAGCCAATAAAAGAAAGAAAGGAAGGAAGGAAGGAAAGAAGGAAGGAAGGAAGGAAGGAAGGAAGGAAGGAAGGAAGGAAGGAAGGAAGGAAGGAAGAAGAAAGATAACGGAAGGAAAATAAAAAGGAAGGAAGGAAGGAAAAAGAAGGAAGAAAAAGAGAAAGAAAGAAAGAAAGAAGAAAAACAGAGATAAAGGAAGGAGGAAAGAAAGGGAAAGGAAGATAAAGGAAGGAAGGAAGGAAGAGGAAGGAAGAAAAAGAAAGAAAGAAAGAAGAAAAACAGATAAAGGAAGGAAGGAAGAAGGAAAGAAAGAGGAAGGAAGATAAAGGAAGGAAGGAAGGAAGAGGAAGGAAGAAAAAGAGAGAAAGAAAGAAAGAAAGAAAGAAAGAAAGAAAGAAAGAAAGAAAGAAAGAAAAAGAAAGAAAGTTCACTGGCTGAGCTCTGGTCTTAGCTTATCAATCACCATAGAGAGGCCACTTCCAGAGTGGAAACCTAGGAAGGGTTAACTCCCAGCTGACTTGGTGCTGCCAGTTCAGTTCCCTCCCTACCCCTCCAAGCATTACAAGTTGCCACCCAGAGAGAAAGACCAGAAAAAAAGAAAAATAAAATAAAATAGTGGGATGTAGATTCTCAGCCCAGCCCTGAGAAATCAAGGAGAGCTTCTCTTCATCTGTTGGCCGGCAGCCTAGAGGCCCCCTTGGCCATGTCACGAAGTACCCACCAAGCGTAGGGTGCTGAACTAATGAGGCGCCCTCTGATAAATAATGCACTTCTCTCGGATCCTTTTCGCAGATGGCACTTAGCACTCTGGCAAGTTGATGTCATCCAGTTGACCCTGCCGGTTGAGCTGTTTGCTTTGGCCCCGGTCGATAGATCTTATCCGTTTCCACTGTACAACCCCTTCGGAGGCGCACCGGGGCTGCTGCAAAGGAAAGGCTGAGCGTTCCTACCTCCCTCTATGATCTCATTTTCTCCCCCTCCCCTTCCTGGGAGGCTGATGACCCACATGTCTATATTTATGCCTCCAAATCAAACCTTCTTCTCTCTCCTCCTGAGAATCGGCGCCCGTTTTCTTTTGTTTCTCATTTCTCAAGGACCATCCTGATCAAAGGGCAAAAGCAGGGGTGAAATGCTCCCGGTTTGGACCGGATCACTCGATCCGGTAGCGATGGTGGCGGGTGGTTCAGAGAACCGGTAGCAAAAATCCCTGCCCACCCCCTGCCCAGCTCAGCTGCGCAATCATCAGAGTTTGTTTTTTTTGTTTTTTGTTTTACTTTTAAAAGCATTTTTTCTTTGGCCGAAACAATGCTTTTAAAAGTAAAAAAAAAAAAGGCTCTGATGATCACGCAGCTCAGCTGAGATCGTCAGAACCCTTTTAAAGTATTTTTTTTCTACAACCTCTTTGGCCGAAGAGGTTGTAAAAAAAAAAGCTTTTAAAAGGCTCCTCTGGCAATCCCAGCTGAGTTGCCAGATCGCCAGAACCTTTTAAACATATTTTTGACAACCTCTTCGGCCGAAGAGGTTGTAGAAAAAAATGCTTTTAAAAGGTTCTGGCGAAAACAGCCTCCCCAGGCTCTGGAGGCCAGAAATGGACCCGTTTCTGGCTTTCCTGAACTTCTGGTAGGCCTATTTTCTCCCCCTCCCCTTCCTGGGAGGCTGATGACCCACATGTCTATATTTATGCCTCCAAATCAAACCTTCTTCTCTCTCCTCCTGAGAATCGGCGCCCGTTTTCTTTTGTTTCTCATTTCTCAAGGACCATCCTGATCAAAGGGCAAAAGCAGGGGTGAAATGCTCCCGGTTTGGACCGGATCACTCGATCCGGTAGCGATGGTGGCGGGTGGTTCAGAGAACCGGTAGCAAAAATCCCTGCCCACCCCCTGCCCAGCTCAGCTGCGCAATCATCAGAGTTTGTTTTTTTTGTTTTTTGTTTTACTTTTAAAAGCATTTTTTCTTTGGCCGAAACAATGCTTTTAAAAGTAAAAAAAAAAAAAAGGCTCTGATGATCACGCAGCTCAGCTGAGATCGTCAGAACCCTTTTAAAGTATTTTTTTTCTACAACCTCTTTGGCCGAAGAGGTTGTAAAAGAAAAAGCTTTTAAAAGGCTCCTCTGGCAATCCCAGCTGAGTTGCCAGATCGCCAGAACCTTTTAAACATATTTTTGACAACCTCTTCGGCCGAAGAGGTTGTAGAAAAAAATGCTTTTAAAAGGTTCTGGCGAAAACAGCCTCCCCAGGCTCTGGAGGCCAGAAATGGACCCGTTTCTGGCTTTCCTGAACTTCTGGTAGGCCTATTTTCTCCCCTCCCTTCCTGGGAGGCTGATGACCCACATGTCTATATTTATGCCTCCAAATCAAACCTTCTTCTCTCTCCTCCTGAGAATCGGCGCCCGTTTTCTTTTGTTTCTCATTTCTCAAGGACCATCCTGATCAAAGGGCAAAAGCAGGGGTGAAATGCTCCCGGTTTGGACCGGATCACTCGATCCGGTAGCGATGGTGGCGGGTGGTTCAGAGAACCGGTAGCAAAAATCCCTGCCCACCCCCTGCCCAGCTCAGCTGCGCAATCATCAGAGTTTGTTTTTTTTGTTTTTTGTTTTACTTTTAAAAGCATTTTTTCTTTGGCCGAAACAATGCTTTTAAAAGTAAAAAAAAAAAAAAGGCTCTGATGATCACGCAGCTCAGCTGAGATCGTCAGAACCCTTTTAAAGTATTTTTTTTCTACAACCTCTTTGGCCGAAGAGGTTGTAAAAGAAAAAGCTTTTAAAAGGCTCCTCTGGCAATCCCAGCTGAGTTGCCAGATCGCCAGAACCTTTTAAACATATTTTTGACAACCTCTTCGGCCGAAGAGGTTGTAGAAAAAAATGCTTTTAAAAGGTTCTGGCGAAAACAGCCTCCCCAGGCTCTGGAGGCCAGAAATGGACCCGTTTCTGGCTTTCCTGAACTTCTGGTAGGCCTATTTTTCTCCCTCCCTGAGCCTCTGGGGGCACTCTGCATTTACCTGCATCCAAAATGGGCCGTGTAGGGACTCCTGGGAGGGGAGGGGAGGGGTGGGCGGGGCCAGACAGGAGCGGGATTTGGGAGTTCTCCGAACTTCACAGAATCTTAGTGAGAGGTTCTCCTGAACCCCTGCGGACCTCCCAGCAGCCCACCCCAGCTCGGCTTCCAACCCGACCCAACCCCCAAAGCTTGCGATCTAAGCAACAGAACAATAGCACCAAATCAAAATTCCCACCGGGCTGCTTTTAAGAGCTAGGTATTTCTAGCGACACGCCTGAAGAGGGCTGAAACAATTTCATGGCTCATAGATGCAGACAGAATCTGCTGGAGGCACCGGCCCGAAGGTTGCCTTTTGCTGTCTCAGCACAACGATAAGCGAGCGACTCCAAGGGTAAATGTGCCGTGTTTTCAAGGAGAAGCTGAGAACATGCCGGGGATGATGTGCAAAAACATGCTGAGGGTGGAATGTGGGTTTTTGCAAGCTCCGTTCAACAAGTATCTTCGACCGGGTGGCCTATTAAAGAAGCCAGTTTGATGCGGACATCATGCAGAATGATGTTTAGTGTAGAGAAAGGTAAGATTTTCACTTGGAAAA